>NC_137814.1:36124839-36484839 GCF_963921795.1 Nannobrachium achirus
TCACTCCGATTTTAACATCACAGGCTGAAACAGGTTTCTGGGTCTTAAATGTCATAGTTTAGATCAAAACGCAAAGCATTCCAATATGGAGTTTTTATAAGCCACCACTTGAAACACCTCCATGCCAAAGTAGCCGTATCTCTTGTGGTATGTCCAACATGCGTAAGTTAGCATGGACCATCACTGAACCTGGCAGGAGATTGCTGGCGGGCCTCCCACTATTGCTACTAAAACATGAACAAGATTTTGAGTAGGCCTAAGTGAATCATATGCACTTTAGGAGATTCTTTAGTACATACCTTACATTTTGCCTGTGCATGTGTGCGTGTGTGCGTGTGTGCGTGCGTGCGTGCGTAGATGATTACTGTCAAACTGTGATTACAAGAATCCCTACCAGCGTGACCAGACACGAATGCTTACATTGCCCTGAGGTTTACAGTACTGCATCATCACCTACAGGTGCCTTTACCACAGTACCACGCAGTTTTAATCAGTTCATCATTACACGCTGGGCTAGCCTTATATTCAAGGCTGAATTGCACACCACAGGTTTAATAAACACAGAAGACCGAAGTCCCAGCTGTAGCCTGCAACAGCCACGTTTCAGAAAATATACTGCTGCACTGCAGCCTCATCAGCACACTGGTTATTATGCACCCTTTTAAACTCAACTTCTGGGCTTCGTCTGACCCCATAAAAACATTCTGACATTTTGATAATTACCTCAACTGTATCGAGTGCTCCTCCGCTCACTGTACTATGCTGTATATGGCCTTGTTTTACTGTGGGTAAATGTTTTTAGTTTGGTTGTTTTGTTTCAAGGTGGAAGATAAAAGAGGCGTTCTGCTGAACCGTAATTACTGTTATGATGTGTTATTCTCTGTATTAGTCTCTATGACAAGTACCAAAACAATCCCATAATTTTATGGGCAAAGCCCTGGGATTTTCCGATTTCTTTTTCCTCCTCCTTCTCGGGAACAGGGAGGGTGACTGAGCCGCCGACTTGTCCTGACAATTCAGCAGGTTGGTACCTCTCAATAGAAACACCTCTGCAGAGTCACGTCTGCTCCCTGCACCTGCCACAGGCAAGTGCCTTTGCCTTACAAAGGCATAACTTAATGCCGGAGCAGGTTCCGGCCTGCATTCCCCCCCTCCCTGACTCCTCTTACTCAGCCCCGGCTTGTTGTTCTCTGTGTCCTATTGTCAGCCCGCTAAGGAGGGAGAAGAAAAAGCGTCTTCTTGACCTTCTTTAGACATTTTCATTGCAGTGTCTTTCAACCGGGACGATGCCGCTGCCCCTGGAAGGGCTGCTGGATTGCTTCCAGCACGTATTGGTTGACTATTAGAGAACCTCGCCCTAGCTCAATGAGGGATGGCTGATAATGGGCTTTCTCTCCACCGCCTCCCAGTTTATTAGCATATCCAATTCATTTTCTTCAATTGGCCCCTGTATAAGGCCATGATCAGGTGGGGATTGCAAACTTGAATCAATGGCAGCCTTTCAGAAGTAAAAGCGATGTCTAAAAGAGGAGCATCGCCTCTATTGCGTTGGCGATTCTCAACCCGCCTGGACCGCTGTCAAGTGAAAACACTTTGGGATCAGCGGCTCTGTGGCAGAGAAGTCAAAGCGTAACGTGGTCCCTTGCTGCTCATGACAGCCCTCTGCTGCGTGCCCAAACACATATTATTTTGCATTCCTCTTCCTTTATCTTCATCTTCCTGTGCATCTGCTGCCAATTACCTCATCAAATGCTCCAGTTCCTGTGATTTACGCCCTTCAGTGGCTGATCATCCGCTACTGTAAGAGAATCAATCCACTTGGGCATACTAAATATAGAAGGTACGCATACCGGTATGAACACACACACACACACACACACACACACACACACACACACACACACACACACACACACACACACACACACACATATATACAGAATATGCGTGTACAACTGAGGGTTGTGTATTGAGGGCCAGAGCGAGTTATTCTGCTTGAATGGAAGCTGATAAAATGAAAGCCTTCTCCATCGTTTAAGGGCCAGGATGGAGTTCAGTCTCTGAGGCAGAACATATCTCGCATTCAATCTAATATCAGACTCCTCTATACTGTCGTATGCCTTATTCAGTGGGTTCATATGCAGCTCTGCTTCATGCCCTGGCTATTAGATTGGGTCTGTACTGTGTACATTGGAAATTCTATTTTTAGTGCATCACATGCTCCAGTACTGCTTACACACAGCGCTGCAAGATGTATTATTTCATTGTATTTTATACACTGAATCAATCTTTTGAATGATGGATAGGAATATAAGCCATTATCGTGCAGGACAATCCCCACTCAGTTGTTCTTTTCCACTATGCTCTATGGAGAGAAAAGGTCGTTTGTCATTGATTTTTCCCGCTGCCTTCCCCAAGATTAACATTGCTCCTCCATGACGCTTAGTACCTCTGGGAGCGCAGAGAAAAGAGGGCAGCTACACCTGCGGCTGCTGAACAAGTGTATCAGTGTCTGGGCGTTCTGTCCCGGCATGTCGGGCCCTCTCGTCTGGAATGTGGCGATGAGACAATCAGGTGCAAGAGGCGCGTGGCAGCTTGCTGCGGGGAGGGATAACCTGCTCGGAGACGCGGAGCCGGGACCACTCACTATCTGGTCCCAATCAACCAAGATATTCCAATCCCCTTCGGACGTGTCAATACTCAACTACTGGATGTGACGCATCAGTGCATGGTCGATTTCAAAACAGCTCATCTGTCAGTATAATGTAAGCTTATTTGACTATCCCAGTGTGACTCACTCCGTCATGGGGAACAGGGTGGAGCACTAGGAGATTTTGTTTAGCCTGGGGGAATGAAAATTTCATTTCTATCGAGAAAAGGTCACAAGCAATGTTCCAGCCTCACAGGGAATGCATCAATGCACATAATTGGATAACTCATCATTTTTTGGGGGGTGCACCTCGATTGGACTGACACATGTTCCGGTAGTGTTTGTTTGGTTTCATTGAATGTATACAGCAAAGTCCTGAAAGTGTGAAAATGTACCTTTTATGGGTCTTTTTGACAGTGAGCTAAATTAACATTGAGGATTTTGAGGGAAAATACTGGCACTGTAAATTTAACAGTATTATAGTAGGCTACATGCTTACATAACAGGTGATATGTAAAGATTTTAACATATGGGTTGAGCTTGTGTTGTTACAAAAGTAGAAAAAGTGTAATATTTTAGTCAAAATCATATTATATAGTAGGCTACTACTAAATCAACATAACAAAAAAGAGATACTCAAAAATGCAATAATTTTAGCTATACTAAGCAAATCACAACAATGTATCTGATTTTAGTATTAATCTATCATCGCATTCTTTTAATTCACTGACTATGTACAAATTGCTCTAAGACAAGTGATACAACCATTGATATGATATCCAAAACATTTAGCTTCTCATGAATTATGAACTTCATGTGGTTTCCCCTCCAGGCGTAACCAGCCCTCCATATTTTAAGTATTTAAATCCTGGGTCATCATGTGGTTTATGTGGTCTTTTCTTTTTCACGTTACAATTTTGAAAGCATGACATCACAACCTTTCACCCCTTGTGAATTTGGATAAGCGGTTTATTAACAACAGGCCTCCTCGCTATCTGGAGGCATATTTCTAAAGATTCTTGACAGGCTTTTCAGCAGGGAATATTATTTACCACGGAAACCCAAGCACGACTTTCTGAGCAGAAACGAGCCTTCTCAAGTGTTCATTTTTCCAGAATGTGTGTGTTTTTGTTGTCTAGGTTTTCCTTGGTGGCAGTGAACAAAGCCTTCTACTGTGGAGCAGTTTCAGCAATCGCAGACACAGTGTCTGTACTGGGAGTTCCTGTCCCTGGCCCAAAACCCACAGACCAACAGCAAAGAAGGACAAGGTCGGCCATCGCCTCTGCTTTCTCTTGGCATCAAGGCAGCAGGAGGATTTACCTTGCTCTGAATTTGTGTCTCTTTACTGTAAGCTTTCTATCAGGTTTAGCTCTCTGTACTATGATCAGGGGTGTCGCACCAAATTCTGGGCCCTGGGTACTTTGACTATTGAAAAATAGCAGATATACAAGCTCAGCACGGCACCGAGTGCCGCACTGCAAGCTTGTAGATCTGCTATTTTTGAAAAATCATGAAAATTTGTGCAAATCCTTCAAAGGTTTCTTGAAAAAACTATGTTTCTATGTCAGTGGTGCTCACATTTTTTAATGTCAAGGACCCCCAAAATCATATGTATTTGGCCACGGACCCCCATCTCAAAATATTTAGTTCCAGGGACCCCCCCCCCCCCCCCCCAGAAGCAAAACTTGAGTTACAAATGTTCACTTAAAAAAATACATATATCCAAAGATTTGCACTCATTTTCACGACTTTAAAAAAAACCTTGGGCCCTTGTAACTCAGTCCCACTCCCCCCCCGCCCCCCCCCCCCCCTTGTGACGCCCCTGACTATGATACATAAAAGGAAAAAATCATAATGAACAAAAGAAGGGGGGGGGGGGTTTACAGAACGGCTTCTTCAAAATCGGACTGGTCAGCAACATTCGTTTCACAGCGCAACTTCAGTGAATCACAGGTGAGCTGTATGCTGCCAGGCATAGCTCTACTTGTTAAGTATCTAATACTCCATGTTCTCTATTTGGTTTAACACTTTGCTAGTGTAAACCAAGGTATCTCAGACGATTTATCAGAGGTCGGAATTCCAGGCTGTGCTGCACGTGATAAGGCGAGCTCAGCAGTTGTGGGAGATAAAAGCAGAGACGCTCACTAATGAAAACAACAGAAGCGTTATCTGATTCCTGATAGACTTTGAAGATCCTCCCAAATCAGTGAATATTGCCTTCGAAACAGTTTTCACTTGTCTCTTTAACAAGCTCTGCACGCCGTTCATCACCTTGGACCATGACACAATAAGTAGAATTTTGTCAAGATGGAAGCCTTTTCATAGAATAAAGTGAACTAGTTATCCAATATAGTACTCGCCAAGTCAAGACTCAAAAATATATTTATAAAAAACTCTGTTGTGTAAAGTAGACAGGCAATTATTCTCTCATGAGAGAGAACATCTATTGAATTTGGGCGGCAGTCAAAATTTACCATAGCTCATTAAAAAGCGAAATGACAAGACAAATTTCCTTGACGTGCTTGGATTTCTCAGATGTCTTTCCTGCTGCTGCAGTGCAGAGTAATAGAAATATAAAAGACTTTAACTGCACATGTGATGTGCTTAATATATCTCTCCATTATGAGGTCAAATGATGCATGGGATTAAAATATACCTCACAAAATGCACATACACATCTACCTTTAGAAACGGGGCTTCAGGGGGCTATCTGGTGATTTTGCAATGCGATGGTTGAGCGTCATTTTCACTCTAGATTACAGAGTCCATGCACCATTATCTAGGCTCTCACAAAGTCTACCGACCTCTTCTATTTGACCTCTTTAACAGTGACATCATCAACTTACAACTGAACCAGACCAGTGTCATGATATTCAGCCTTGGCATTCTCTGAATATGTGTATATATTTTTAGGCTACACTTCATTGGCATTCCTTGAGCTGCAACAAAAGCAATGTTTTGGCTTCTGAACGGAGCAGCGGGAGGGAAATCTCATTATCAAACCCTCGCTGGTGCTCTTGTGCATATTGGGATCTGTGTTTTTTGGAATGCAGTGGATAGAATAAGCTTTATTTCCAATCCCATGTATTTCCAATTTTGCAGAGGAATTACAAAGATGAACGTCCTTTGATGGACAGCTAAAACTTACTGTAACTAAAACTGTGACTAAAAGTGATATCTCTGTCATACTATAAGAAGTCAGCTTGTAGCTGTGAAGGATATTTCCTCTGTATCCAGTAAGTTATAATCAAAGTTTAAAAGACACAAAACAGTGTAAAGTAGCTACTTCATGTCCCAAATCATGGTCTGTATGGTATTCACAAACCCAGATTGAGTTGAAACTGAAAGCATAATTTATTCTCAGTTACCTATCTCACAGGGCTACTGAGGCTCCAGTAGTACATCCCTGCATACTGCTATGGCTCACAACGTTTTATCAGACACCCCGCAGAGAAAAAGTACAACAGGCCTGTACTTTATGATAACAATGCTTTGAAAGTCATCTTTAGCCACAGTTGTGCATCCCTTTTTACGAATCTTGTCCATGCGAGCACCCCCCCACACCACCTACACATGGGATCTCCCTTGTCTACACCACATCCTAGTGAGTAAGAGAAGCTCCAGACATTGATGCACTCAGCGCTCAGGGCCCTGGCGGCTTCTCCACACCTACCCCGCCATGTCATCACGGACAGGGCTACTCATTCTGCTGTAATTACCTCAGGCTGACACACCACGAGGGGGACGCCTTCAAGTAAACACAGTCCAGATTCTGGCTCAACTCACTTCAAAGCTGGTGCGTGCTGATAACAGAAATGGCCCTGGAGAGTCCCTCATTCTCCTCCCGCGGTGAGGGTGGACGACGGGACAGGGGGTTTGGGGTGGGCGGCGTGCTAGTGTGAGAGAGTGGAGGTGTGAAGTGCCTTTTGACAGCACAGCACCTGCTGCTTCTTCACTACTGGCCAGCCCCCCCCCCCCCCATGCCATTTGTCTGGGCCTGACCAGATAGCAAGGACCAGGGGATTAGTAGAGGGGGGGTTCAACGAGAAGGCATGTTGATGGGGAGGTGGTGGAAGGAGGGAGGGAAGGGTGAGATGAGAAGGAGCAGGGAAGGTGGGGGTGGGGTGCTGTGTCCTGTGTGCCCTCTCTTGTCGGACACTCCCTCTGTCATCTCGGTGGAACATTCCAGCTGCCTATGGCAAGTAGCCCCGCTGCTGCAGGCTGATGACGTGTCTCTCAGAGGCCCCCAGTGGATAGTCCCTTCTGTGCTGCTCAACCCACCGGGGTGGCACTGGGGGTGAAATCGCGTCTCGTATCAAACGCCATCTTCAAAATAAGCTTATGCCAAAAGTGTGTGGCAGTTGCTTTAATCACATAGGCCCAAATTAGCGTTAATCTGAATGTCATTAGCATTATCTCCTAATACATCCCAAATGGTGCTTGTTGCCTTTAAAGTCTCGCTTATCCCACATCAGTCAGTGTCATCTCAATCTCTTATCAGCAGTGGTGGTTTTCTCTCAGCAGGCTAACCGCACAGCTGGATCAGGACTCCTGTGATCAGTGCACTGGAATGAGAGCATTGGTGCAGACCAGGCAATCTCTGAAACTACTCAAAGGCTGTGGTGTAAGCAGAGGAATGCAACAATGACAGAAGTTATTTATGGCGGTGAGGACTGCGACCGCTAGCTGGAAAGACAAACAATCTGTTTCTCAGAGGGGGCATTGCGATATTGATGCACTGTTTATAAGAATCATAATTGCAATATATTACCCCATAGAGCACAAATATTCAGCTACTTTGGATTGTTATCTTTGAAATCTTAGAGGCAATACTTCTCACTCTTCTCAAAAGACAGGAAAATAGCAATTAGAAGAGCTGAAGTTCTGCTCCGCGTAAATAAAAACATGCCGTTCCAAGAGTATTCACAGTGGACATTTCTGTTGCATATTATTCCAGACAATGCTGTATCAGTGCTCTTCCAGTAATCACAGAAATATGATTCAGGTCCTGTGAACCATTTGTTTTCATTGACTCAACTAGAATTGTTCTCTGTGACTTCCACTTTTGTTGAGCGTGCAGATGGTATTTCATCATAATGCATGTATACAAATGAATAGTTTTAACAGACGGAGGTCATTGCTGTGCGTTTTGTGATATGCTCAGCAAAAACAGACCTATATCCTGGACTGAATACAATGACTGTGATTGTCGAATCATCTTTGATTCCCATGGGATTCTTGTTAAGCACAGTAGGTCCTACCCAACCTCAGAGAAGCTGCTCCGGAGATCCATGTCCTGTCGGGGCTTGTCTGCTGAGCACAATGCCCAGAGTCTGAATAATGTGGCTGGGAGCTAGTTTATTCAAGCACCTTTTGTTTGCACTCTGTGCTCACCTTTTCCCTCTCTTGATGAACAGATAACGACTAGACACACAGACGGGAAAAATGTCCAAAGCATCTCCAGTGATGCCCAGGCCCTGCATTCTACTGTGCAGCATGGCTTTTCTGAAGGGCCACAGAATGAAAGGAAATGCAACATCCAGAGTTAACAGGCCCATGTCCTATCCTGATCTGATGCTGAAGGCACCTGATCCCAGACAGAGGTCTAATGTTGGTGCTGATCTACAGGGCAGGCAATTCTCAAGCCCACACAGTATTCCATTTCACCCATAAGTTAAGAGAGGTCATGCGATAATATGTGAGTCCCCGAACAGCTGCTCTTTGATGTCGGTACCTGGGACAAGCATAATTCCTCAGAGACTTTTTTCTCTCACGGCTAACACAAGGTCCTCTGCCAAACAAGTATTTATTTTTTCTTCTTTTGCTCACTCACTATATGCAACATCACAGTTAAAAGGAAATTCAGCCGTCACTCTCTCTTTATTTTTGAGCGGTGGTACACCCTGGCTCCAATGCTTGACTGCGTGTGTATGTAACTATGTAACTATATGTAACTATGTAATTATATGTAACTATGTAACTAACTATGTATGTAGCATGAGCTGCAATACCGCTGGGTGACCAGTGGTAGGCCTGGGTGACCAAGTGGAGCTGTTGAGCACACACACACACACACACACACACACACACACACACACACACACACACACACACACACACACACACACACACAGCCCCAGAGTGACCCATGACCCCCTCTCCCCGCCCCCCCCCCCCCCCCCCCCCACACACACACACACACAACTGAGGAGCTGCCGACACGCACACACACACACAGGTATAGCTTAATGAAATGAACTGCTCAAATGCACCACTCACTGAAGTCTTTTACAGTATATTTCTATTACTCTGCACTGCAGCAGCAGGAAAGACATCTGAGAAATCCAAGCACGTCAAGGAAATTTGTCTTGTCATTTCGCTTTTTAATGAGCTATAGTACATTTTGACTGCCGCCCAAATTCAATAGATTTTTTTTAGTTCAATGTGACTTCATAGGTGACGGTGGCTCACAACGGTGCTGATGAGTGCACTGTTGCTCTGATATGTTGCCGTTCTCGCTGAGGCCGTTCACCCTGTTGCCGTGGAGTGAAACAGCACTTAGAGACGGCCAGTGGCCAGACATCTCTTCCCAGCTCTGATTCATCATAATTAGGACTGGCTCAGTCTGCTGGCCTCCTAGGAGGGCTCTCGCACTCTCGTACATGCTACCGTGTATCACCGGAGCTGGTCAGAGTGCACTCTGAGAGAAAGGTTTCCCAGTCAGAATAATATAATGGAATGGTTGGAAAACAGGTAAACGTGTGTAGAGGAAGGAGCATTACTTTTAATGGCTTTCCTCAGGCAACAAGCAGAACACAAAACAGTGGGGGAAAAAAGTGTAAAAATGCATGTGTAAATGTTTGTACACTCTGAAATGGTGTGGTTAAATTAACACTCAGGATTTTAAGTTAAAAATTAAATAAATTTGACTGCGTATATAATTTTACTGCGTATTTTGCCTATTTGGATGTGAAGTTACAGCTGTAACGGCGTCAACAGCTGGTAAGCGTGCCTTTGGAGCCCGGAACTGGCATATGTCCACACACGGTTCTGCTGTGGAGGGGCGAAATCGATTGTGAGTTAACTTGTGTTAAATACAGAGCCCCAGAACTGATGATTCAATGAAGATACACAATATGGATGTTTTGCCCAGTGTAAATGGAGTCCCCCTTGGAAGAATCTACAGAACAAACACCCATGTGTGCTTTAATTAGGTAAATAAAGCATTTATCAACTCAATATAATTAGAGGTTCTGTTGCTCCACTGCATGAAGTCTTTATATTTGGCTGGACTCTATCTATTAGGCTCCTACTCTGAGGTTTCTTACCGCATAACTCGTACACACACAGGCACGCATATATATACATTCACACACCGCACCGCGCACACACACACACACACACACACACACACACACACACACACACACACACACACACACACACACACACACACACACACAGACATGCCACGCTACCACCACCCCCTTATTACAGAGTGTTCGAGAGGGCCCAGCAAAACATATTATTCTCCCGAATGGCCTCTATTCCTGAGGGGGTTTGGCAACATGGAGATTCTGTTCAGTGAACAGCATGCTAGAGATGGCATCATCCCAATGAATCAATGCCTGTGTCATGGTAACCATCCTATGTGGTTCACCTTGTCATATCTCTTATACAAGGATAGCGCTATCTCTGACAGCAGCAGCATTTATCAGCCGCTATTGAGGATTTTTACGAAACAAAACACTTGAAATGTAATTTAGAAGAGTGTGGAAATTCACATTATATTCCTTCTATTTGGCTAAGAGGCATGTGATTCAGGCAGTCTCATGATGGATCAGACTGCTTTGGCTATGGAACTGCTGACAGTCACCATCAAGTGGGCAGAGGGTACAACTTTTAATTATAAAAAGAATTAAGTTGGAAAGTTGGAATGTTCAATTTAAATGATGAAAGCTTGAACTGTTTACCCCCGTCGTAAGATTCAAAATAACCCGATGAGGCACAATCCATCACAAGCGGGCAAAGGATTTGTGGATGAAGCTGAACATTAACATTCATCCAATAATATTACGCCATCGGTTTAATAGACACTTTAATATATGAAGTAATGTCTTCACATCAGTAGACTATTTGAACTGTGGTAATGATAATCGTCATAAAACTGAACGCCATGTGTTGATGTCTCAATCCTCCAAATGATCCACTGTGTTACAAAGGAGCGTGTTGTTGATCTTTCCCTGCTGTGGTCATGGGGTTTTTTGAGTTGGACATTAAGGAGGAAATACAATCAAGTAAGTATGATCACAGGATCTTTTGACAGCTGACCTCTGCTCGACAAGGCAGCAACACAAAACGACCAGGGTGCTATTGATCAAGACAACACAGCTTCGTCTGTCTCAGACCCGACTCTTGTCCTCACCACTTATAATGACATGCCGACCAGGTCATCTATGACCTATATTCTATCTCTTTCTATAACACATTTAATAAGACATGGTCTGATTATCGTCCCCAGTGTCGAGCCAAGTCAAGGCCTGACATCACTATTTTGCCCCTGTACATTAACCTTTTACTTTAATGAGACACAAGACAAGAGGGGGAAAACATGACCTTCAGCACAACTTCAAAAGACTCCCTCTGCCACAGTGGATCTGCAGGAATCAAACTCATCAACGAATATATTGCCTCCACGCTTAGGACGCCGCACAATTAGAGGCAAATAGTATTATCTGGAGAATATACACACCTCCAGCTGAATAGCTGCACCATTCTAAATAGCAATCTGGCCACTTGAGGAGGAGACAACGGAAATGAAAAGAGAATGCTCCTTAACAAGATATTGGAGCTCAATAAACAGGCAAACATTCCTCCAGGCAGTTAGTGTAACGAGGAATACACAATCAGCTCCATTCTGGTGCACCAGGGTTAGGGAGGAGGGCTGTGGATCATGCAGTGTCTGGGACAATCAGGCCTCAGAGGGCCTTTATTTCATTTGTTCCACTTGATGGTCATAAAGGAGTCATACACCCCATTCACCAAAGTCAGCAGCCGGCTTAAAAAAAAAGAAGAAAAGAAAAAGTGCCACCTCCAACCCTCCGGTCTCTCTAAAACAGCTTTGAAATGTTTACCCTCTGACAGTTAAACTAACACTCAGGATTATACTGTGTGGCATTGTGGGTACTTAATCTGCTTTCTGTCTGTCTATGAATATGACATATTCATAGACAATAACATTGTTATTCAACATTGGAGCTGCTGCACACAGAATAATTCACTTCACACTTTTAATAATTTAATTATAATTAATCATGAGAGTAAATGAAATGAGGAAGAATTCACTCTGCTCATATATATTTTTTTGTTTATAAGTGGATGAAATTACCTCATTAAGGAGCTCCTTATTTCATGTTAGACTGAGACACTCCTGGTTGAATTCCTGCTAATGGCATGTTGGGTGATTACTGTTCACCACCAGAATGACTTTTTAACTGTTTTCACTCCCAATAGGTATTTGACACATCCTGTAACAGCCATATGTTGAGGAATCAGTTCATTGTTGTAATGGTGCAATGAAAGAGGCTAGAGCAATTTGTATTATTATTATATAGATTATTATCATTATTATATTTCTACAAGATAGTAAACCACACAAGGACAAGTATTTCGGTTAATCCAAAGAGGTAAAAACACAACCGTTTAACTCTGAAAGTTTGAAGATTTACCCATAATCATCCCCTATCCTCACATCAGGGCCCATTTTGACGGAGTTAAATTAACGCGCCGGGTTGCGTGTTGTGTACTATCACTCCAATACTGGAGTTCAGAGTGCCCCCCCTGATGGCACTTGCCTTTTATGAGGTAAGGATCTGAATAATAGGACCTGCTGCTTGTAATGTCTCCACATTAAATCATGTCTGGAGGTTCCTTAAACAGGCAGCGTGGAATTGTAGCTGTGGTTTCGTGATGGCGCCTGGTGGCTGCACCTGCTTTCCAGGGAGGCTGAAGCGCCGGCAGCCACCTGGCCCAATCACATCAGTCGGTGAGAGCACCTGGAATAGCTGGATGATGACTCACGCTGAGGAGTAGCTATAGCTGGAGGGGGGTTCAGCCCCCCTCACAGCTAGCAAAACAAGTGTCTGTTTGTCAGATCACGTCTTTCAGGTCAGCAGCTTCTGGGCGTCAGTGTGAACCTGAGGTTTGTTGTATTATAAGGAGTTGAACTTTGGCTTGTGTCCTTCAAGGGATTGTTCTCGCTGTGTGGTGCCGTATGTTGACAGCACAGGCTACAATAGACAACAGAAAACACCCTGAGGAAGTCAATTTAATCCACGATGGCAAGCATCCCAGAATTCAAGAGGGTTGTCAAAGCGAATGGGAAAATGTGGTTTTGTAAAAAAAAAAAAAAAGAGAGAGAGAGAAAAAAGAACAGTTGCGAGAAAATATCAATGTCCTCACTCCTGGATGCTGTCAATGAAAAGCTTGCAGGTCTAGTTGGGTTAAACTTCTTTAACAGCAGCATTTAACAACTAGGTAAAGGATACTGTACATTCAATCAATTCACAGGTTAGATATTTATACAAGGGATATAAAACCCTTCTATTCAAAAGTTGCAGTCTCTCAGGCAAAGACAGCAGCACCATGGGTCCTCAAAGAGGATAACAAGTGAGTGCAGATCAATATAGCCCGTATGTGTTAAATTTCAAGTTTGTTTGATGTCTGGACAGGTTCACAAGGAACAGGTTCAGCCTTGATTCAGAGTTGAGTCATCATACTCTTTTCTACACCTCCATGACATGAGTCCATTCCAAGCAGGAGTTATGCTGTTGTACAAATGACCAGTCAAATCCGGAGTGATAATTGATTCTGATCTTTCAGCGATCCTAATAGGTCAATTTCTACACTTTCAGCGTTAAATCAGAACTCACAGGTTTCACTGTGAGGAAGATCAGCTACAGTACATGAATCGTATTAACATATTGAATCTGTGTGATATTAAGACCACAAAAGAGCTTAATAGGCATTACTCAGACAGGAAAGCAAAAATTATACAAAAATGAACTTTTATTTTAAAAAGCAACATGGAAGTATCAAAGTATCAAAATTCATTCATTCAGTATCACATTTCTCACTGTTTATATACAATCATCTCAGTCAAACTTACATTCAATATATAAAAATATAAAAGCAAACCATTGTTTAAAAATACATAATTGCCAAGTAAAACTGAGGCACTTTGGGGAAGAAAATATTGCTCTTTTGAGTGCTGGCAAATAGTTTCTGATTCGTGCAAAAGTTATAATACGCTCACCCAAAAATACATCTTTGCTCTTGTTCCCTAAGCAATAATGGCTTCAATATTCCTTTGGATGTGTGCTAGTCTGACAACAATGCACCATTTGATATACAGTTTGTGTAGTTCTTACAAAACAAAACTAGAATTGCATTAGAACCTAAGACACAGCCACTGAGAGAGACACATCAGTACACATGTTACAAGATGACATTCTGAAGGCGTATAACACATTATCTAAACATGCAAGAAAAAGTGCATGAATAGCACAGGTAGGTGGATGCATGCTGTGACGAAGCTCAACACTGATTGCAGTAGCGGAAACACTGCTTGAAATGAGAAGCATGTGACGGAGCTATTTTTACTCTGTCATGAAATAGATGATCACTCAGAGAGAAAAAAAGTCCGCATTTTTTTTTGGAACAAACCCTCAGTGTGATTCCCTGACAGCTCTCCAGGGTTGGAAAGTATAACTGAGGTCTCCTGGTGGAGCAGTATCCCAGTTCAGTGTGCTGCACAACAACCAGATTCCTCATGCTTGTGCAGAAGGGACATTCTGGAGAAGGTTTTGGAACAGTTTTTGCACTGGTATTTTTTCACATCCGAATGGGTCTGTAGGTGAGCCCTGAGATTGGACCTGTCCGCAAATGCCCTGTTGCAGTGGGGACAGGAAAATGGCTTCTCCCCTGTCAAATGAGCAAAGAGAGACAGGGTCAGTGATCACAGGAAGATATTGGTTTTGAACATTACATCAGGGTTAGGGTTTGTGCACCATTCACTCCAAACACATATTATGTTATGGTCTTACTCTAATGTTGTACTGTATAGGCCTGTTACTCAGTAAAACTTTGACAAGTAAATGCACATGTCATGGAGGTCATTGTGTAATGCCACATTTAGTTACAAATAAATAATGTTATTTTGTGTATAAAGGGCACTGCCTAGTGCGTACACAGGAAAACTCATGCTTTGTAAAGTGGTTCGAGGCCCCTACTTGAAGAGTGGTTTGTCTTGACAGTCACAGATGCAAGTCTATTTCATTATTGTGTATCATTGTGTAGTAGAAGTACTATATATCAGTAACCACACATCTCAGTCAGTGGTCAATGGCTCATCACCCAGGCCCAGACACCCCCAATATCATCCCCTTATAGCCTTATACACTGTTGTCCCATAATAACCACTGTAGCCCCTCATTATATACTTCATTGTAGGATGGTGTCAACTGTCAAGCAAGAATAGTGAAAATAGCAAATCCACACATGCACTCAAAACGCAAGGGCAGCATTGTGAGCGTGTAGATCTGCTATTTTCACTATTGTTGGCACTGTTTGCAAATTAAAATGTTGACCTGTAATGACATGCCTAAAATAGGGATGGCAGGTTGGAAGTGGTTAACTCACTCACTTACCGGTGTGCGTTCTAATATGTCCTTGGAGCAGCCATGGTCTGGAGAAAGCTTTGCCACAGATTTTACAAACACAAGGCAAAGTGTGAGTCCTGATGTGCATCTTGAGCGCTCCAAGGCTGACATACTCCTTTTCGCAATATTTACAACTGAATGACTTCCTCGTTTGGGCTTCGCAGTGCAGCTGTTTATGTTTGAGCAGTCCAGAATAAGTCGAGTAGGACTTGCTACACAAACCACATTGGAATTTCTCTGCTTCCACTCCATGAGCGTCCGTTAGCTTGGTGATGAGCTGGTCGTCTTCATCACTCCTTGGGCTTTCCGAGCCGCTGTGATCTTTAGAAGACGTGTCGGAGAGCGATGACGGGTATCCAGAGATGGGCGAGAGGTCACTTGGAAGCGGAGAGAGCGGCAAGTTGCTCGTAGTCCATACCGTGATGGGGCTGTATGCTACCGGGCTTAGGATCTCCGGTTGTGGGATGACAGGCAGCGGAAGGCCTTTGTAGATGTACGGTGAAAAGAACACTGAAATAGACAACAACATAAAATGTGTCAAACTTTATATTTCGTAACGTTTGTAAGGACTGCGTTTGCCTTGCATCACTTGAGTGAGAAGCACAGATTTCAAAGTAGGAGGACAGGTTCAAACTTTTGACAGAAAAAAATTAATAAAATAAAGATAACCTCGATTCATCAATGCCTTTAAGTGTAGAAATGTTGAAACAAAAGTTGTAAATTAAAGCAGTTTGTAAAGTAGGCGAAAGCAGGACTTGTATCAATGAACTCAAACTTTACCTGTTGGACTTTCCAGCTCACTATAATTTGGCTTCTTAGCGGAGTTAACATGTTTCTTGACAAGAAACGAGCGTGGCATCTTGGAAAACAAATGGGATACACTTTGGAAAACTTTTTTTGGAAGATATAACGGTCGCCACAGGGCGCGACAATTCACTGCGTAAAGACGGAACTCCCTATTGCATAGTCCTGTTAAGTGTCATCGTGTAGTGCTCTTGGAAACAGTGCAGCGGGTAGCTGTAACTAGGGCTGTAAATACTCCCCTATCAGGTGCATGGGAGGAGCCATGCACACTCCTTTACATATATCAGGATCCTCAATCCAATTAAATTGCTCTTTCAGCAGAGAGCCTTAAAACACGCCTTTACGCGCGCGTACACCCATAAAGGGCGGGGTTACATGCACCTTCTTCTGTCGTGAGACAGGTGTTTTGTTTTATACCTGAGTGTGTGTGTGTGTGTGTGTGTGTGTGTGTGTGTGTGTGTGTGTGTGTGTGTGTGTGTGTGTGTGTGTGTGTGTGTGTGTGTGTGTGTGTGTGTGTGTGTGTGAGTGTGTGTGTGATGTGTGTGTGTGTGCACGCGCGCGCGCAAGTGCTCGCGTGCGGGCGTGCACGCTGGGGCCTATGGTTTGGGCAAATTGGCCATGCTGTATGTGCCTGTGCTTAATGTATATTGATGGGTATTATGTGTATTATTCTCAAACTTCTTCATGTCAAAGTCCCCAAAATTGACACCTATTATCTTATATAAAAGATGCCAGGGACCCCCCCATAAGAGAAGATCTTTACAGCTCTACTCTACCATGATTCTCAAGCATTTTTACATGCATTAGGCTACGAACCGTCTGACCCATTAGGGTCCATTTGGTTCCATTTGTACACTCTCAGAGTTACAGACCCATAAGGCTCCATTTGGTTCCTATCTATGATTTAGCTGGGGACCCCCTGGAATTCCATCAAGGACCCCTGGGGGTCCCCGGACCCCACTTTTAGAACCAATGTATTATGGGGATGAGGATAGGTTGTCATGTACTAATGAGCTAGTCTGCTTATAATTCATAGGGCGCAATCACTAGAATGTGTTGTTGGTTGTTGCTAATGAGTGCTGCATTCCTCAGGTCTGGAGAAAATGAGTCTTCTTTCTGTGGCTGTCTAAAAATAATTTCACCAGAGAAGTAGGATTTATTGCTATACAGGAACGTTCAATAGTGTTGTTCACTCACATCTATTGACGAGACATGTCTGTACATATCTGTATTAGTTGCAAATGCCCAGACAATGGATTGGGCCCTCTTGTCTCTCTCCGTCCAGTCATGCAGTTAATAATGTTTATTTTTCCTTGCTCCAATATGTAGTCTTTCTGGAAATGAACATCTTAGTGTAGCCTAGATTTAAGCATATAGCTATATTTCCCCATGGAGGTTAGAGTCAGTAGCATAATTACATGTACCTCCTCTGCAGCTCAACTGGACATGGGGAGGCAAACTTATCAGTCTACGCCCCCTTGTGTTCAACTCACTTCAGTGGGTAAGCTGTACTTTAGGCTGTATCCAAAAAATGATGAGACTAACAAGAGAAACAAAAAATATTCTTGAAGAATCACCTTTGAATATTGAAAGGCATGCCCTTAAAGACACCTTGATTGTCTTGGTAAGCAGATAATGAACATCCCTGTTTGTCTTGGGGGAGTTGGGGCAAGCCTTATAAGTGAACCGCTTAGCCTATCAGCAAAAAACATAATTGCACAATACAAATAGTTTCCCTGTGTGATTGGATTATAAAGGACATGGGAGGTTATCTGCACCTATAGACCTACTGTCACACAGACATACATAGCATGCCTTAATGAGCATGAACATCCATTGGTGCAACACATGTTATGTAGGTGGGTGAGCAGTGATGGTATTTTATGGTGATCTGTATAGGCTGTGTGCACCAACTGGGGTATTACTTTGTAATCAATGTTGCATGCTCACCGAGCCAAATGAAACTGAAGCAAAATGGGCTTTTCTGCTCATTGCAGGCATTCAAGGAGAAAACTGAATTCAATACTGCTCTCTCTCTCTGCGTTATAGAACATGCACAGTGATGTGACCGTGCCACTGACAACGGATGGAGATAACTGAAGTGAAACCAGAAGTTAAAGTGCTGACTCAAATCACATCACATATTCTATATCACAGAGACAGTCATTTAGGATCTATGAAGAATTAACAAAGGAGAGGAGGGTGTATCTTCTTGTGGTAGCTATAACAAGTATATGTACTGCAGGGAGTTCATTGATTTACATAATCCACAGATAACCTCATCTGAGACCTGCGGCTCCTGTAATTACTACAGGTATCACTGCATCAATCTATTGTTTGACATAACATGGACCAGTCAATATAATGGCCTCCTGTGTGCACATGCTGCTCAGGTCAAAGAAGGGTGAAGTGGGTGATAAAATATTAGTGGTTGACTGTTCAGTGCATGACTGAAGTATGTTATACCATTAAGTGGCTTTTTACTGAGGTCTGATGACTCCTCAAAGCAATATTAGATCCATTACAGAGGCGTACATTAAACATGGTTTGATAGCCACTGTTCAGCCCTTGTGTAAACTGGAAAGTCTCAAACTGAAAGGGATTAAGTGCTAGTGAGAGCTCACTGAATACACTGACTAAACCTTTCCAAGGCCTAGGCCTACACCATGGGCATATGATTATCCACGCTTATTTGCTATTAAAGGCAATATTGCCTTTCATGTTGGAGGTATGCAGACCTTTGAAATAGATGGAATGATCCTGAATAACTGGTTTTGACCATTAAATGACTTGGTTTCGAGATTTAAGAATCAGAAGAATGATCAAAGTTACCCAGCATATCTAACAGCAGCAGACTAATACTTCTCCTTTAAATGTCAGGTGTTTCAAGCTGCGTTAGCTGGAAAACGAGAGGAATCTTCTCTGACATGGAAATGAATGCACCTGCTTGCACAGTGCACACACCCACCTGCGCAACTGCTCACGCAGGGGCCGCGGGGAAGAGGGGGGGAGGCTTGCACTGGACGCAGCTGAACGTCCAATGTAGCTACTGAGGATGCTGCCATTCAGTACTCTCTCTCTCTCTCTCTCTCTCTCTCTCTCTCTCTCTCTCTCTCTCTCTCTCTCTCTCTCTCTCTCTCTCTCTCTCTCTCTCTCTCTCTGACCACCACCCTGACTATTAAAAAAAGTGATGAAAATGCTATCATCATTATCGGCTTTATTCTACTAGGCCTATAGCTCACAACAAGCAAACAAACAAACACAACTTTGAAAAATATATTCCTGAAAAAAGAAAATGCTCTGCAGTCCGTTTTCTTTTAACCTCCTGGCTTGTTTGCTCAACCGCTCGCTGATAAACCCGGGGTATAAATTCCCGAATGGATTCATACCGCAGTGCACGCAAATATAATTGGCCTCAAACGCGCTGCTTTGTGGAATGTATCACTGTGCCTCTCGTAGTACTATGTAGGGTAGGACTACATAGCGAGACGTCCTTTACTATAGCCTACTACCCCGCGAACAAAGTAGGTTCATCCAATATTTATGTAGCCCACAGTCAGAGTTGCGCCGGGTTGGGTACCACGGAATAACGGGAGTGGATTGACGGACGCGTGCGTTGAAACACATCTTGTGTGATTTTCAGCCAGTCATTTTTGGCAGCACAGCGCACGATGCAAGCGAGATGTGAAACTGTACCCACGGACGGAGCGGAATCCCTAAAATATCATCATCGCTGCACAGGAGATATGGGAAGATCATGTAAGTGCGGAGTGTTTGTCATTTTTTTTTTCTTTCTGCACATTGCTGCTGGGTAGTGGACCAGGATGCCGTGTGGGCGATGATGTTGCCACAAGGGATATATTGTGATTTTGCAGAGATGTTTTAGCAACCGCGTTGCATACATCAAATAAGACACCATCTCATGAGGAATTGGTGTCGGGGTCCAAAGGGATCTAATAGCACATCGCCACCTGTTACCAGAAAACCAGGTAGACCTATGGCTAAGGTTTATAGACCTTTTGTGGTTTCATTCTGATGCAGTGCAGTTTGGACGTAGGTGGTTTTTCATTATGGCTAGTTGGGTGCTATTTATCAGTGCAATGATGTGAGCCTATCTTCATTTACTATTTACTTTTGATAATGCAATCTGCTTATTTAGTATTGCAGGCTACTGCGCATATAGTATATGAGCTAACCTACAATGAGCCATGAATGTAAAAGCTTGCAGTCTGAATGAATAGCATAATGGGGATGAGTTCGCTTACAGACTAATGGATGATTAAATATAGTATTTTATTAATTAAAATGCGTTATTTCCAAAGAAACGTCTGCTTTAGACACCCTCACTGCCTCAGATTTGGAGAGGCACCCGCAGTTGGCCACCAGACCAGACCTCTTTTCATCCCTATAGCTATACTACTGGTACTGAGAAACGTTGGACAGTGGCTGTATAGTAGCCTATACTGTTCTGCCTGTAATCGACACTGTCATAAATAGATTGTAACATCTTTAATGTCTCTCTCACAATCCTACTGTACTTAGTCTATCTGTCATAAGCCATGAATAGCCTGACCAATGATGCATATGTCCAGAGATGGCAACCTGAGGACCTTTTCATAGCCTATCATGTGCATTTTAAAGGAAAAGGGCACCATAGATTATGCTTAAAGGAAAGGGCACCATAGATTATGTTGTTCTCTTATTAGATTTAAATGAAAACTATAAACTGCATGGAGTTCAGCTCTAACAGGATAGAGGGGCTATGTAACTGTATAGGTAGGTGATATGGACGAAATGCTTTCAAAATGTGCTCACTGACACTGAGTTAATCAGATATAGCTACGCCTTCTTATAATTCCCAGTATCTCTTCCGTCTTTCACTATCATGATTGCATGTACTGTATATTCCTTCTTATGCAGGCTTCAGCATATGGAGCATTGTGTTCATATTGTAAAAGAGTATTGAGCTGGGCACGTACAGCAGGTCCATTCAGTGGTCATAGGTCAGGAGCAATCTGGCTGATGTACTGGACATCTCCGCTGACTTTGACACGTCAATGACAATTTTATGCCTCTGGTGTACACCCCTTCACCCGTTCACCTTACGTCTTAAATCAAATAGGGTTGGCCGTGTGACAAAGGTCCCTTGTTAGGGGCTACTGTGTGCCATCATGGTGACTTGTCACATCAAGTCAGGGGCAAACCATAATTAATTCCAATTTCTGTGGCACATGATGGAGCTACTGTACAATGCCATGCCGTGTCAGCTGATTCTCTTGTGAAATGGAACAAAAAGAATGTCATATATGGCTGATTTGAACAGATTGTGACACAATGCAGTGATCTCAAGCCTACTTTTTAACTGCACAATTCCTATAATGTTATTACATAATGTCCACATACAGTAGGTCCCCATATGCTAATGGGTCACTTAATTCTAACTCTATCCATATAATTTATAAAGCACTTATCAAAGTGCAGTGAAAAATAAAACATAAAGAATAACATTTCAACATTGTCATTATGGGAAAGTCCTTTTACGTATCCAAATGAAAGATGTGATCTATAAGAATACAGTGCTTTGACAAGCCTGAGCTCCGCAGGTCATTCCAGAGTGGAGGAGCCCTGACAGAAAAGGCACGGTCACCCCTTGTCTTTAGCTTTGACTCAGGAACAACCAGCATGTTGCTGCCTCAGGCTGCATGAGGACCACAGGCTGTGTGCAGGCTCAGTTATGCCCAGGCCACGAGGTCCCTTAAAACTTATCAGCAACATCTTAAAATAAATCCTAATAAACAGGCAAGCAACCAGTTAAGGGAAGTTAAAATAGGAGTAACATTCTCCTCTCATGGTTAGCAACCATGTTCTATACGAAGAAATAAAAGCATGCATGATCTTGGTAGCTTTAAAACTCAATGATGTTATGAAAACTTTTGAAACTGATATTATCCTAGATAAAGTACTATGTTCTATCCGTCTGTCTTTCAATGTTATATGAGATACTTAAAGTGTGGTTCCTGTGGAAATAAGCCTTGGCTTTCTAGGATCTCCTTTTAGTTTACCTTGTACCAGTGATTTGTACTTCAAATAAATTCTTCAATCAATCAATCAATCAATCAAAAGTTATCTGATCCTGAGATGAAAAAAATAACATGTTTGTTAACGTGGCTCTCAAAGTTTAAGCTGGGATCAAATAATTTTTTGTTGTAATCTATTGATAAGAATATTATTATAAATAAAGTCAAAGGCTGCACTTGGAATTGCATGGAACATCACCAGTGTCAGCATCCATTAAAACATGTTTTTACTTTAATCAATGCAGTCTCAGTACTGTGGTGCTGTCGAACAAATATTTCTATATATTATTATCTTTCACAGCTGCCAGAAAATATAACAGGTCTTTTCCAGAATTCTTTTTTAATGAATGGCAATTTAGAAATTGGCTTGTAATTGTTACAAATGGGTGGGGAAGACCTTCCTTTTTCTTTTTTCCTATTTTAAATTAGGGACAGATCCAAAAGATCGATAGCTTTTTAAGCAAGTAAGAGCAACTACATCCAACACATCTACAAGAAATCTGGAGGTATATCAATAGGACATAGAGTTCAATTACAAGGGTTGGCATAAACTGTATGGTAAGTGAAAGTAAATGTACATCAGTAAATTATATCTGAGCCGACATCAGACATAATTAAAGCTACAATCAACGATGTCCGAATTCCAATGAAGATGGCAGCACATCATTGTCCATTCTGGTGCACTGTCTGCTTTATTGCCAAATTTCTCAATGAAAGAGTAAGGAGACCACCACCTCCAACGACTGCAGATGTGCTGCTTGTATTGTATATCATACATTCATACATATTGGTTAGATATTAGAATAGCATTTTCTTAATTAAATGAAGTCCCGGCAGGGCTGTATTAACCATTGGGCCGGTAGGGCCGTTGCCAGGGGCCCTTGGCTCTCAGGGGCCCTTGGGGGAACTGGGCCGCGTGGTCATTGACAACTTACTCAAATTAAATGTATATGTTAATTCAAAATCAAATGTGTGGGCCCCTCCTCTGTTGTATACAGGTGCTTTCTTGGCCCGCAGGTGATCATCATGGCTTAAAATCCGAGCTGGGTAGTGCGTGTCGGGAGGGAGGGGGGTGTATTGTGGGGGGTGGGGGGCACCTAAAAAACTATAGGCCAGGGGCCCTCGTGGGGGTTAATCTGTCCATGAGTGGAATGTAGTTTTAAGAATTTCAACTGTTGGTGTGAACCTGAAGCTTCTCCATCTACATTCAATCAATTACAATACACATGTTGCTATTTAGCAGATGCTCTTATCCAGGGCAATTTAGGAGATCAGAGTAAATTGCATGAACCCTAGTCAACAAACAGGAAAATGGTCAGGTCCTCCTAAGTTCTTTTTTAAAATTCTGAATATTCTCACTGATCTAGGAAATGGCCATGTATTATTAATTATTACTGTATGCTTAATGCTAGATGTATTTTAACAGATGCTAACACAACTAAAGTAGAGGTATAGTCTAGAGTAGATTAAAACCACTAACTATCAACATCAGAATGTTGGGATAAGTTAACTTTAGCCAAAAAGAGGGACGTATAGATTTTGAGGCCGCTTTTTTAATACTTGTAATTTTAAATTTCTGGTCTATTATAACACATTGGGGGAAAAAAAATCACATTACATAAAATGCATGAGTTATTATTAGACACAGAGAGATAACCTAGTTAAAGCTGCACTATGTGACTTTCCTCTTCTAACCTGGATTTGAACCCGGTGCTGAAATGTTTACTATTAGCCCTATTCACGGCCCGCCCACTCAGCATCCCCCGGGTGCTGAAGTCACGTTTTGAAGGGGAAAATCCTACTATAAGCCTATAGAGTTAACACAGAAATAGCTAATTTAATGCAATTTCCGAATAGTAAAGTATAAATTACGGCTAGCATGATCAAGAACACAAGATAGTAAAAGGCACAAAGCATTATAATTTACTTTACCGTTCGAAATAATGATTTGTTGGCTTTAAGTCCAGCTATTTTTGTTATAGTTTCCCCTTCTAGATTGATGTCAGCACCCGGGGGATGCTGAGAAATTTGCTGAGTGGGCGGGCCGTGAATAGGGCTAATTAAGCATGCCTGCTTGCTCAGGGGATGAATTGAATCTTGACCATCAAGTAGGGCATTCAACAAATATTCGAATATTCGAATATCAAAGTCACTATTCGACGTTGTTCACCGAAGTCGAATATTCGCCTTTTTCTTTTTTCTCTCTTTAAAAAATATATAGTTTATAAAGCTTGGCTAGATAGGAAGTCATAAGAATGAGTTGTCATTGCCCCTGGTGGATGCATTTGTTAATGCTCTATAGCAGGACGTGTTCTCAAACCTTTTTATGCTGTGACCCCCAAAATAAACATATTTGAACTGGAATTGTAGGTATTACATTTAATGTGACTCGGTTCCGCAGATAAATATTGTGAAAATAGCAGATCTACATGCTCACAACGCCTCGCAGCGCGACTCGAGGCATTGTGAGCATGTAGATCGGCTATTTTCACAATGTTCGCCACTTGCTTACTTAATATTTGACAGTTTGGCCAGTCCTGTCGAATATTCGAAGAATACTAAAAATCACTATTTGTGAATGCCCTACCATTAAGTCAAAAATTGTGTCAGATCCTGTGTCTAGGTGAGACATGACCGTTGCCACAATCTAAATGTCTCAATATATAAAAGCAGGGAGACAATATAATTAGACTGATCAATGATCATCTATCTATCTATCTACCGTTATCTATGATCAGAGGTTCCCAAACTTTTTAGCCGTGACCCAAAAGAGAAATTAGACATTTGCCTGGGACCCAAACTAGTGAAAACAGCAGAGCTCACAACGGGTCGCTTCGTGCCGCGTTGAGAGCTTGTAGATCGGCTATTTTCGCTATTTCTTAATCATTATATTTTATTCATGGAATTTCTTACATGTGTGTTTGAACATTGATACATTTATAACATTCTTATTTATTTATTTATTCAAAAAAAACGAAAATGGGATTTCTACTTGAGTAGTGAACCATAAAAATTGGTTTGTGACCCACATATGGGACCCGACCCAGTGGTTGGGAAACTGTGATCTACATGAATATTTAATTGGCAAAATATCTCATAGGTATAAGTACCATAGAGCAGTGGTTCCTAACCCAAAGTAGAAATTTGACGTCTCCTAGGACTCAAACTAGGAGACGCACTAGCGTGCGCGCACACACGCACGCACGCACGCACGCACGCACGCACGCACGCACGCACGCACGCACGCACACACACACACACACACACACACACACACACTTAAACCTGAACACAAGCGCCTAAAAACTTGAGATTTCACTCAGAGTAATGGGCCAGCATATTAAAAACAGCTACACTCCCACTATGGCCAAGTTGTCTGGACCGACTAAAACGCTCATAAAAAAATCACTCTAGAATTCAGTAAGAGCGAGATCATTTAGCGACCTACAACCGGGTCGCAACGTGGTCGGTAGTTTTCAGCGACCGGGTTGCTAAATCGAGCGTCCGGGTCGCTAAATCAACCGACCGGCCCAGTAAATCACCGACCGCACCGCTAAATCGACGACCGGGTCGCTAAATCTACCGACCTGCCTGCAGTTTTAGGTCGGTAGATTTAGCGACCCGGTTGGTAGATCTAGCAACCCGGTCGGAAGATTTTGCGCCCTGGTCGGTCGATTTAGCGACCCGGTCGCTCGCTTTAGCGGCACGGTCGGTGATTTAGCGACCCGGTTGGGAGGTTGCGTCGGCAGGTTAGCCTACTGAGGTAAGGTTACTGAGGTTAGGTTTAGGGTTAGGGTTAGGGTTAGGGTTAGTAGCCCGGTGGTCGGTGGATAAGCGACCACCGGTCAGTGGATTTACCTACCCAGTCGTGGATTTAGCGTCCCGGTTGGTGGATTTAGCGACCCGGTCCGTGGATTTAGCGTCCCGGTTGGTGCATTTAGCGACCCGGTCCGTGGATTTAGCGTCCCGGTCGTTCGATTTGGCGACCCGGTCGCTCGCTTTAGTATCACGGTCGGTGATTTAGCGACCCGGTCGGAGGCTTTAGCGGCACGGTCGGTGATTTACCGGCCTGGTTGGATGCTTTAGCGACCCGGTCGCTGAAAACTACCGACCACATTGCAACCCAGTTGTAGGTCGCTAAATGATCTCGCCCTCTCTCCCAGAATTTGACCATCATCACCATGTTTTTACTACGTCATTGTTAAACACATGAAAATCAAGCTTAGCTCATCATTCAAAATGAAAGTCTTATTTGAGATTGAACAAACAACATTTTGCGATCGTATTAGAAGAAGATGGAGCAACATGTTTAATTTATGCTTATCAAGGTTATTGATATCAACATAATGATTACACATACCTGAGCTTAAGGCAATTAGCGTTAACATTTCTGTGTACAATAGAACAATGGCTAGGTCTGTGGTTAATAATTTCAGGAATATTAGAACATGAGTTAAGGGCTTTGCACACAGGAGTGTTGCGTTATTTCTGTATGCCAATGGGTTTTTACCGCATGCGAAAAGACGCACTAAACGAACTGGGTTCGATTTGGAAAAAAACATACTGCCGCAGCCACTTGTCACACGTCAAATTCGGAGCCGGTGTGCATGAGGTCATAGAGAATCATTGTATTCTTAAAAAAATGAAATCGTCCTTTTTTTTCTGTGTGAATAATTGCGCACATCTGCAAAGCCCTTTACTGTCGGTAATTTGAGTTACATTTCTAAAATTACAGTCAGTGTCTTTACATTTAAAGAATGCTGACTGCATAACTTTCTTTAATTGAGACGTATCCTGAAGCATACCTAGAATCAGTGAATGTACACAGAGATCAATTATTTATGTTAACACTTTCAAAGTGCTGTTCTTCGCCTACTAGTGTCACCCGCTGGCTAGAACCATGGAGCCATGAATATTCAGAGATTACACTCTGAATCTCACCACTTGTCACTCTATTGAAAGTGAGAATGAAGCCTCCCTCCAATTTATTTTTCCTTCAATGGGGTGAGGCAGTTCAGTGACTCATTAGGACCATGCTAGGACGTATTGTGCTCATTATGATGTCTCTGAGCTTTTCCTGGAGAATGAAGACAGAAAAGCATTGAAAATGTTGGATGATCAGAAAAAGAAGGCCAGTAACTGTAGGCTATATAGTAGTTTCTGTATGCCACATGTACTACTGATGGTGAATGCATATACTGCGTGTGTTTTTCACTATATGTTGCAGTACTATTGGAAAACCATAGTCAGGTTGAAAAATGAGCACTCGTTTTTCGTCAGGAGACGAAGCGAGCGGGAGGCTTTTATGTTGCCGCGGTACAAACCGAAGCTCTGCTCATGGCCAAAAGCCGCGCCCCGGGTGGAGCTTACCCTGGCCTTGTGGGGGGGAAATGGACGCAATTAAGGTTGGAAGCGCCCGTTTCATAGCGTGGGCACTCTGACTGGTTTTCCCATCTGTATACTGTGCTGTATTTACTATATATATATAGTATATATATATATATATATATATATAATCTGAACTAGAAGCCCATACCGTAACTGAGCTCCCTGTCCACATTTATTATGCGTCCGGCCGTCCGCTGGTGGACAGCCGTGGCCGGAGGCGTTATGTTTTCAGATTTTACACCGTCCGTCCAAGGCGTCCATCCATCCTTAAATTGTGAACGTGATATATCAGGAATGCCTTGAGGAAATTTCATGACATTTGCCACAATTGTGGACTCAAGGATGAACTGATTAGAAGTAGGTATAGCCAAAGTTCAAGGTCAATGTGAGCTCACAAAACACGTTCATCTTCATTCACTACTACCTGTGTATCTGTCCAGACATGGATGTAGAACAGCAACTGGTTGGTGGAGGCATAGGACGCTATTAGGACGGCAATGCAGTATTTCTAGTTATATCCAGTTTCTATTTCTTCCCAACAGTCACCCTGGAGAGGATGTGTAGTCTGTCACTGTGAAGATGGCCATACGCACATCTCTCACAATTTAGCCCCAAAACCAAGCAATGTAGAGCAGTGATTCTCAACCTTTTTTTTTCAAGGACCCCAGTTTGATATGCATTAGGCCATTGATTCCCATTTCATAAAATCAATCTAGACTGTAAAAACATCTGTGTTAATTTAACTCTGAGAGTGTACAAATGGAACCAAATTGACCAATAGAGGACCATTTGGTTCCAACCACTTCGATGCACATTCTTGGATTCACCGACCCTTAAAATTCCCATCACTCATTTATCCGTGGACCCCCTGGAACCCCCCAAGGACCCCTGGGGATAGAGAAAGCTATTATATATCACACCTGATGTTCTTGTGCACTCTGTGGATGTACAGTACAGTGTGATTCATTCATCCGTACAAACTGTTCCAGATGCTCAATTTATAGAGGAGATAGCCAAATGTCCTCATCACTATTTGATGAACAAACAATAGTAGAATACAAAAAGACTGTGGACGTTTCACTTAGAGTGCAGCAAAGTATAATCAGTCATTGTTGCCACAGAGTCAATTTCATGTAAAACCACATTTGTTACTTGTCTGGCATGGTGGAGACTGATGACTAATCAAGCGAATTCACTCTAACTCTCATGGCGGGGAAGAGTAGAAGAGACAACACTCATTTATATGCCCCTCATACAGCAGCCCTTCTGATTTAGAGGTTCAGGATGGCGACACAGACCACAGCAGAGGAGCCCTCACTTCCATCCCAGGTGACTAACAGGGGTGTTGCACCAAATTCTGGGCCCTGGGTAGAAAAATAGCAGATATGCTGCACCGTGTGCCGTGCTGCGAGCTTGTAGATCTTCTATTTTTGAAAAATCCTTGTCAGTGGTGCTCAAATATTTTCATGTGAAGGACCCCCAAAATGATATGTATTTGGCCACGGACCCCCATCTCAAAATATTTAGTTCCAGGGACCCCCCAGAAGAAAAATCGTAGTTACAAATGTTCGCTTAAAAAGTACATTCAAAGATTTGCACGCATTTTCACGACTTTTCAAAAATAGCAGATCTACAAGCGTGCAGCGTGAGCTTGTATATCTGCTATTTTTCAATAGCTAAAGTATAAAATAATTAAGGCCCCTCCACCTTGGGCCCTAGTAACTCAGTCCCACTTCCCCCCCTTGTGACACCCCTGCTGACTAATCAAAGCATAAGTGGTTGAATGTTACTGTAAACAACAGATGGTTGTGTTCTTATTTGTTAACATATGAGTAACTAAAGTAGCCATAAAAGAGTCACTGAGTAAAACATTAGCATTCATCTCCTCCTCTGGATTTCTGTCCAGGGCTAATATTTCCTGGATGCTTTAGCAGCATCTACAGTAAGTAGTAAGTACTAGCCGAGGCTGGACAATTTTAGGTCATGTTTGATTAATGTGGACACTGTGCTTATTTGTTAAGCACCATGACAGCCAAGTACAGTAGCTGCCTATTACTTTTTGCTCAACCTTGATTTCAGATGGTCCTTTCCACTTAAAACCTTTTTACTGTGTTGCCGCTGAGCATTTTTAAATTACTGCATTCCCTGAATTGCAAATAACTCCTGGCAATAAAGATAGGGTGCAGTGATTCAGAAAGTGTTAAATGTGTGTTTTTATGTGGCCACACCCACCTGTTCATTAAGTATACCTTGTTTTCAGGTGGGTGTTGATTGATTGATTGATTGATTGATTGATTGATTGAAGACTTTATTAGGAGTTTGCATAGGAAAGGTACAGTTTCATGACAGTTCACTGGTACAAGGTCTACTAAAAGGAGATCCTAGAAAAGACTAAGCTTATTTCCACAGGAAACCATTTAAAGCTATACTGTGTAAGTTGCTCAACTAGTGGTCAGTAGCGTCCGCGTCTTTCGGCCGTTTTTCGCCGCGGACCGGGCCTCACACCCCCGCGTCACCCCCGCGTCTGCCTCCACCTCGACGAGATCTATCTTTAGAGGGGTCCCTGGTTCCTGTGCGTTCAGGCATTCCGGAGAAACGGAGTGTTTCACCCGAGTATAGATAGAGACACACGGGCGCCTACAAATATGGCCGCCCTATTGTGATAGCTAGCGACCCCACTTCAAGATGCGCTGTGATTGGCCGGCAGTGTATAACCCTCGCTGTGATTGGCCGGTAGTGTATGATGACGTAACTTTTGCGCGAAAACCGGACCCCGGTCAGGATCATAGAAAACATATAAAGAGAAGGCTTCAGAAGCTGAAAATAACGGAGTGGGTGTTCTAAAACTTTAGCGATTTAAGAGTTAGGACAATTTTAAGATTTGTTTTATAAAAAAAGTTACATGGTATAACTTTAAGTTGACCCCGCTGAAGTTAGCCACACCCACAGCTTCTGCTATTTTGAAAAACATTTTAAAATAGTTTAACTAGCCGATCTACATTGACTCGTTGTGAGCTTGTAGATCAGCTATATATTTTAGAGAACTCCATAGTCTAGACACATACAAAACAGAAAAAGAACAAAACTATGGCACCACCTCTTTAACACAGTTCACTTGAGAAAACAAAAATGTACTTGCCCAGATGTTTTTGTCAGCTTCCAGTATTAAGACAAACAGTTTCCCATGATACTGAAGATCTGGACAGTTGTTTCAGAACACTTAGGCAGTGCATTATGCTATTATTAGGATTCATTTCATTCCAGCTGAAGGGCATGGTGTATGAGAAGACACATAACCATTGATAGTGTTTCATCAAGAAATGTTATTATTATTACTAAATGATTTGACTTGAAACCCAGCACCGTTTTCTGGGGGGAACATTTGCAGAAAGTAGCATATGTACAAGCTCACAACGTGTTGCATTGATTTGCGATGCCTATTTTCAGCGAAGATATTTAATGTAGAGCAAACGGAAAAGACACTTGCACTTGACCAGTAAACCATATTGGTTTTAAGTGTCTATTTTATGTGTCCTCTGAGTGTTTACTGTAGCATCACTTTGATCTAGTCTGTCAATATGCCAAAGCTTTAAAAAAAAATAAAAAAATAAAAATGGTGCATTTATATAGCGCTTTTAATCCAAAGCGCTTTACATAGATTGTGCATTACATTCACCCATTCACACACACATTCATACACCGGTGGCGGAGGAAGCCATGCAAGGTACCAACCTACTCACCGGAGGCAATTAGGGGTTCAGAGTCTTGCCCAAGGACCCTTCGACATTAACTCAGGGGGAGCCCGGATTCGAACTGGGAACCCTTCGGGATTTATACCCTTCGTGCTCTAATACCAGTTTCTCTACCCCTGAGCTATGCCGCCCCATTGTGACATTTAACATTGTAACGTATACTCTGCACAACATGATACCCTTTTCAAGCACCAAGGTCCCAAATTAGGCCCTTTAATTCTGCCTGGACACATTTCCAAAATGACAATATTGAATTTTTACATGCCATTGCACCTTGTGTTATGTGCCATTCTGAAATAAATCACCAGAGTGAATATTGTGATTTATAATACTTTAATGACCATGCCCGTTTCATAGCGCCTAATTGAGACGATGTAAGATAACATGCTTCGCTTATCCAATCCATTTGCCTATAGGCTCAAAGTTTACATTAATATATCATATGTTAATGAAACACAGCTAATTGGTTCCAATTAGGGAATGCACTGGTAAGGAAAAGAGTTATTGGGCTGAAGGGTGACAGTTGACCTCTAAACAATCCTTTACTCTCTTTTAAGTTAATCACTGCATGTCACCACACACCATACAGCCGCGTTCGAGCCCATGCGGTCGTCTCCACTGTTCCTCGACATCCTATGCAGGGGCATCACAAGGGGTAGGAAAGTGGGACTGAGTTCCTAGGGCCCAAGGTGGTGGAGGGGCCTCAATTATTTTATACTTTAGCTATTGAAAAATAGCAGATATACAACCGAGTGCCGCGCTGCGAGCTTGTAGATCTGCTATTTTTGAAAAGTTGTGAAAATGTGTGCAAATCTTTTAATATATGTATTTGTTAAGCGAACATTTGTAACTCAAATTTTGCTTCTGGGTGGTCCCTGGAACTTTTGAGATGGGGTTCCGTGGTCAAATACATACCATTTTGGGGGTCCTTCACATGAAAAGGTTTGAGCTCCACTGACATAGAAACATAGGTTTTTCAAAAAACCTCAGAAGGATTTGAAATATTCAAAGATTTTCATGATTTTTCAAAAATAGCAGATCTACAAGCTCGCAGCGCGGCACTCGGTGCCGCACTGTGAGCTTGTATATCTGCTGTTTTTCAATAGTTAAAGCACAGGGGCCCCGCCGCAGTGAATTCTTGTACCCAGGGCCCAGAATTTGGTGTGACGCCCCTGATCCTATGATATAATAAGGAACCAGTTGTGAAATGGAATGATTCTCCTGGACCACCTGATTGCCGAAGGCACCCCTTTGCCAAAAGCCATACATCACAATCAGGAAGGTCAGGAGCTTGGTCCATAAATGTGTCTATCACTAATTTACTTCTGTGCTGTATCACCCATGAATGCATTTGGCGTATAGAGAGCGGCACTGCCTGTTACTGGGTCTCAAGTCTATTGACTGAGAGGTAATAGAGGGCTTATATAGAATTTTGACAGTTGCTTTAACGTGACACAAAACACAAGATGTCACTCTTGACTCCGGGTAGAATGATCAATGAATGCAACACTCATTTAAGTAAGTACACAAAGTAGTCCTCGTTGAGCTGGAGATGTTGTTGGTAAATGCAGCGCTGCACAAAGAGCTGCTTCATGAACTGAACCAACCCAACAAGAAGACCAAGTGCTCTGTTTATGATTCTGTCACACAAATTGTCAGGTGAAAAGAAATCTGCAGACCTGTCATGAAAGTGTAAATGCAATGACAGAGGATATTTTGTAATGTAGGGTGTAGACACAAGTCCCCTGTGATTGACACATGAATTCAACTAACTCCTCTCTTCACCTGACAAGAGTTTCACAGGGAGGATGTGTCACCAAGGGAAATCATACTTGGATCTCAAATTTAACCTGGGTCACTCCGCAAGTTATAGGGTAATAATAAGGTAGTTATGTCGACCACTGCATAGCAGTCCCAGTTTTGCTATAAGAACATTATGATCAGTGGTGTCAAAGGCCGCGATACAGTCCAAAAGAAGTGTCAGCGTTCATTAAATGATTGTTTGTGACTCTAGTGCAGTCTCACTACGGTGGTGCTGTTGAAATCCCTGTGAATTCAAATTCGACTGCCAGAAATTATAGTAACACCATTCCAGATTTCTTTATTCTCTCAGCAGGATAGACTTGGATAGATATGGAACCTTTTGGAATACAGCACTAACCTAATGATTGCATTCAAATGCTAAATTACCATCACTTGACATTAAACGATATTTATGATAATCCTATATGTTACAGATCACAGCGCAAGTAAAACACAGACAAAGCCCATCTCATTTTGCAAGTATATTTGCTGCTGCAACACACTGCAGACAGTTGCTCCACCTGCTAGGCAAAATGGCCATTTGTCATCCACTATAGGCCACAGCTGTCCTCAGATTTAAGAGATGGAGTTGTCACAATCTCACACATCACCCAGGCAATCTAAAAGCCTGCTACTCACTTTCACTCCTTTACCATTGTGAACCATTGTGTCAAAGACAAGAACATTATTTGAGAAACGCTGCTTGTTGAATGGGTAGCAGTGCTATATCCAATGGAGTAGCTGAGAGGAGCTGACTCAACTTAAGTGACACAAAAGGTTCGGTCTAGAATAATGCCTTGTATTCAGAGAACTGCTCGCCCTCGCGAGTATTTCATGGGCATCTGCTGGGATGAAGTAATCATCCCTGAGTCACCAAAAGGTTTTTTTTCTTGTTCTTTTCTCTCCTTTGACCGGGTATAGACATACATTTTTAAATAAGCCCCAAAATACTGTCAAGATTATAGTGCATCATCCATCAAAGGAGAGCTGTGGTATTATCTCTGTCCAATTGTACTGTACATTATTGCAGTCCTAAAGTATAGTGAAGTTGAGTTCACAAATATGTGTAAATATTAAACTTCTCTTATTTCCCATCATACCTGTATGCTTGTCAAAAGAATAAAGTGCTCAGTGCTGTTTTGGAAAGTTGAAGGTGATTCCCTAATATTCCAAATATAAAACCATATTGCAAAACATCCTGAAATGACATACAGTAATTGATAAGCCTTTCAAAGTCCATAATCTAGCGTTAAAATATGTAAAAACCAGGATCTAACTAAAACTAGCAGATGAAATATGATTCAGCCTTCGCTTTCAAGTCAAGTAGGGTTAACTGGGTTAAGACGCCCCCCCCTTAAGAACGTTGTCTATTTTCTTTCAATAGATATATAATTTGAATATCAATATAGTATTTAAACAAAACGTAACTATGCTTAAAGCAGCACTATGTAACCTTTTTTAAATGAATAAAATGTAATTTTGTCCAATAGAGTATGTTAATACAATATAACTGGGGTGGTTGTATTTTGTCTGACATGACATTTTAGCTGGTGGTCAAGATTCAATTTATCCCCTGAGCAAGCAGGCAGGCTCTATTTGCTCAATGGTAAAAATGTTTGCACTTGCGCAGGAAACCTGGTTCAAATCCAGAGTAAAAATTACATTGTGCAGCTTTAAGTAAAGACATTTAGAGGGTAATTAAATCATAACAGACTACAACTTCATTATTATAAGTGTGTGCGTGCGTGCGTGTAAAATCTTGTATCATCTTTCCCCACCCACAACATGGGGATGATGCAAATAACCCTTTATTACTGTTCTAAAAGGAATGGAGTCTATTGGCTTCCTTGGAAATCGAACAAACCATGCTATACTTTGGCAAATGGTCTGCTGTAATGTTAAGTATACTATGAATCATAGTCAGTGGGCTTAAAGGAACAGTTCACCCCCAACATGACTTTTTTTTCTATTGATTACTCATGACATAGAGACTTGAGTTAAATTTTATATATATATATATATATATATATATATATATATATATATTTTGTATTTGCATCACTAAGACAATAATTAGATTATAATAAATGTACCCCCATTGATTCTGGAATCAATGGGGGTACATTTATTATAATCTAAGTATTGTCTTAAGAATGCGACAAAAACATTTTTATTTTATTGAACTCTCCATGAAGTCTCCATGGGGTGAGTAATTGAAAAAAAGTCATTTTGGGGGTGAACTACTCCTTTAAAATGCCAGACCACGGCTATGATCCATTAAGTATACAGTATATGTTGGACTTTTCTCCCATTATATGTACAGTAGTGAATTGTTTTCCCTGATTTATATTCCTTGGTTCCATGTCCTGCGTCTACTCTATTGTAAATGAAATTCCATCATAGACAAACAGATTTGCATATTTCATTGAGATTACTGGTTCTGTATATGCAGAATATCAATGATTTATGCATGAGATTTTGTTTCAAATGCAGATACGTTTTAATCTCCCACAACAATGATCATAGTAGCAACACGTGCATTCTTCAGCTCAACAAAAAGGTTTCAGTGAGCCCACAAAGCATACTAAAGAGCTGTATGTCTCAAAGGTGTTCTGTTGGAAGATAACAAATCACCGTGGAGAAAATTATTTGTGCCTGGCATACAAAATGCAAGGAAACAGACAAATATAAGCAAATTGCCTATTGGCATTCAAAAGGTTGGAGCTACAGGTTGTACGAAGTGTGGTATTTGAGAGCATCTTCTGTAGATGAGATCTGACATTCCTGCGTTCAGCTTGGCTTTTGATTCTGACTTGTGTTTAGTTATTTATTTCCTAGTTCTTGCAGTTGAAAACAAACTTTGAATCACTTGTCATTCAACATCACACATAATTTCCAGCACACATACTTTCTGTCTGTTCACTATTATCTGTTTTGGGTTTGATAAGCCCTTTGAATTACAATTAGGAGTTTTTAATCAACATTCTTGACTTCATTACATATGCAGTGTTTTGCTCTGAAAGCATTATGTTTCTGTTATGCCTTTTATTGCAAGTAACACAAGCTTTTGTGTGAATGTGCGTGTTTGCGTGTGCGCATGCATGTGTGTGTGTGTGTGTGTGTGTGTGTGTGCGTGCGTGCGTGCGTGCGTGCGTGCGTGCGTGCGTGCGTGCGTGTGTGTGTCTGTGTGTGTGTGTGCGTGCGTGCGTGTGTGTGTGTCTGTGTGTGTCTGTGTGTTTGTCTGTGTGTTTTATTCCAGCTCATGCTGGATCCCAGCATCTCTTCTCCTGGTAATGGATTTCAACCCTTAACCACATTTAGGGTTAGAACAATACTTGGGGTCACAACCTGGTGCTGCTGTATCACAAACACAATCAGCGATTGTCAAGGATAACCCTTGCCACAGGATAGCCTTGGTCTGCCCTTCAGCAGCGGCTCCAAGTCCAACAACCTGCAACAGCAACTAGCAGCCAGGAGAGTTGACCTCATTGCTCTCCGCTTCAGTCTGACAGCCATGGTCTGGGAAGCTCAATTGCTACGGGCTGGATTAGGGATCAACTCTCTACTCGATGGCTAGACCTCCCCATAAACAGAGCTGGGGGCCTTTCTTCTGAGGTAAGTAGGGTTAGGCCTACCGGTATATCTTTTCCTCTCTTGTTGCCCACAGCTGTCCATCCATCCCTGTCTGCCAGTATGATGTAAGAGCAACATGGCCACCATTTGAATATGGTCAATTTTGGTTCTGTAATTCAAGCATAAGCTATTTATAATCTATGTTGCATAAAAAAAGAGAAAGAAAACTCACATGGCAATCATGACTGATTGCAACAGAGTGGAATTGGCTTATGTAAAGTAGGTACCGTATGTTAGACTGCTTGCACATAATCATTATTGCAACTCCTTGTGTAGCCTTATGTGTGTGGAGGGGGTTCACATTTTACTATTGAGCGTTCCTCTCATTTATGACTAAGCCTACTGTTCCATTACCATGACTACTGGCTTTGTGCGTCCCCTAAGGGTTTGATGCTCATCCTGACATGTATCAGGTTCAACAAAGTTCATCTCTGGGAGCAATGGATTCTAGTATTGAAACCTTTATTAGGATGTTCAGCCTCTCATCTCTGCTAATGAATAATTTATTATCATTTAAAGGTCTCTACTTTTGCTCCAAATTGCACAATGGAATTTAGTTTTTTGAACAGAATTTAGAACAGGCATACCAATGGAAATAAATGTAAAAAAGGAAGAAGAAAAACTGATTTTCTCTTTGCACTCTCCAGGCTTCTATGAGAATAGAACCAACACAATGAAAATAGACAAACTGCTAACAAAAACAATTCTTTCAATTGGAAAATCCATTTCGCTGCAACAAATCAGAACCGCATCACCGCAAGATAGATAGCAGCTAGCAGATCTAGAGGCTCACAACATGTCGGGATGCTACTCAGCTTGTAGATCTGCTATCTTCAGTGCACAATGCGATGTGAAACCAACTATAACTCAGCCTAAACCTCATCATCTTTTTGCTCCAGGACAGCCTCCCTCACTGCACAGGTGGCACATGGATTTCAAGACTTCAAATGAAGAGGTAAGATCTGAACGGTCCTCATTATGAATGAATTGTAACTGAAACTAATAGGGTCAGTTATGTCATTGCCTCTGTGTTTAGGTTCGTCAAATGTTAGGTGTGTTAACCTTTGGTCAGCATTTAGCATCATTGATTAAGCTCCAGTATCTGACGGCAGCTTGTTAAGAAGAGATATCCTTGTTGCATACGGTACCCGGCGATGTCTGTAGTTTGAATTGTCATGTACATTATTGTATCTGATTGTGGATGATCATGTAGATAATAATAGTGTGGAGGGGGAGGGGGCTATGAAAGGAGAGCATGATAAACCATAAAATGGGATCAGAGATAAGGCTAATTGCATACAGTACATGCTCTACAGCGGGTCAAACAATGCTCAGCCGCTTGAGAAATTGTCTGACCTAGCAATGTACACGTTACGACATTACTGCCCTGATTTTGCTTCTCTAATGACTCTCTCCCTCTCCCTCCCTTCCTCTCTCTCTCTCTCTCTCTCTCTCTCCCTCTCTCTCTCTCTCTCTCACACACAAACAGAGAGAGAGAGAGAGAGAGAGAGAGAGAGAGAGAGAGAGAGAGAGAGAGAGAGAGAGAGAGAGAGAGAGAGCACTCACAGATCACATATAGACTTACAGACATACTCTCAGGCATCCCCTCCCTCCCTCTCTCTCTCTCTCTCTCTCTCTCTCTCTCTCTCTCTCTCTCTCTCTCTCTCTCTCTCTCTTCCTCGTGTTCCTGTGAATCCTGCCTCTTCCTAGCACAGACACACATACTCACACTGTGAATTGTTGCTCTCATTTCATTCTCCACAAAGGAAGCTGCAGGCATAGACTAATTTCTTAACCTGAATAAGAGGTCTTCACTTCCCCTGTGTTCCTCATTGTAGCTAAATGACAATTTACTCTGTAAAGTGAGTTAGATTCAAAGTTTCATTTGCAATCGAGATGTTTCCCTTAGCGAAGGCAACCATGGGACTCTATCTATGCCTTGTTAACCAGTGACTAATGCATGCAGGGTGACAATGATGCTGACATTGGTGCATTTTCCATTAGCAATCTTGTCAGGTGAAGGTGGTTCTTTTATTTAGACCTTTCTAAGTCTCAAGGACGAGACAAGCATTCCAATTAGCCCGGGAAGAGATAGCTATGCAAAATGCAAATTTATGCGGATTTGAATGTTTTAAATGGCTCGTCTCCTCATGCTACTTAACACTGAGAAATTCATATGTAAGGTACTGTTCATTGATGAATTCAGCACATTTCTGAGCTTTACTCGCCGTTTCTCGTGGGATAGATGCATTACTATTTTAGAAAATATCACAAGAGTATATCATTGATATGAGAGTGAATGGATGATGCATCTGACGGCTGAACGCTTTGTGTAAACTGAGTCATCCAAGTAACACATATCCCTGACCATGTTTTCCTCAATGTGAATCGTATCAAAAGCACTTAATGTTGCCATGATGATCATTCAGTAGTGTACTGCACAAGTGTATGAAATAAGCACAAGTGTATGAAATAAAGTGGTATGAAACTGATAACAAAAAAGATCTCAAAGAATATAAAGAAAACAGGGACCCTTAGGCCCTGGAGTTACATACTTTGGTAGGTCACAAATTCTGGTTTAACAATCAATCAACATGAAAGTGGACAGATTTAACTTAGACTTGCGGGTTGCAATGTGACCCACACCCACGTGGTGAGTCCTTCACGAGAGGAAGAACATGGCACCATGCCATACATTGGTCTCTGTCTTCATACAAATCAACCTTTCTCCATCGTTCTCTCATGATTTACGACAGCTTGGACTGAGGTGAATATGTGCAGAAATCTAGATTGTACCGGTAGTATTTGTTGGTTTGTTTGGGTCTGTTTATAAATCTATTTTGTTGTTTATCATATGAGGGCTTACAGCTGATTGTGTTTAGTTTTGTGTGGACTATCTGTCTGTCTGTCTGTCTGTCTGTCTGTCTGTCTGTCTGTCTGTCTGTATGTATATCTGTCTGTCTGTATCTCTCCCTCCCTATATACGTAGCTATCAGAAATGAATATATGAAAAGGCCTCTGAATGAATATGTCTCACATCAGTTATCCTTACCAGGCATCTGTCAAGGTTATGTTGCGTACATCCCAGTAGTCCATCTGCAAGCGCCAGAGTCAGTAATCCAAGAGAACAGACAGTGCTAGAGTCAAAGTGGGAGTCAGTAATCCCAAAAGAACAGAGCAGACAGTGGAGGTCTTAAACTCTCATGGGGGTCAAACTTGGTTGTGGAGCCTGATGGCTACTGACCATAACAAGCCAAGGAGGAATAGCTGACATAGTGATAGGCAAGCTACACTGTCTGTCACATTCTTCAAGTTCATTCCGCTCTGGAGGAGCATTTTCTGTGACATTTCATTTCGTGGCCGCTTAATTTAGTTGCGAAGGAATGATGAACGATGTTGTCTTTTTGATTATTTTCAGACAAAGACTGGGATTTATTTGCTGCAAGAAGGTAATGAGGAGCCATTCAATATTCGACTTCACTTGGCCAAAGACATTCTGACCATTCAAGAGCAAGATGTCATCTGTGTGTCAGGAGAACCTTTTTATTCCAGTGTAAGTAACCCAAGCTGTCTAATACTAGATGTTGACATCATCTGCATTTCTCATGACACATGCATTAAAATCAGATCAACATATTGTCAGTGTGTTGTGTTTATAATGTGCATGACAAATTAAAGTTATACCATGTAATCTTAAAATCGTCCTAACTGTCAAATCGCTAAAGTTTTAGAACACCCACTCCGTTATTTTCAGCTTCTAAAGCCTTCTCTTTATATGTTTTCTATGATCCTGGCCGGGGACTGGATTTCGCGGCAAAATTACGTCATCTGCATCATCTGTATACGTTGTGTATATGTTGGCCAATCACATCGCGGATCATACACACATGATACACTACCGGCCAATCACAGCATATCTGCCGTCTCTTCAGGAAGTAGCCTCCCTCAGCTATGTGTTTACGATGGTGAAGGATTCTTAACCTCTTAATCCCCAAATCCTGGCCAGAAAATTACGTTCTACAACTCCACGGATTCGTATCGGTCGCGGTGGTTTGCGGCGCCGCTCCGGTGGTCCGCGGCGGTGGTCCGCGACGACTCCGGGCGAAAAGAAAATGCTTCACAGAAAGGGGTCTGTTCTTAGTTCCATCCCTCTGCACCAAATCTTGCCATATGCGAAAATAGCTGAAAATACATGATCTACAAGCTCACAATTAGCTTTGCGACGAGTTTGTAGATTTGTACATTTAGTGTGAATGTTCATTTAATTTTGAGATGCCCAGAATAGGGATGCATATGCATGTGACTAAAAAAGCTTGTTTTAGTTTTTCCATTGCCAGACTCATTTTGACTTGGTTGGTAAATATGTAATGTCCACCTTATTTGACTGACAGTTAGCTTGGTCAGTTCTGATGGAGAGTCCCATTGGCTTGTCAGAACAGAGACTAGTCAACGGGAGGTGCAGGTGCACATGCAAGCTTAAAGCCCCTCTATACTTCGGTGCACGGGTTTTGCGCACCGGAAATCTACAAGCTCACAGCAAGTCGCAGTGGCAAATGCCTTGTGAGCTGTGTGTAGATCTGCTATTTTCAGTGCACAACACCAGCAGGCGACTAAGCATTATTCAGGCGCAGGAGCATGCTGGGCAGGCACGTGCACACATAGACATCAATGGGGGCTTGAGCCCCTGCCCCTTTATCAGTCTGTAAAAAGTGCCCTCTCCAGACCACGAATGCAGTTTTTACTATGGTGAAAGAAATGCAAAATTGCAAATGCCCTCTTTCCATGCCATACCTGAACTCCTGAACTTGAATGCAGCATCTTATGTTAAAAGAATTCCCTCTTTTTTCGATATTTTCACCAAAAGGCCCTTTTAGAAATGTCAGTCCCTGACAATGTTAGAGAGGCGCTCAGCCTCTCTAACATTCTCTGCACGTCCCTGATGCTGGGGCGGGCGGGGGAGTCCTTCTTTGATTTCTGACCGGTTTCCCATACTGGGATCTCTGGTGAGAAGCATACATTTGATATGTCTTACTTGTTGTGGATCAAAGTCATGTCTGTTGCAGCACTATGCACATATAGACAGGTGTCTGTACATTGTTACTGTCGGGCTTGTATCTCCATATTTCAACTTTTTGTTTACGTTTTTTCATCATACTGCAGTGTCACACAAAAATAGCAAAAATAGCTGATCTCCAAGCTGACAACACAGGAGATTTGGTGCTTAATATCAATCCAGTGGTTTGCGAGTTGACAGACAGACAGACATACGCGCACGCACGCACAACACACACACACACACACACACACACACAATTCTGAAGAGAACTTTAGCCAAAAATAGCAGAGAGCTTGTAGATCGGCTATTTTCTGCAAATTTAGAGGTAAAAAAGTACAAAGTGACAGGTCAAATTTAGTAAGTAACGATAATTTAAGTGGTCTATGTATGAAATCCATGAAAATCCATGAAAATCTGTATCACACATTTATACAATATGTAGAAGGGGTCCCTGCTTCATGTCTCTGTCAGCTAAGGGGTCCTTGGAGGGGTCCTTGAAGACCCCTGATGTAGTAACGTGGGTCTCAAAGTGGGTTCCTTGAGGGGGTTCCAAATGGACCCTTACAGGTCTGTAACTGTGAGAGTGTACAAATGGAGCCAAATTACATTTGTACTCTCTCAGTTAGAGTACAAGTTATGGGGCCCTTGAAAAAAATGAAATAATTGAGAAGCGCTTCTTTAGCATATCACACATCTCAAATAGGCATCTCCTGAAATCATTACTGTGCTCTTCTACCCAAATCTCTTAACAGGAGAGGACTGTAACGATCAGAAGGCAGACTATTGGAGGTTTCGGGCTGAGTATTAAGGTAATTTAGATCTCATTGATCTAGTCTACTCTCTACAGCTTTTTCCTTTTAATTTACTGTCACCTAACATTATTGACCTTTCTTTTCTTTTTTTGTCAAAATGCATTAAATAGCGAGGGTTTTGTGAAAATGGAGTTGCTCCCACTTATCTTGTCTCAATAGTTCTTTGGTCCTCTAATAACTCTGTTTATGTTTTCTTGTTTGATCTCCTTTACCCCCTTGCCCCCCGCCCCTTCTTCTTCCCTTCCTTTCTTCTATGGAAAATAATAGGGGTGTAACGATACATTTAATAGCGATACGATACGCATCACGATACACGGTTGACGATACGATACATTCATGGACAAACCCGCACCTCGACTTGAACACAGAGATTACACACATTTATCGATAGACCAAGAGCGGCGATATGGAATGGAAAAGTAATTAGACCCCTCTTTTTCATTTCTATTCTTAAAGGAGCTTTAGTCAACTTTTTCATTGTAGGGCCGACACTTTGTTTACATCCTAGTCTATAGACTAGAATGTAAACAAAGTGTTGGTCTGACAATGGCCAAAATGATTATTTTATCATTATTTTACACTTTTTGTGGTCACTTTTGAATAGAAATACATATATGAAGCTTATTTTTTTATAAAATATTTTCAAAACATTATTTTTATTTTAGCATCCGTTTTTCAAGAAAAAGTTGACTATAGCCCCTTTAAAATTGCTAAATACAAGGCACAAATACTTGTGTAATATCCATACATTATTTGCATTGCAAAACGATAGGATATTTTGCTGTTTGCATATCGATATAGTAGATTGTTGCAAATTTAAATCGATTTTTCTATTCAGTTACTATATCGTTACACCCCTAGAAAATAACGATACAATGGGAACAATGCACAAAAGCGAATTTCACCCACTTCTTTACTTCTGTAAACCTGTAATGTGACAGTAAAGCTCATTCTGATTCTGATTCTTCTCTTAGGGTGGAGCGGAACACAAAATCCCTGTTGTGATCTCAAAAATATCGAAAGAACAAAAAGGTAAATCATTATCTGTGCTAGAGCCCGACCAATGGCAGATTGGCAGATTATCAATGTTTTGACCAATATTTTCTTTCGAAGAATTGTTATTGTATGGCCTATGGTTCAAGAGTTATATGCCAAAACATGAAGCGGCTGATTTAGAAAGGTTTTGGGTTCTTCCTTTGTTGCTAATCTCTGCCAATCAGTCCAATGGTGCCACAGATCAGCTATTAGCAGACAAATGGACACACAGACACACGGAAACACAGGACTGAAAACATAGTCTCCAGCCTCTGACGGAGACAATAATGACCAATATATCGTCCAAAATCTATATATCGTCGTTGACGGGTGAAAACCTTGTATGTCCAAAACCGTTCGTTGTGCATTTATCATTTTAAAAATGATTCAAACTAGTGAAAACAGCCGATCTACATGCACACAACGCCTCGCACCGCGAGGCGTTGTGTGCTTGTAGATCTGCTGTACGATGCTGTACGATGGTTTCCGCCCGACAACGACGATATGTGTCTGTCTCTAATCCCTGCACAAGCCATTAGTATGCCTCGTGTTATTCCATGGATGCTTCTTTACTGAAGTGATTCTCTCCTTCCAGCTGAACTCTCTGGGTTGCTCTTCATCGGAGACGGCATCCTCCAGGTATGAGAAAGCAGACACACCATATTTCATTTAAATGCTTGTTTATACGTCTCGGCCCACTCTGCAAAGTGAAGCACATCTTTAATATTTCATACGCCATGTGTCAGCACCGCTGCTGAAAACACTCTGCAGTTCTTCTATAGGTGTAAATGTCAGTGTTGTTGCATAGGTTTTGCAGGGGTGAAGAAAAAAAAGGCGGGCTGCGATGCAGTCTGCAAAGATAACGTTGACAGGATAGCAATACAGTATTAATGGCAGCTGTGAATGTCACCCTGTGTTTACAGGTTTTAGTCCAGATAGGCACGGCAATTGTATTTGTATTGCAAAGTGCTTTTCTGCACATACGGCATAGGTAGGGAATTAAGAAGAGATAATTTAAAAACAATATAATGTTAAATTAGGTACATTATTATGTAGAACAATGATAATATTGGCTAACACTTTATATTAAGGTAAACCATTAATTCATGTTGTCACTTTACTTAAAGGTCTCAAAGTCATGCTATAGCATATTATTGATAATTACTATATTTAATAAACACATTGGTTATAATGCATTATAACACATTATAGCACTTCTCTATGTGCCTTTATAACTAAGTAAGTTATGATGGTAGTTATAAACACTTATAATGCGTTATAAACGTGGTTATAAGCTGTTTTAAGCTGTTATACATGATTATAAACATTTATAACAAGTGTTATAATGCCTTATAAGCACTTTATAATGCATTATAAATGAGCTTATAATGCATTATAATGCATTATAAAGGCGACCTTAATTAACATAAAGTGGTACCTAATATTGTGTATGTTTCTTTAGTCAATATATTGAAGATAAGAACGCTAAAAATAACTGTTGATGTTATTATTTTAACACCAACGTTTTGATTTGGATTCCAGATAAATGGAATAAATGTAAGAAGCTATCGCCATGAGGAAGTGGTAAGTTGTCAACTGATATCTCATACTTTACCTACGCTGCAGTAACTCTCACAGCTCATTTTTATCTTGTTTTACATTGTGATCATTATCTTTTAGACTTTTAGATCTTTTATCCATTTTGAATTTAACAGCTTCACAATGTGTAAGCACTATAACTTCAGGGTCATCTAAAGCCCTTATCTAAGCATTCCTTTCTCTACAGAATAACTGTTACACAATGCCTCGTGTCATACATCACACCAAGGGGCTAGCAGTAAGCTTTAATGTTTAGCCACAAATAGAGATTTATACTGTAAATCGTGTACATATATTTCAGGTCCAGGTTTTGAGAAATGCCGGTGAAGAAGTGACACTCACTGTGTCCTTTCTAAAGAAGACTCCAGCCTTTCTTAAACTACCCCTCTGTGAAGATTGCACATGTAAGAATACTCACATACTGAGTAAGAAACGCCTCTTTTACACTTCATCGTACAACGGTATTCCATGCGTCTAATTAACGCTGCAGCGCAACCTGCATGTAAAAAATGTCAACGTTAATTGGCTAATATCAACGAAACAGAGACAAGCACGCACTTCTACAAAGGTGCGACAAGAACTAAATAAAGATATTAATTGCCCAATGACAAAGAAACAGAGACAAGCATGCACTTCCACCTGAAGAAACATTTGACAGAGACACAACAAACAATGTGCAAACAATTTACTGCTAAACGTGAAGGCATGAGCCCTTCATTACAGACAAAACACACACTGAGAGGTGATTCACAAATACTGTACCTATCATACCTACGGCTTATGCCAAGTCACTTGAACTGTCACCTTATCTGTAAGGTAAGCAAATATTAGGGTACCGTATCCCTAATATGTGCACAGTGTGTGTGTGTGTTATCTCTAATATTTGCACAGCGTGTGATATGCCGCATAGTAGCTGATGAGTATAATTCACTTTGAAGGATACCCTTGAAATGCTAGCTCTTTACAGAAACTGCTGCTGTGACATTTGAACACACATCAGGGGATGTGGATTTCTTGCTTGTCCCTTCAGGTGTTCCCAGTGACCAGAGTAGTGGGACATCTTCTCCTCTGTGTGACAGTGGCCTCCATTTGAACTATCATCCCAACAACACGGTAGGCTACTACACAAAAGCTACGACAGTGGTTCTCAATTTGTGGTCCAATGCTGGGATCCCCCCAGGGGTCCTTGAGGGGGTCCCCAGCTAAATGATTGATAGCTAGGAACCAAATGGACCCTTACATATCTGTAATTCTGAGAGTGTGCAAATGGAACCAGTTCCTTTTACACTGGATATTACAGTGTAGATTGGGGTACCAGAGATAAGAAATGGGCGTCTGTGGCCTAATGCCTGTCAAACTTCCTTGCAAGGTTGAGAATCACTGGTCTATGACTACGTTCTATAACTGTCCTTCTATCACTATGCGGCAGCGTACCAAAGGCCAACAAGCTGTTTCCATGCAACTGTCTCTATTTTGCTGAGAATCAACGCACTCCATCTTTATCTTAGAGGTGAAGTGAATCAAATTCCCCTGCTCTCCCCATCTGAGCAGCTGCGGCAGTGCGGGCACCGACTGTTGACATTTCAGCTGTATGAAATGAGGCGAGGGTGAGAAATGAGCGTGCGGTGGGAAAAACGATAAGCTCCTCTCTCTGCCTTGTGTTGTGTGTCGTCTCCAGGACACCCTCTCCTGCTCTTCCTGGCCCACGTCCCCCGGGCTGCGCTGGGAGAAGAGATGGGTGGACCTGCGGCTCATCCCTCTGCTCCACTCGCGCCTGTCACAGCACGTGCCGGGCTCTGACGTGTGCAGGTGAGTGCGCGCGGGGGGACCTCATGTTTTGTCAGAAAAGTGGCTCAGGCAGCCAGTTTCCGACCTTGTCACTTCGGGTGACGGCTTGTAGGCTCTGTACCTGCAAGCTGAGTTACAGTAGTTGTCCCCTGCCGAGACTCCTCACGGCAGCAGTGTCGAGATGACTATTCAGACGGAGCCGACACGTTCCAGCAGTAGACAGTAATGCTGTCTGTGCCAATATGTTTGGATGTTGTTCAAAAGAGTTCTGCAGTACAGTACAGTATGTCTTGATCATTTAATCTAAATAAATTACATTACAATTTTGGATCATATAAATTTGTTTTATTTAAGTTGGATGGAGTGTTTTCTTAAATGCTATCCTTCAGTCGAATTTATACTATGTTTCATGACTGTGTGGCTTGATTAAATAACTGATTCTCAAAAGCCTTTAATCACATTTTCTGAATTATTTGATTTGCCCCTATGTGTTCAGGAAAAATGCTTTTCAAGTGATAGCTGTTGATGGGGTTTGCAGTGGTGTCATTCAATGCCACACAGCTGAAGACTGCTTAGACTGGCTTCAAGCAATAGCCAGCAACATATCCAACCTCACTAAGCACAATGTAAGTATTAGACAACATCAGAAAGATTCCAGCAAATATGTTAGCTCTTTTGCTACATGTTGTTGAAGAAGTAGTCAAAGTGCTTAGGCGTTTTGGACTACATAAACAATAATATTACAAATGTCACACGATAAGTAGACGTATACTAATGTCTTCACACTAAGAGATAAGTGCATACTCTTCTAACGGCCTGAGGTCACAATAACAGTGTTAGCACTTGGCACTGTACTACATTTACTCCCTGAAGGTAAAATCATGCGAATGTATTATCTATAATTCATTACAATGTATTATATAATAATGATGCCAAGGGGTGGAACACACATTAAAATAACTCATGAGATAGCAATTCTGTATTCCATTTCTCTTTGTGAACACATTTCCGAGCTTCACAAGAGTTAGGAAAACATAGTGCTTTCATGTCAGATAAAGTAGGTGAAGCTCAACAGATCAAGGCCACATGCAGATTGTTTATTAACCATATCTGTTTTTCAAGCCTGTAGCATTTGAATACCTTTCAAAATACCCTTTTAGGTGTATTGTCCTGTATGTCAATGTGACATTTCTCCCATTGATAGGTACATTAATAGAGTTAAGAAAGCCAATGCTTGCTGCCGGTTCCTTTTAGACACTCCCGGGGGAAACACAAAAGCTCCAGCCACCTGTGTTGGCGTGCTACTCAACATAAATGTCCAACAATTAAAAACCTCAGAGGGTGGTAATTATGATGTGGTGTTTGGGCTGGCTGTATATGAGAGAGCTGTATGCGAGTCTCCGGGGGATAATGGAGCCCTGGCTAATTTGGAGTGCATTAAGTGAGGGTCATACTGAACATAACACATATTACTCATTGTCAGAATGGATTGAATTATTGAAAGGTCATTTCTGGCCTCAGCCTTTATTAACAAGTGTGAGCCAATGAAATAAGCTGAAGTTAAGGACATACAGATTTCTTAACCACTTAAATACTTAGTTGACCAGAGTCACCCAGGGCTCTGTGCTAAGTCCGCTCCTTCTTTTTTTTTTTTTCTACATCAAATCTTTTTGCCAAAAATAGCTGATCTACTAATTGAATATTCACACATTTTCAAGTGTTATGAGCTGGTGGATGTGTGGATTATTTTAGCAGAATGTTCTAGTGACGCTATGGGTGAATGTATTGTAGATACTATGACCATTTTTTAATGGATGAAATGTAATCTGATTTTGACAGCAGAACAGACAAGTGCTAACCTGCAGTGGAAGGAAGACAAACCCACCGGCACACATGTGCCGGTACATGTGCCATCCAGCTCATGTCTTTACTGTAGTCAGACTGTTTCTTTTCCCGCTAGCAGAAAAAGATTAAACATCTCGCTTCCTCCCTGGGCTCACCCTCAAATGAGATTTCAAAATTAGGACTTACCAGTTGTTCTCCATTCGAAGACGAGAGACAGTTTGGAGGGTCTAATTCGGCGCTCTGTTCCTTGAGAGTGAGTTATTGATAGCGTGGTGTGAATTAGGAATGCCTGATACCTGGGATCTGAACCGAATGTTTTAATTTAAAGCCTCGCTGCTCTCTCTCTGTGCTTCCCTGCATTTATAACCAGCATTTAGGGAGAGCCTCAGGTCCTTGTGGAAATTACTTCTATGAATCTATCCCAGTTTTCCAATTTGCATACATTGAATTAAAGTAGCCATAACAGCGTTCCGCTGATGCTGTGGAGAAGCACAAACACTTGTGTGACTGTTAGTTTGTCCTTGGAGGAAATGTTTGGCCTGAATGTGTGTTCTAATGGGACAAATGCCAGTAGTACTCTAGACAACGTTTTAAAAGTGGGGACCGGCAGGGGGCACCAGGGAGCAATTGGAAAGGACAGGGACAAATATATCTCTGCTGTCGGGCCGAAACCTCCTAACTCCAAAATGTAAATTTTCTGGAACTCAAGTGAAGTTAGGAGGTTTTGACCTTTCATTGGTTCAATATTATTTTAACCAACACACAGACTTAAATGGTGTTCAATAGCACATATTTATGAAAAAAAGAGAGGGCCAATCGGGTGGAGTTAGCTGGTTTGACAGAAAGTGTGGAGTTAGGAGGTTTTGTACCAAGCACTTTGTACTACTTTCCATTGATTCAATATTATTTTAACCAACACTCAGATGTAACAGGTGTTCAATAGCCCTGATTTATGCCAAAAAATCTAAAACCTCAAAAATGGAGTTGAGAGGTTTTGGCCAGACAGTGACGATATACACAATTCATTCAGATAACTTACGATATGATTAACAATGTTTATTATTGATGAGTATAACAAGTGTATATGTAACATTTTTACTTGGCGTCGGCTCTGCTTCCCCCTGCTCAGCGCAGCCCAGAAGAACATCATTAACCATTAGGAGCAGGGGGATCTAAATATATAAATATATAAACACCCCCCATGGGGAACAGAATTAGCAGAGCCTACTGGTGGAGCTGGGGAGGCGGTGGGGGCAAGCAAGCGCATAGCACAGCAGACCTGGAAGGCAGCAGCAAGAGAATGACAGCCTGGGGGGGTTACATAGCTTGGCAAGAGATCAGCTGACTGCCAGCAGGCTGCCACGTCGCCTGTGACGTAGGACTGGCGTAATAGTGTAGTAACAGACTTAAAGCAACATAGTGCGCAGTGACCCCTCAAGTGTATCTGTATGAACTAACTCCGCTGGCTACATACATTTCATAAGATACATTTTTTGGGGAGTCATTTTGTAATAGCGGGGCCACAGCCAGATGCTATGGCTACTTGGGGGTCCTTGGCATGGAAACATTTGGGATCCCCTGCTCTAGATCGCTCCAGTAATTTCTCTCTGATGCTCCTGATTTTTCTTAGGTGAAGAAGATTAACAGAAACTTCCCGGTGAATCAACAGGTAAGTCAATCAACTGAATCTGCCTTGCTGTAGTTCTAGATCTGTGAAGCTTGATACCTTGTGATGGTACTGTGCTTTCTATTGGGCATTTTGAGAGATACGCTTTGTACCTATTGCTGTAAGAAAACGTTGAGTCATCACCGGTATATTTCCTCCGCATGAAACAGAATGTCACTATAATAACCATGTTGGTCAAAGAAAGAACAGGGTCAAATCTTTGCAACTGTTGCAAAAGAGGCAGAATGTTTGCGTCATGAAAGTCCAATCCATCGACTGAAAAAATAAGCAGCTCAAGTGCCTGCACACAGATTGTGAATTTGGTGTTTTCATAATTAATTCAACAGTCGCTGCTTCCCATTTGACAAAGTACAAAATCACATGACTTTTCATCGCTGCAATTAAATTGCATTACAAGAGAATGCTCGTCCTGAATCTTTCACTCAATGGATTTGGCATTCATCAAGATCTCCACATGGCTGCCAAACATTCTACTGGTTCTGCAATCGCCCTGAATGTGATAAGTACAGCCTTGACGCCTACAATCCTTTTACATGCTTTAACTCCCTCTCTTTGTCTGTATCTCCCTAATGTATACATATATAACTTCCTTTCTACATTGTGCCCTACATGTGCACCTCTCTCTCTGTATGTTTCTATCAATCTCTCCTTTGATCATCTGATAGATTATCTACATGGGCTGGGCAGACGAGAAGGAACAGGACTCTGTTCAGGATCGAATGTACTCACCAAAGTTCCTCGCCTTGAGGGGTTCTGCACTCTTCAAGTTCTCAGCACCTCCTGTAAGTCAGTGTTTCTCAACATGTGGGTTGGGACCCCCAGAGGGGTCCCCAAATTAATTTGTGGGGTCCCCAGATGAACCCATTCAGGCCGGGAACACATTTTGCTGTTTGGGAGGGGCTTACAGTACATGTACAGTATGTAGCAACATATTTGTTTTGTAGGCTAATTTCTGATTTAGCCCTATTCTATAGGTTAGGCCTAAATGGGTTAACTTAATGTGAAACATTGTTTTCTCACTCAACAGTAAACAAACCAACATAAAGTTTAAGTGTGTAGAGGGTATCTGCACAGTTCTAAATACTTTTTAATACCACTAAAATGACAAAACATTGGCCAAATTGTCAAATATTAGATGCAGACATTGCTATTTTCACAATATAACCATGTTATACAAAATGTAATGCCTCAAGTCTCAGTGCTCGTAGGATGGGGGGGGGGGGGGGGGGTCCCCAGTTAAAATATGATTATCTTAGGGGTCGCGGCTGAACCAGGAGGACCACTCCTGTAAGTTTTGGTTTGTACGTGGGTGGTAGCTCTGGTCCATCGCGTCAACTCCATTGACGCTCTGACAGACCCGTCGGCAAATGAATAGACCGGGATTTCTCAGCCCCTACAAGCGCTCAACTTGAGTCAAAATAAGCTAAACCTCTTCACTACTCACCAAACCAAAGATAGTTTTGCGTTGTTGAAAGTCTATTCTCCACGGTGGTGAACCCCTCAGCACTCCACCCACTCTGTAAAATACACTATTTTTGTCATGAAATAAAGTGCATCGAACTCGACCGCTGCTTATTTCCGGGTTGTGAACCATTGTATCTGCGGTGGCCGCTGAGAGGCTCGAGGTGGGTGCGTTTTATTTTATGACAAAAATAATGTATTTTACAGAGTGGGTGGGGTGCTGAGAGGTTTCCCACCGCGGAGAATAGACAACGCAGAACTAACTTTGGTTTGGTGAGTAGTGAAGTAGTCTAGTTTATTTTGACTGAGGTTGAGCGCTCGTAGGGGCTGAGAAATCCTGGTCTAGTCATTTGCCGACGGGTCTGTCAGAGCGTCAGTGCAGCTGAAGCGATGGACCAGAGCTACATGGGTTTTGATTGATTGATTGATTGAAGGCTTTATTAGAAGTTTGCATAGGAAAATGTACAGATTCATGACGGTACAGTTCACTGGTACAAGGTCTACTAAAAGGAGATCCATGAAAAGACTAAGCTTATTTCAACAGGAAACCATTAAAGTATCTCATATAACATTGAATGACAGACAAATAGAACACAGGGTGGTAGAGGTGGAGGTATTTCGGTTCAGTTCGTCACGTCTTTTACAAATATTTTTCTTTTTTTTTAACAAATAAAAGGCTTGTGTTTGCATTGAGCTTGTCCGGCTTCCACCAGAAGCAGCCGTGCCATGTTGTCGATGGACAAAAACGTTTTCCTGCTGGAAAGTGTCGCCTATATGACTCAAATAAAACCAATTGTGCCACATTGATCCAGATTGAGATTGATGATGATCATCAACTCTGTGTTTACATTTTGTGAGCCATGTAAGTGATTGTGACAAGAGAGATAAGCTATTGATTTTAGTGAGTTAAGAGATGGGACATGATTGATTAATAAGTAAAGTCGCAAGCACCCTTTGAATGTGCCAGAGGCTAAAAGAGGAGAATAGAGAAATGTTAGCTTTATATAGATTCATGATTGATTAATGAGAAAAGCTGCAAGCACCATTTGAATGTGCTGGATAATAAAAGAGGACAATAGGGAAATATTTAGCTTTATATAGACGCATGTGCTCTAATTTTTCATGTATGTCAGAATAAATTGTTGAATGTAAATGAACATAATATGAATATAAATGATAGCAGTTAAGACCATGTTAAACGAAACAACTGAGCTGTAACTCATTTTAAAATAGGCAGTTTTTAAATGAGCAACCTGGAGAGAGAAATACAATGGCTAAAGTATTAGTTCTGGGGGCAGCTCTCATCCATTCATTTCTTTAAGAGCCCCAGCATAGCTATTCAGTAAAATATTCATTGAATATATTAAATCAAATCCAATTAAACATGACATGTTTCAGGTGACGACATGGGACTGGACCAGAGCAGAAAAGAGTTTCACTGTGTATGAGATCATGTCCAAGGTCTTGAAGGTAAGGCAGATATTTTATTATGCTTGAGGCATACCTTTAATATTTACAGGCAGAAATCTCAGTGTCTGGATGCACTTTTGAGGTGAAAGAATGAATCTGCACTTGAATTAGTTCATTTATTATATATTTTAATGCATTCCCTTGCAGTCCAACCACTGTGAGGTTTGACGTTATGGTGCAAATGCACTTGCCTGGTAAACCATCCCAGTCACAAGAATTCACATTATCATGTCTTCTACCACTTGTTGCAAAATTGCTTTTTTCAGGGTGGGGTCTCTGCTCTTTATGTGTCTAGAGATAACTTGTTATGATTTGACACTTAAATAAAATGTAATTGAATTGAATTCTACAGACCGGTCTGGCTCCAAAAGCTGGGTGGGTGTTTTGCAGACTTGTCTGTAGAAGACATGATAATAACGTGAATTCACTTCACCGGGAAGGTTTACTATAGGCTACAAATGCACACATGTTTTGTATTTGCATTTACAGTACATTGCATGTCATCTTGAATTTGAAATTTGAATTTAGATTGAGCTTATCATCTACCATCCCACCCCTCCCCCATGCCAAATTTCATTGACATAGATTTTGATATCTAATTATTTACATGTTGGCCTCAGTGTAGCATAACTACTGTAGCATGCCTTTTATGTTATTGTCTCCGCCAGGCCGAAGGTGTGGCCAAGACTATGTTTTTCCCCCTGTCCGTGTGTGTCAGTTAATTCGTCCATCTGCGAACAGCTAATCTCCGGCACCGCTGGCCCGATCGATGTCAAACTGTGTATGCACACTCCCTAGAGATCAAAGAAAAACCTCTGCCCTGCAATTTTCACATCAGCCTTTTATAGCACCAGGAGGGCGACTTTTGCAAAAAATGTATTATATTCCTCTTACAGATTTTGTCCAAACATCACGCAAATATCCGTATGAATTATCTCTATAGTCATGTGATCAAGACGGATCTGTTAGATTTTTCATATTCCTTCCTGATTGGCAAAAAGTTCATGATAGGCTTGTTTTGAACAAAAAAAATTCCTCAAATCATGAACGCAGTGTTTAATTGTTGTGCACGCACATTCCCACTATTGAGGAAGAAATGCCACCCTTTTCACATTGGCCTATTATAGCACCACCAGCAGACCAATTTTCGCTAATTTGATATTTTTTCTACTTTTGATATTACTCCTACAGATTTTGTTTGGTCATATTTATATGGTCATATGCATCTAACGTTTGCAGAAGTGTATCCCTTGGAACAAAATGCCTCAAATCATGAACACAGCGTCCGAGCGTGCAATAGCTTCATCAATATTAACCGCTCAACTTCTACACATTCCACTCACCTTTATAATTCCGAACGTGGCCCACAATAACCTACCTGGCCTGGCGGAGAGTCCGGAGACCTGTGCTCAGAGGAGCACTTTTTCTTGTACTTGTTCGGTTTTGCTGTGGGAGCTACAGTACAGCAAAACATTGTTTGGTGCAGCATTTTCTGTGGTACCTTAAACCATATACTGTATACTTATTTAACCTGCTAGGGTCCTCCAGGAGTCTATATACTAGGTCCGCTGTTATAGTATTTCCTGCTACATCAAATCTCAACACAGAAAGTAGCCAACCTACTGTACAAGCTCACACCACTATTTTGGCAGAATGTTTTCCCCAGAATAGGGATGGGGGGGCATGGGGTTAAACAAATGAAGAGAGCGTGTTGAGTATAACATTCAGACTTTCCATGCTCTTCAAACCAGAGCAAGCAGAACAGCTTCTTTGGTCGCTGCAGAGTACAGCAACACAATAATATATCACTACCACTTTCTGTTATCACCGAGTCGCTGTGCCCAGGGGCGTCACAGCGACCAGGGGGGGAAAGTGGGACTGAGTTACTATGGCCCAAGGTGGAGGGGCCTTTATTATTTTAATGCTTTAACTATTGAAAGAGCTTGTAGATCTGCTATTTTTGAAAAGTTGTGAAAATGTGTGCAAATCTTTGAATATACATATTTTTTAAACTAAAATTTTGCTTGGGGGTCCCCTGGAACTAAATATTTTGAAATGGGGGTCCGTGGCCAAATACATATCATTTTGGGGGTCCTTCACATGAAAAAGTTCGAACACCACTGACCTAGAAAAATAGGTTAAAAAGAAAAATGGATTTGAAATATTCAAAGACTTTTTTTTTTCCACAATCTTTCAAAAATAGCAGATCTTGTATATCTGCTATTTTTCAATAGTTAAAGTACCCAGGGCCCAGAATTTGGTGCGACACCGCTGGCTGTGCCTGTCTGTACATAATGGTCATGGCAGCATTACTGTGTTATCTCAGGACAATGACCTTCTGGACAAGAGGAAGCATTGCTTCAGTGTCCAGGCGGAGACGGGGGAGGATCTATTCTTCAGCGTGGAGCTGGAGTGTGATCTGTTGATCTGGGAGAAGGCTTTTCAGATGGCCACATTCCTGGAGGTAGAGAGGATACAGGTCAGTGTGTAAACTGCAAAGGGAATGATGATGATTGTCATCTTTCAGCCCTGTTGTTTTAGTAGTGGTAGAGTCAGATTCATGGTCTTGTGACATGCTTGACATGTGAAATGGGATCTTTTCTGTGCATGACTCTGGTAGCCATAATGTCTTGTTCTGCTCTACAGTGTAAGACGTACGCCTGTATTATGGAGAGCCACCTTATGGGGCTCACCATCGACTTCAGCATGGGATTTGTTTGCTTTGATGCTGCCTCAAAGGTGAGTGGTGATTCTGGTGAACAGGGAGGGGGGTAAGAGGTGGGCTCGGGTAAAACTAGTCCTGATGTCTCAGCATCTCTTTTTGGTGTTGCTAACTTATTCTGTGCGGTGCGTGTTTTGTAGTCTGAGTGCATTTGTTTTGACGGCCTGGCTTCCAAACTCTCACTTGGGTTCGTTTTGGCCTTTACCCAAGTCTGAGTGCCATGCAAAACACTGCTACCCATTATGTGAATTAACAGGACACAGCCGCTGTCTATTGTTTTCTCGGATTTGGGCCCAAGTCCTGCAATATAAGATTCTTTCCCCCCCGAAGACTCACAATGCTGCCAATGTATTGTATACAGAAAAAACACAATCCATATGTGAAGCCCAATCACCAAACATTACATATGGTGGTATTACTTAATAGTTTCAATTGGCAAGTACAAATTTGAATTCTAAGACAATTGACAACCTACAGTAGCTAGCTTGTTCGTTTTATTGTTTATTATTATATAGAGACAGTGCACAATTAAAAGTAATTGCACCAGAGTTAATTACCATTTATTGTCCCTTGGCAGGTAGACAAAAACAACCACTGAACAGCAATAAAACACATAAAACAATACGCAGCACAATACATAAAAGTGTGAGACAAAAGAATCGGTACGATAAATACTATTTAAACAAGAAAGACATTATGTCATGTTTTGCACTGCCTACTCATGTCAATCTGCTGTTTTGGCAATATTTATATATATACATTTTATATATTAACAACTGAGAAAACAAAACAAGCGCACCTATCCGAGCTGCAACCCTTAACAACACCGCTCTCCCTGACGTGACCGCGGTTTTCCCAGCAACGGTGGGGGTCAGTGGTGGGCAAGGAGGTAGCCAGGTAGGGAGCGCTCCGTTGTGTTCACTTGGACCGCGCCGAGGTGCGGGAGGCTCATGCGACCGTCGCAACACTCGACACTGCGACTCGCTCGCTAACGCTCGCTCGGCAGTGTCTCACGTGGCTCATGGTCGCCTGAGACGGCGCGCCTCCGTCGTCATCACCCTTGCAGCCCCCCGCGCCCCCACTGTTGCGCTCAGGGTCCCTGGGAAAACCACCCAAACAACCTCTTGATTATCACGCCGCTGCCTGGAAACTAAAACAAACTAAAACTAACCAAAAACAGTCGGAATAATGTCATCTTTTAATTTACAGCCAACACAGACAAACTAAATGTAGTCACCGACATACAGTAGATGCTGCTTTATGCTCGTGCTCACGGGTGCTAAAAACCAACCCATTGGTTGCACGTTTGCGTATCAACATTCATTCCAACCAATCACCAATCTATATCCTTTACTTTGCACCTCTTGACCTTATCGTTGACTGAATAGAAACAGTACAGCCACTTACAGTATATTGACAGTAACCGTTTACAAGCTCTAGGAACCTTGCGAGCCTGTCACAAAAACAGCAAGACGGCAATCTTTGATGGTCAGCCGCTGACTTTAGCTAAAGCTTGAGGCTGTTTTTAAAAATAGAGTTCAAGAAACAAATGTGCTCACCTACAAGAAAATCTTCTTTTGATTAAATCTGGTGCTGGATCTCATAGCAAGAGACTTACGTAAAGTTAAAAAAGACTCACTCTCAGGAAAACTGTATTCCTCTTCATTTATTCATTTAACTTGGCCTCTTGTTGCAGCCAAACATTTCAGCAATGCCTTCCTCAGTAGCTGCATCAATGAAGCTACTGAGAAGCTACAAAGCCCCCTGAGTTTCCAGTATTTGTGGATATGGAATATAAGAAAGAAAGAAAGAAAGCAGATTGACTAAAGGCAGTTTTTCGAAATTGCGGTACCCAGTCACCCCTAGTAGTTTAGGGTACAGCCAATGACAGGATATCAGGCATCCTCTAAGAGGAATGGGCGCAAGATTATCAATATGTTTGCATAGAAAATGTCAAAGTAGTGCATCATTGAACTGTGGGAAGACTGGTTTCTGAGGCGAAGAACTAATCATTAGACCACTATTCCACATCTCAGGCTCTCTTGGAACATGTCTCTTATTTAACATTTACTTTTTTTTCCAAGGCTAGAATAATAGAAATAGGAGAAAAACAACGTCAAAACACTAAGAGACCTGTGCCCTGAGTTTCTGAAAGGTATTAAAGTGGTTTAATGATCTGACTCTCAGCAGGGAGGTTCCATATTCAAACCACAGTCTACTTATAGTTTGATGGTGGAGTACTTTGGAATGTTCTTTGTAAAGATATGCACTGGGCACCTGAAATATGTGTTTTTGGGTGGCTTAGTTGGAAAAGCTCTTGACTCATTAACGGAAGGTCATGGGAGCAAATCCCAGCACCTCTGCATCTGAGCAATTGACACTGATGGGTTGTTTTTTCTCTCCTTTAAAGTCCATTGTCATTGACAATGCATTGGGCGCTTAAAGTTAAATATTTCAAAAGCTACAAAAAAAATTCAAGAATGCATGTAAAGACTATATCTCTAAAACCATGAAACATTGCAAATATTCATTTTCAGGCAAACATTTCCACAGTAAGCTGAACTTGATAGAGTTTGAACTGTGTTTCTAGGTGTAAGTTTGTAGCTCTAGTAGCCTGCCAAAGTTTGTACTTTTTCCATTGATAATGCATTGGGCGCTTAAAGTTAAATATTTCAAAATATGTGATGGTATCATTAATTAAAAAGATTAACTGAATTATTATGTGGAATACATTAATGGTCACTCATGATTTAACTAGCCATTCCAACACCCTGCTCCTTGCAGTTGTCAGTTCGGCTGCATCATGTTCTTTAGTTCGTGTATGGGTACACAGTATCATCAGCATACATTTGGATGCTAAAATCTGGACATAATGCGGGAGATTAATACTGTATATACTCTTTAAAAGTGTCCTAAAATCGAATCAAATGAAGAACACTTGTCATCCATTCTTATTTGAGTAGGATTATCCAAGCCAGCGCATTGAAATATAAAGAAGTAAAATGGTATGATTAATGCCTTCTTAAAATCAGTTGGAAGGATACGGTATATACTGAAGGGTCTCTACAATTTGATGGGATCGTTCTTTCACCTGAGACAGGGGTCACTACTGAAACTGTCCAGGAAGAAGGAAAACAAGGAGTTTGCTATTGATAGCTTCTCCTTCCATCCCCTGCTCCCTCTGAACCTTTCCACTACAACCATCCCTCCAGCTGCTCTGACGTGTTATGGAGTCCTTGTGGGTGCAATTGATATGAATGGGATGGGTATAATGCTCTCTTTGAGATCCGCTCTGAAAAGCCAGGCCAATTCTTCCAGTGTGTGTGGGTGTGTATGAGTGTGTGCGTACGTGCAGGCGCGCGCGTGCGTGCCCGCGTGTGAGGCATTTGAAGAATTGCGATTCTCTCCCTATACTGACCTCAGCGATGCATCAGAAAATTGACTGAACTCATTTCCATTATGAATAACTATTCAACAACGGCACATTCAAATATTACTTACAGTGCATTGTACAGTGTAATATTCCTACTTTCAGTCAGACTGGGAATGCAATCTTGCACAAAATGATGTACTCACCAGATACATATCCACATGAGACGCGTCGCCAGCTGTCTACCAGAGATGCTCGAATGAGAACTCACCGTCGTCTATGATATTGTACAGCTTCTGTTTATTATACAGCTCGACATTAATTCAGTTATGAAAAGTGATACAGTATCTTACCCCCTCTGTTTAATGTGACATTCACAGTGTTTAAACTGCAAATAGAACAGCTTCAGTTTCAAATGTCCCATTTGTTCTCTCTTGGTATGTTTCCTATACAGGCTGTGCTATGGAGATACAAGTTTTCCCAACTTAAAGGATCATCCGATGATGGGAAAAGCAAGATCAAGTTTTTGTTCCAAAATCAAGACTCCAAAGCGATAGAAGCAAAGGTAACACACCTGTACATTTCAATAATGAAATATATGAAAGGTAACTATATGGATTGGTGGATTTTAAATCAAAGTTTAGAGTAACTGATTTCTGTGCAACATCAATATTGACTTTCTGTTACAGGAACTGGAATTTTCAAACCTCTTTGCCGTGCTACATTGTATCCATGCATTTTTTGCTGCCAAAGTTGCTTGCCTGGACCCAATGTTTGTGGAGAGTCATGGCACTGCAACTACCACGGGGATGCCATCTCTCACCAGTTTCTCATGTAATTCACAGACATCTAAACTCAAATATGCCACTTGACAGGCGCCTTATCCTAAACTTGTAAGACATTGCACTTAATCATGGCTATGGCCTAAATGAACAATTAAAACACGGAAATGTGTGTATTCAGTGTGTGGTCATCATATTATGAAGGTCAACTATATCAAACAGTGGAACTATTTTGGTGAAAGACCTTTTTCTGGAGAAATGTACTATAATGGAGGATTTCAAGGAAAAACTTGGATTGATGTGCTTCTCTTGGACTTGAACATCACACTGTACATTGAACAACTTTGTAGCCAACAAAAAGACTCCAGTAATGAAGAAAACGAATTGTGTAATTTAAATCTTCTGAACGAAACTTTCTTTGGATATAATTTGGTTGATCATCAAACATTTAAAGCAGACATTCGTTTTAATTAACACTGTCAATAAATGACACAGTTTTATCCTCAAGGCTCCTCTTCTATATAATAGAAATTGATGTATGGTGGACTCCTCAGCACAGATTTTAGTGTTAATTTTTCATTTTATAGATACTGTATGTCACTTGCACTTCCCTAATGAAAAGTTATATTTCTCGACAAATACTTTCCACATAAAGTTGATTGACTATTGATGTTGATGTGGTATTGTAAATTGCAATCATAATAATATTTCTCTTTTTGTTTGATTTTGTTGTGTAGCAGAGATAAACCTTTATTTCCCTACATTTATCCTTCAATTATTTTTCAATGGAACATAATTTAAATCCAATTATTACCTAAACGCCAAAAGCATTTACTTTCATTAGTCTGGGAGAAGTGTAATGTGTTGCCATTGATACAATTGTTAAAGGTGATCATTGATCGTGTGTGGGGATCTATGAAATACATTTCCTTGCAGATGTAAGTGGTACTGCAGCACACACCCTTTTAGCTTATAGATTATGCCCATTTAATACATTTTAACACAAATATATATGTTAGGATATCATAACCTTGACTATCCAGTTAAATACCAGTGTGCTGGTAGTTTGACTGAGATTGGCCCTAGATACAGTATCTGTAAACATTATGTGTAATGTTATGTTTATGTTATGTTACGTTACTTTTGTTTAATCAGGTCAACCACAGAAATGGTTCAGAAATGTGCTTCATGGCTCTACTCTTGCAGGACACGGTTTACAGGGCAGATTCACAAACTAGTAAATAATTAATCGCTATAATCGAGAAATGTGCTGCACACAACAACGGGTGGTTGAAGCAGTGGTTGTGTGATAAATGTCTTATACTGCTCCAAATGTGGTTAGGAAAATAGACACCTTATGTGATGTTTTTATTGATTTCTCCAGTTCTTGATTGTGTATATAAATACAGTACTGACATTCAAATGAACTCTAAAGATTAATTAATTATGGAGACTTTTTAGGGATTACTTTTAGGGATTATGGCATTTGTTAATTTGATGTGTACCGAAGAATAGGTAGCTTATATCCTCTTGATCTCTTTATCATTAACCCTACGGGCCAAGTTAAGAGACTAAAATGAGTTATGGTGTACTTTCATCTCATTTAAATTTAGCCTGTAAATAGTAGCCTAAATTATGATCAATCTTCTTTGGCAGAGCACCATGACAATACAAAACACACACATAGGCTAAAGGAGAACCATGTAGCATCATAGCCTGGGGGGGTTGAGATGCGTCTCAAACTGTCTCACTACCACTCTTGTGTTTTCTCTGTATTTTGAAATGATGGAGTTGTGACTACAAAGCCAAATTCGAACATCTTCAAAGAGACTTATGGTCAATTAGTGCAGCCAGTAAGTCATGCTCTTACCTTCAATTTCCCTTAGTAGGATCAACAAAAGAGAGGACCATGGGTAAGTGAACTCAGAGGATAGGAAATTAAATGGAGTCATTGAAATGCTTCATGTGTGTTAGTTAAGCTGACATGCAGTCAGAGAGTGGACGATGGTGATGCAGCCTATGCAAAGAGAGTTTGAGTGATGCGGTTGCGGTCGTGCTTTAAAAAATGACCTTTGGTCGCATACCCTTTGAACACAGGATCTAGAAAGTGAGTTTTATTTTATTTTTTTGCAGATTATACCTGTTTTATTAACAAATATGACGTGTAATAAATTAATAAATGAGACATTTCTAACCTTTGATTTTGACTACATTTTTTCACAGAATTTGGTTCAAATTTAAAGTGACTGTGGACTCAACAGCTTGTGCAACCGTCATATGCACTGATATTCTCCTATAGACAAAAGAAGAGACTTTATGAAGATACAAGCAGACTTTTTATTCAGATGTTAATTGCCATATGTGAATAATTATGAACTTGCTTGTTTGCTTGTTAGAAAGGATGTATTAAAGTTGTTCAGTAACTAACTACATATGATGCAACAAAATAATTTGCTGAAATATTACTGAAATGAATCTGTTTATTCTATATGCATAAAGCATGTAATTTGTTAATGTACATTTACTAGCCTGGAAACCAGACGAATCTGCCAGTGGTAAAAAAAGAAATAGCCCTTGGCAGATTTGCTCTGGCTCCACTCGGTGGTGGCATCAATCAGGGCACAGTATCCATATTTGGGGCGGGTTTATCTCTAATGGCATTTTTCTATTGGCCATTTGGAAATGCAGGTCCCACACAGAGAACCACTGCTCATCTTTGATTGATTGAATACTTTATTAACAGTTCACAAGAAAAGGCACGTTGGCACAGATTTATACAAAAACATGCTAAAAGAATAAGCCCTCAGGGCTTGTTTCCATTAAGGTTCTGTATATTCAATTCATCTAGACATTTAAAGACAAACAATAATATACAAGGGTTACATTTTGCCAAAAGGAAACCAGATGAACCATAAAAGGCAGCCTCCACACACTCAAAACTGTGCAAAATCAGATTTATTCTTGCTTCAGTTTTATAGCAAGCTTTCAGACATAGACCTGGCCTGAAGAAGTTCAGGCCAGGTCTATGTAAAATCTTGAGTGTGCAGAGGCTGCCTTTTATTTTAAATCTACCAGTGAAATCTATCAAGAAGGTGGCATCCAAAAATTGGTGTGGAAAATGACCGAAATGCTCTAGAAGCTCCACTTCAGAAAGGATGTCACTTTTTATTTTTTACCTATATGCCAAGTACAGTATGACTCAATGCATGACTACAGCTTGACCACAAGAAATACACAGCAAAGAAAAAATTAAGCGTTGAGCATTGAGATACCAGATAACTGAGAAGATATATTGTAATATGCAAACAGACATTATCCACTTGTCAGGCAGTGTGTTGCTTCGACGTGTCGATGCCTCGGACAGTGCATTTAGCCAGTTCATTTCATTGTATGGGTCAAACAGGCTCTCTCTCCCTCCCTCTCTCGCTAATCAAGCTCTGGCCGACATCATCACATGGGTGAAACAGGCTCTATATCTCTCCTTCTCTCTCCCTCGCCCTATCCCTATCCCTCTCCCGCTCCCTGGCTGCATCCATTCCGAACAACTTGCCCCACTAAGTGAGCCTGTGCTGCCCTTGCCTCCATTGGGCAGGCGCCAGTGACACACACACACACACACACACACACACACACACACACACACAGTTGTCCTCATCCTCTTTTCCGCCAAATATAACTGTTGCAATAAAATATATTGTAACAGACCATTAGGTAATATATTTAGCGCCTTTCAAAACAAAAGTTCTTCCCTGCAGATCCCCAATTCTTACCAGTCCTTTAATTTATTGAATAAAGTCCAAAGTCAACTTTATTCATTTCAAAGTGCCTTTCAAAACAAGTGTTACATGTTGCTGTACTAAATCCGTCTTTTACTGAATAACAAAATGTCATCCAACCCTTTGTATTTTAATCTTTATTACAACAACAACCAGTCATTTAAATCTCCCAAATCTTCTCAGTATGTTGGTCATATATATGAGCAAATGGTGCTTGTGCTGTGAACAATTTAACAAAAAATAAAGCAATTTACAATTTATTACAACAGGGGTTATTGTATCCATACATTCTGTCCCTTCAGAGCTTCATTGAAAAAAATACGAATTCACCCAAATGCGTTAACATCAGACAACGGATGTGTTGCACACTGCCAGACATTTTGAACGTTATTGTTTTTGTGCTCACATACCGGCTAACCTGTTAGTTATTGAGAGGATAGTATCAGTTTACATAGCCAGTAATCTCTTGTGGTACAGTGCATTCATCATTAAACATCTTTAACTGAAAATAGCCATCTACAAGCTCACAATTGTCCGCTTGTAGATAGGGATTTGTTGTCGAATGTTCGCCTATACTTTTGCTGAATGTTCACCAATTACAACATGCCCAGGATAGGGACACTAATGTGGTTAAGAGTGGCCGACTCTGCTGTTCAACTTAGATGATAGGGCCGCACTCTTGTGCCATCTGTTGTAAAACACCAATTCATCTTAATGTTCATTGTGTGTGGATGTAGGTCATAACTCAAGCCATGATTATTTGGCATTGCCTCCTCATCTGCCTTGCCTAAAACTGAACAAAGGATTTGTCAGTGATGTCACCACAGTGTCATAGAACATTAGTGTTTCAGACTGATGGATGGGGCCAATGAACTTGAAAGTCAGGCAGAAACCTTGTATCTCCAAGTTTCAATTGTGCAGGTTGTTACGTGATTGTAAAGCCCTGCTTCATCACGCAAGGGTGTCGCACAAAACGAATGAAAATATCTGATCTGTATACAAGCAAACAATGCCTCACGGTGCGAGGTACTGTGTGTTTGTAGATCGTCTATTTTCACTATTTTAAATCTCTTTTAAAATGATAAATACAAAACGAATAGTTTTGGACATACAAGGTTTCCACCCGACACCAACCGAATACAGCATTGGGCCCCATGATTCTGACACACTTCTGCAAGTTAAAGCTTGTGACATCACTGGCATCAAAGTGAGCATTTTAAGATTTTTAAGAAATAAATGACATCTCCTAGTACTTCCACCATTCATTTGAAGCTCTAATATTGCTTGAATGTGGTTCCGAAAAGGTGTGTTGATGTGTGAGATTATCTCTTTAAATGATATCATAATAAGCAATTGTTTGTGACAGCCAACTTTCTTAATTTATCCAACCCCCAATGCAATAAATCTTCTGGGGAACCCATGGGAAGTAACTACCAAGTTGGCTGACAACACTAGAACAATACAGTAAGCAAGCAGGCAAATGAATGTGACAACATATCAACCAAACAAGGTTGGGATAAAAAATATAGATATTGTACATCCTTGAATCCATTTGAAAACATCAATTATCTTCATATCTATCAATATGTAATCCCTTTATCCTTGCGACACACATGACCTTTGACCAGCAAAGTTAGTGAGAAGAGAACATAACAGGATTTGCTTCTAACAGACACACATACAAACAGGAAAAAAAACAACCTCCTTGAACCTCCTTGAAACAGGAAAAAACACAACCTCCTTGAACTGTATGAGAAATTAGCATAGTCCTGATAGAAAAGAAAAAAGAATTTACAAATCCAACTGGTTATGAAAAGGGTTCTTACTTGTTGCTTTTTGTTTCATCACTTGAACCCTAGCATCCCTATTCTATTTGGGGGGGGGGGGGGGGGGGATTTACAAGCTCACAATGCCTCGCAACACAACACACAAGCTTGTAGATCGGCTAATATCAGCAAAGAGATTTTAGAGGGGGAAAAGAGCAGTATTACTGCAGTATTACTACGTATAGAGTTAAATCCACTTGAACACTAGCATTCCTATTCTATGGTGTTCTGCAAAGGGACACATTTTGAGCTTGAAGATGTGCCATTTTCGTAATTTAGATTTGATATTGAGGGGAAAACGAGCAGAGTATAGTATGACATGGATTCCTGGGGGACTTTGGTCAATTAAGGAGGGTTTTAGTGGTTAATCGATCCTGTCCACCTTACTATAATAAAATCATAGGAGTCCCATTAACATCATTTGCAAGTTGACTTGAGAGGGTTGTACATGTAAGTGCCCTTTTTTCCCAGAGGCTAATGTCTAGATTACACTTAAGTAAATTGTTGCACCGACTTCAATGGGGCATGCGTGTCTGTGGGAATTAGTGGAAAAACTGCATTACATCAAAAAACTGAGCGTAAAAACAAAACAAACAGAAGATAAATGTTATCTCGCCAAACACACATAAATGACCAATAACCAACAGAAACAGTCCTATTTAAAACAAAAATATTTGACATAACACCAGAATAAAATGAAGACCGTGAGCACTAATGTCTCCTCTATTCAACAGACAGCAGTGGAGATTGTGATATACAGACTTCCCAGTGTCAAGATACAGTACAGCAAGATGGCGCTACAACAAACCAAATGCAAATTATATCTTATACAGAACCATATAATCATACCAGTTTTATACTGAATATAATCAATATGAAAAACATTTGACTTATCTTTCAGAACACACGCTAAATTGTTTTTAAAGTAAGATGTAGAAAACGGACAGTTGTAAAGCTTAAAACATACATGATGGCATACCATTTTTCTTAATTGTGGAATGTATACCATAATTTGGGCAAATTCACTGTGACAACTCAAAACTCACAGAATCCCAAAGTGATGGGGTATATTGGCACTTGAAAACCATCACTACGAGAGGACCTCTGTAAGCAAATTGTAAATTGATTCTCATGACTTACATGTCAGGCCCACAATACAAATTGGGCCTCAAAAAGATGGCACCTTTTTTTTTTATTAAAGACTGCAGTATAAGGTGCTTCACTGGGACACTTCTGCAGTGCATATAATTCATTGACTATAAAAACTCCCCATGATTCTGATTTTGCATCACTCCGACTAAAATAAAAATAAAAGAGTACTATATAGATTCAGAAGTTTTCGTCTATTCACCGTCTGTCTTATCAAAGTTCTTTACATAAATGTTCATTCAAAACAGACTTTAAGAACTGATCACCTGGGACATCACTTCCAGTGATCGAGTTTGTATGTAAAGGAGAATCATTTACTTGATAAAAAAAATAAAATAAACAAAAGAACTTGGGAAAAGAATGCAGCATGACCTAAAGTGAATAAAAAACAACTCTTGAACCACACACCCTTATTCACCACTGATGTGATTAAACTCTATGCATGTCAGCAAAAAAAAGGGGGTGGTTTACTTTCTAATGGATGTGCATTCATGGCCATAAAATGTAATTACCAAATCAAACTGCCAACTCATATAAAGCCTAATGCCAGATTCTTAAGTACAAAAGTGAGATAAAACATGAACATACAGTATTGCCTAAGCTTCCCTACAGAAATATTTCTTTTATACTCTAAAGATGCCCTGCAGAAGGAATTATAAACCAATCTCGTCTCCCATTGATCTCTTATGGTAGCAACAGTAAAAGACCTGCCTCGTTAATGATTATACCCCAATTTCTTAGTCTATGGCTTTAAAGTAATTGAAAGGATGTGGCTGGAGTAGCCTTTTTTTTTTTTTTTTTTTACTTTGTGCTTCATTCAGCATCCATACATTACCAGATATCAATGGCGAGGTTAAAGCTGCTAGAAAAGGTGCTGTAAACTTCCTCATTTTCTGGTCAACATATATTTAACAAATATAATAAGAACTTTGTTGTTTATACAATTGTCAGTCTGCAACACTTGTGCAGAAATATTAACATTGAGATAAAATCGGAATCTTAAAACAGGTTTCAGAAAGGATTTCCATGATATACATGTTGTTCTTTTATAGATTTTTTGATATACAAATCAAAAGCTTAAGTCAAAATAAACAAAGCAACTTTATCTTGATAGTCATAACATCATTATCAAGTTTTATCTATAATAAGTCTCTCTCCATTGCCATCAAAAAGAAATGGAAATGATGCTACATCTTCACTGAAAATGGCGAGGAAAAGCATTTCAGCAGGCTCTGAACCCATTAAGAATGGATATCAAGTGAATCAAGTCATTTCTCTCTGTAATACAGCAGATATGCCTTGAGCGACTCGGGCAAAGGCAGAGCCATTATTTGTTCTCTCAACACATTAACTTGCTTGAGGATCTCGATATCGCCAATGTCTCGTTCATCCTCCTCTTCCACCTCCTTGTGGTTTTCCTCCTCATTGTGTTTTTCCTCAGTCTGTTCCTCCTCCTCACTCTCCACAGTTTGCGGTATCAGCTGGTTGCCCACAAAAACGTAAGTGCTGATGCGTCGACGCCGGCACCGCCTGCGTTTGCGCTTCTGGGGAACTCTCTGCACAAGCCCCTTGTCCTGATCGTCCTCCTCCGCCAGGGCTCTGAGCGTGCGACGTATGTAGATCCGGGACAGGTCCTGAAGACTCCTGACTGTCACAGGGGCTGAGGGTAAGACGCGGAAGACATAGGACAAGACGTCAATAGGGCCTAACAAGAAGTATGAACACCCAAAACGTCTGTGTCTTTCTCTTTCCTTCAACCATCTCAGCACAAAGCTGAAGAAAAACTTCCACTGCTATCTGAAGGAAAAGAATAATCGTGAGCTACCCGCCGGCCAGGCCTTTTTATGTCCGAGCAACAGTCACTAGCTCTTATCGCTCAACTTTGAGTAAGAGCTACTCATAATGATGGCTAATTTACACTTCAAAAAGAGTAATGCAAATTATATAAATATAAAAAAGAAATAAGCTGTGTTGGAAACTTTTATGTTTTTGAAGGAAAGATAGATAAAAACCTGAGAAAGACATTGGCAATATACAGACTGAGTGATCATATAGTTTGGCAATAGAGAAGGACAGACAGACAGACTTGGCTGCCCAGAGAGGAGAGGCTGTGCTCTCAGTATGATGAGGGAGCTGTAGAGACAGAATTACACTTCCTAAAACAATGTAAAAACTACACAAATATTATTTGTAGAGTTATTTCCCAAATTCAGAAGTCCGAAGTATGACAGAAAGGGAGAAATTAACATTCCTTCTGGGGGAACAGAAAGAATGTGCAGTTTTAGCTGCAAAATATGTCAATTCCTATCACAAGAAAAGGGACAACCAGTAGGACACAGATATGCTATGTTTTACTTAAAGGAGCTATAGTCAACTTTTTCATTGTAGGGCCGACACTTTGTTTACATCCTAGTCTATAGACTAGAATGTAAACAAAGTGTCAGTCTGACAATGGCCAAAATGATTATTTTATCATTATTTTACGCTTTTTGTGGTCATTTTTGAATAGAAATACATATATGAAGCTTATTTTTCTATAAAATATTTTCGAAACATTATTTTTATTTTAGCATCCGTTTTTCAAGAAAAAGTTGACTATAGCTCCTTTAATACACCATCTTCTTTATTTATCTAATTTAATTGATTTTATATTGTTATGTTGTTTATGTCATAATTGTAATAGTGCTTAGGCAACACTTGTGAAATTTCATGCCAATAAAACCTATTGAGTTGAATTGAGAGTTTATAAACTCACGCAGTTGAACAGCATCAGGCTTGTCTCCATCTGCTCTGCTCTGCTGGACCAGGGGGGCGAAAGACACAGCCAAGATGTTTTTGCTCTCCCAAGTGCACTGGCCTGTCCTGGTGATCTGGGTCAGCTACGCCAAAACAGGATTTACCACAGATAAACTATCAACAGCAACACTTGACTACAACATTTTCATACAACATCAGTATATAACATTATGTGCCGGCGATGGAGGAGTTCCCAATGCCACTTTAGGATGGCAAACTGAGGAGATCTACCATAACTGCTGAAGTCAGCATGGCGTCAAATCTTTGTAAACATTTTTAGGCTCCTTTCTGGCATATACAGCATATTATCAACTTGCCAGTATGTTATACATGCCCTCTCATGTGCCATAACAGTCTCTCTGTAGTCAAACATCCCACATGTTCTGTCTGTACTATAGTTATTTTATTCTATTATACCCATCAGTGACGTTACAAAGCTGATAATCCAGAGCTATTTGTGGCTCTATAATGTATGTGAATGTTACCTAACAAGTTATGCAGGCCAAGTCTTTTTCACTGTGTCATTCTTCATATTGCCTGTAGTAGAGGTCCATTGTGATTTATTGCCATTGAGTTATTTAAAAATGTTAGCATGGCTTTAGTAATGAGGGATGGTAGTCTAAATGTAATAGACCTATCATAAGTCCTTGGTACACAGGGACGGACTGGGACTAAAATTCAGCCTTGGCATCTTGGCCAGACCAGCCCCCACAACCAGTGCGCGCGCAGATACTCTACCGACTCGTCGGGTCGAGGGTGGCACATATAAATACACAAGCTTTTAATACCACAACTTTTACCAACAACATAAATGATAACTATACAACTACACAATCCATACATTGTATAAGTTAGCGTACAGTTCTCACCACCAACAAGCAGAGTATGAACATGATTAGTGCCAAAATGTGTCAGAACTTTGGCTAGTTATCTAATGAATGGAAAAGAAGCATACTGATCTGAGAATTGGACAAACAAGTTGTATTTGATTGCTCAGTATGCAGTAGACTATAGGCTACTACTGTATGTTACTGTCTTTTTTTTTCTTCTTTCTTTCTTTTTTTTTTTTGGCCACCAGCCCCCCAGCCCCCTAGCCTACCAGCCCACCGGGCAAATGCCCTGTATGCCAGAAGGCCAGCCCGCCCCTGTTGGTACAGTATGAGGGTGTGACGTCATCCAAAGTACTGTTTTTGTCTATTCTAAATTGTGTTCTTTTGGTGAAGACAATATGAGAACTACAGAGGTGCTCCATGGAACACATATGTCCACTAGGGATGGGACGATATGAAAATTTCATATCACGATTATTGTGACAAAAGAAATCGCGATTTATGATATTATTGCGATAATCAAAACCATTATCCTGGGGCGGAACATTTGCCAAAAATTGCAGATCTACAAGCTTACAACGCGTCGCAACGCAACGCGTTGTGAGCTTGTAGATCGGCTATTTTTTGGCAAAGACATTTGATAGAGAGTGAAAAAAAGACTGTATTAAGTACGTACAGTATATTATAATTACCTTTTACCAATTATAGAGGGTAAGTGGTACAGCTCTGCAAAATAAAAGGGGAATTGATCCCAGTGCATGACGGAGGACGATATCACGATATATTAACCGATTATAACCGATTATATCGCTTATCGTCCCATCTCTAATGTCCACCAGGCTCGGGTGCATAGCCAGGGCTATGTAAGTTGTGGGTTGCCGCAGTCCGGACCCGTGGAAGTTGCAAGGGTAAATTGCATTTTAGTGCACCCATCATGGGTAGACGTGAAAAGTGAATTCGGAGGTGTGATTTACACCTCCAATAGGCCCCTCAACATTCAATTCCAACTAGGCTGCACTCTGTTGAGGTGCCAACTTGAGCCTTGTATCAGGTAGCACTTGTTGGTGGTGACGTCACCGTGAACGCTGCTTCCTCATTGGCTAAAGGCCCAGCCAACAAGATATGGCCACATACATACCATACCCACCCACAGACAGAGCTCATCACCCTACATGCGCTCTCTGCTGGCTGAATGTTGGGAGGACCGACCGGCTAGCAGACCTCTGACGTCACGGTCACGTCACCATGACTCAACCATGACCATATAAAGAGTTCCCAATGCAGCTACACCCAAATAATCCAACAAGCTATTTTTGACACAGAGAAATGTTCTACAATGGACCATATTCACACGGTGGACATTTTGTTCATATGTCGAGTTGGGGAGGGTTCCGAGTAGGACATTAGAACGAAACGGCCACTGTGTGATTATGATCAATGGCTAGGACATCACATGGCCACAACATAAATAAGATGTGGCATTTCCCATCTGGACCTCTCCAAGCAATTCCAGGCCAATAAGTATGTACTTCACATGCTTGGCACTGCTTACCTGATCCTCTATAGGCATCACCAGTATGCCCCCAATGTTGAGCAGCACTTTCATGTAATTTTCATGATCCTTCTGCACTCCTGCCCCGCAATAGATGCGGTCATATTGGTGACTATCCGTCGAGATTTCAAGGCAATTTCCGACCACAAAGACAGGCTCACAGAATTCAAACCTATAGTGACAATTCACAAGTGGAGAATGAAAAGAAAATGCATCAGATAAACATGGAAAATATATTTTCCTAATCTAATCGTCACAATTTTGAGTAATTTGAAACAAATAAGCTCAATGAAATACTTTGAAAATGTATGCCATTTGTAAGAAGCCTTCAGGCAAAGAAAAACATGAAAATCTATAGTGCTTAATTTTGTTATGAATACACGCATCATTACATCCGCTGCAACATTTGTGGCAACTGATGAAGCATTTTCTCACTTATCAAAGCTGTCACTATTCTTAATGAAGTCATCCAGTTTCTCTCTTGCATATTCAACCACATCCTTGTGGAGTTCAACCCCATGGTTCACACCGAAAGGCCCTAGAAAAGAGCAAAGAAACAAAACAATATTTTGTTTACAACCTTTTTGTTTCTTTCAGCACGGTTTCTTGCAGTATTATCAGTGTTATAACTACTAGAATCATACTGTAATTTTACAGCAGTAGCTTTGCTTACCTAGATTTTCTCTAAAGTATCTCAACCTTCACACAGGAAAAACACAACACATCACGTGATATTACACCTACCTATGATGAGGCCAACCATCGTGCTCAGGTAGCCAGTTCCACTGCCTAGATTAAGGAAAGATAATCCCGGCTGCAGTTTGAGTGCCTCCATCACCTCAGAGTATATGCATGGGGCGGACAGGTGGATGTTGCCATGCTTCCATGCCAGATCTTTGTAGGCATTGTCCCGGTAGTCATCCAGATAGTAGTCGCCACGGTCTATGGCCCGAAAGGCCTGCTCCACTTTGTCTGTGCGAATATACTGAGCCTCCTTCAGGTTGTCGATCAGGTCGTCATTGTCTTCCCCAGCGCTCACAGCTCCCCCCATGGTGAAAAAAAAGATGGCGCGGGTTGGAAGACTTCCTCAAGTCGAGAGATGCAGAGTGTCGTCTTATAATAGCATGGATACTAGAAAATGGTTGACGGCTCCTGCAGTTGTTTTTCCTTTGAGGTCGCGGTTCAGATCATGGTTAAGACCAGTGAACTAGGGAACTGAGAGAGAAACAACAATAAATATGAGTTAGAATTACAAACCTCAAGGCATACAGCATCTGTTCAGACCTGTCAGGATGGTGTTGTTGGCACATCTCTACAGGAGCGTTCTTTCACAACTTGGCTTAATGGTAACAAAATAACACACACACACACACACACACACACACACACACACACACACACACACACACACACACACACACACACACACACACACACACACACACACACACACACACACACACACACACACACACACACACACACACACACACACACACACAATTGTCAAATATATTCATACATTTTCAAGCTTTTCCAATAATAGCGGAAATGGCATATAAAAGCTTATTCATACTGTATGTTCCACTGTTCAACGACAAAAACACAATTATTTGTATGACAATGAAACGCCAACTTAAATGTTGGCGATTAATTGTCATACAATTGAGCATAAAGATAAAGATAGTCCATCCCGCAGCTAGCCTGGATTTGAATCCGACCTGAGGCTCTTTGCTGCATGTCATCCCCTCTGCCCGCCCTCCACCTTTCCTGTCTCTCTCTCTCTCACTCCAGAATAATGAAGCAGAAATGCAGGCAATTCTTTTTAATAATAAATAGGCGAAAGCAAAGCACCTTCCTGACATGAAACCACCCTGCCGACTATGCATTGCGAGGGGTGACTAACCATAAATCAAGTCCCGGAAGGAAGTTCAACATGGTGAAGCCCACTTCCTCTCAGCCTATCGCATTATTTACATCACAAAACAAAATTTTTTGGAGGCCCCTTTGATAAAAATAAAAATAAAACCTTGGTTCGAAGTGGAGCAGTGAATCTGAGCAGCTATACGCTGTGTGTGTGCGTGTGTCTAGTCTAGTGCGTGTGTCTAGTCACAATGCCCTTCTCAATCTGTTCCTGTCTGTCAGTAATTTACAGTAAAGTATTGGTGTGGCTACTAGGCTGCACAACAGTGCCCCCTTCTGGTCAGCCATTGTCAATGCAGCTATTTATGCTGGACGGGACATGGAGACACACAAAGCTATCCATTGGGAGCGCTGTTCCACACCGCTCCAAAAACATTTTTCAAAGGCACCTGATGAAGCAATGATGGTAAGTACAGGGAATGAGGGCATTGTTGTTCCACAATTAAGCCAGCAGCGGTCATAATATGGACTGGAGATGGATACAGTATGTTGCATAATTCTGCATATCTATCTCCATATAGTAGTCACAGAGCCGAGTTGACTTCTGTATAAAAAAGGGACAGTTGGCAACTCTGCATGGCAATAGAGGGGTATGGCTAAGGTCTGTGCACCCTTCTAGCTCAAACCACTTGCAGCTGCACCCACAGCATCATTTCAACTGCAACTGCTCGACCTGCTTCAATGCATCCATTTTCACAATCTGGCACAAACGAATTATAGAGAGAGAGTATTTTCAATGAAAAAAGAAACAGCTTTTATTTTGTGAGAAATTGGACGAGGCAATCATCTCGCCACTTAAGTGGCAACAGCAGCAGATTTGAATCAGTTACTCAAAATGAATAAGGCCTGGCCTAAATAATATATTTTTTCCAATATCAGTATCAGAAAAGCTACCGATACTGCTTAAATCTTTTGAATCTGAGTTTTGCTACGGTTTGATTGCGACCATTAATAATGGTCGCAAGTTACTATGAAAAGCTCCACCGGCTGTCTGTCTGTCACGTCACATCACGTCACACTTTTGCCCCTACTCTTATCTCTGCCACCGTTGGCCCTATCGATGCCAAACTTTGCACATACACTCCTTGGATGGCAAATCACAACCTCCCCCCTGATTTCTCACATGGCCCTCTTCTAGTGCCACCATCAGGCCAATCTTTGCAAAACACATTTTTGGACACCGCTTTACGTGATTTGTTTTGCCTTAAAATAACGTAAAGCGGTAAACAGTATCTTCCCTCCAGATATGGCTACGATTGCCTTCTAAATTTTGTTTATGCGAGCAGCAAAGTGACGGTCGCTTATCTCTCGATTAGGGAGTCTTACTGGTGCTTAGCGATCGTTGTAAATGTACAACAGTTGGCATCTCAAGTTGCGTGTGAGAGTGAAGGAGAAATATGGAGAGAGTGAAATTAAGTTAGTTAACTTTGGAATGATCAACCGAATGGGTCGTACCACTTTAACAAACATGCTTTTCTTAATATTTAAAGCTGCCTTTTTGTCACTGTCACTGGTGAAGGAAAATGCTTCAGTACAGTGGTGTCTGCGTTCTGCTACGTCGTCAGTCAATGCCAGTATTTTGTGAAATAAATGCGTAGGCTATAAGTTGTAAACATACAGCCTAATCTAACAGCTGTCATCTTAAACAGCAGAGTGAGGCGATTCATAATAGTATAGTTAAAAGTGAATGTAAGCAAAAGTCACAGTGTGACTAAATGTAAACAGCCACATTGGAAGAGCATAAATGATATGACCTTTGCATTGTAAACAATTTCAGATGACTAAAATAGGACTATAGACTTAAGGCCTGTCCATACTTTGACCGAAACAGCCGTTTTCGGTCAAAAGGTCCTTTTCTACCATAAAATGATATCCCGCGGGACTTCTGAAAAGCATTGGACCGAACGAGAGTTCGGAAATTTGCACATCGGAAAACAAAACTCACCGAACATTTTGGTCGAAGTATGGAGAGGCCTTTAGTCGACTAAATATCAAAATCTTAGTCTTTTAGACAGTCTTAATTTTGACGGCAAAGATTTAGTCTTAGTCTTTTGAATAACACACCATTTAGTTTTAGTCCTATTTTAATCACCTGAAATTGTTTGGTCTTAGTCGACTAAATATCAAAATTGTAGCCTTTTAGTCTTAGTGAACAAAATTAACACTCAAAGCACAACTCTCACTCTGTCTCTCTCTCTCATGTTTCTAATCAGTCACCGCTCACCACAGTAACCTTTCCAACACACCCCCAATGGGGTTCTGATTAACTGGGTAGCATATCAATTATTGAACCACACTTTGCTATAGAAGCCTCTAAAGCAAAAGAGAGGAAAATTCCAAAGACTGATCTGATAAATAAATAAGAGTCCAGAGATTGATGAATCGGCATGGCTAATCTGTAAAACCTTGAATGAGAGATGCAGCAGTGGGAGGCGACTCTTGAATTTTCCCCCTGCCTCCTCAGCATCTCCACATCTGACTCAGCTAATAAAGATTAAATTCAGGGGTGACATTGTAGTGGTGGGCTTGTTGAAGTACTTTTCCATTGGGCCTCCCTCTCTCTCTCTCTCCAGCAAAAGCATCATTGGTTCATTCTCACCAAGTCACCATCAGCGACAGTACAGCAGTGTCTTTGTCCTAGTTATCCCCCCCGCTCTGTCATCCCTGTAATACATAGACCTTTGAGTTTTCAGTTGCAAAATAAAAGTCAGCAAAATGGGGCAGGAAATGTATTGTACAAGTAAATTGCTTATGGGCATTGCAATACAGAAAATCCATACAGGTCATTATTCACGCACACCTCTAAGGCCAATCAACAACTAGCTCGGTAATAGCATTCCTTCTGTAGCTGTAGCCACAAGCCTGACACAGAAACATCGCTCCAATCTAAACTAGGATGGCCTAGGTTGACCCCCAGACATACTGTATGTATATAGAATGAGCATGCCTGCCATGCCTAGAGAGACTGTCTGCTATCGGAGTGTACTGGTACTGGAGACAGCTCATTGAGCAAGCCTGCTGCCAAATCATGTAAACAGATCCCTGGGAAATGCTAGAAGGTGTACACTACACTGCTGAAACTCAATAATCTGGGCATGACCTGTAGTAGGGAATCGAGGGATGCTCAAATGCATAATGATCTATGGACAACAGAAATGTACATGTATCATTTTGGCTGCCACTTCATTAATGTTGGCACAACTGAAGTGATGAGGGCTGTTATGGCTTGCATCGTCTCTCAAGAACAGACTAACTGAGCTCTAGTCTCTCTAGCTCCAGAAAGGGACCTTTTCTTTGACGATGGCTAGCCAGATTGTGGCTTGCATAATGCAGGTCCAGCCAGGCATCTACTCAGTTGATTTTCAGCAGCTTATATTTTCTGCAAGGATTTTGCTGCCTAAGGAGCAGGGAGGTTTCTGCAGTGCCTGGCAACACAAGTGCGGATACTCTCAACTATATAGCCTTCTACTGTAATGTCTTGGCTTCAGCAGATGTTTCTTCATTTCTCAGCATGACTGACAGTTTACGGAACCAATCGTCTCATCAGCAGGTCATGTGCTACAGTTGCCACACAGAGCGGAGCTCTTCAGCCAATCATGACGCTGAGACCCTTCTTCCCCACTGCGTTTGATGAGAGAACAAAACAATAACATGGATGTCATGAAAGGCATGCGTCTGTGTGCGCACAAATCACTTCTCCAAACTCACTCCGCAGCTCATAAATTGAGAGATCACAGAAGTGTGAGCTTTATATCCAGTTTTGTATCTTCCCCCAACCGAAACAATTGCCGTGCAGCAGTGGTGTAAAATAACTAAATATATTTACTCAAGTACTGACCTAAAGTATAATTTTGAGGTATTAGTACAATAGTACTTAACTTGAGTATTTCCAATTTCCATTACTTTTACTTCTACTGTCTCCCCACCACTTCTCAGATCCAAATATTGTACTTTTACTCCACTACATTTATTTGAAAACTTTAGTTAGTTGTTACTTTGTAGATTATGATATTATTACAAAACATACATAACCACTTACTTCAACCGTATACATTTTGGCCATTTGAAAATAGCAAGATCTACAAGGACGCATTTTGATCTGCTATTTTTAAAAGATTGTTATACATGTGAAAACTTGACACTCTGCCTAATGAGTACTTTTACTTTTGGTACTGTCTGTTAGTACATATGGATGCCAATACTTTTGTACTTTTACTTGTAAAAATTTCCAGACGTTTACTTGTAACAGAGTATGTATACATTGCAGTGTTGATACTTTTACTCAAGTATATAATAAAATGTGAGTATCGACACCACTGCTGGCTGCAGTGCTATGTATGAAGCTTTCTAGCAGCAGCAGTTGAACTGGTCTGTTGGGTCTTCTTGGCTGACATACATATCACATCACATTATATTCACAATGGTTCATGCCAGGTCAGGTCAGTCCCACAATAACAACACGCCATGCATGGCTGACTTCCAGCTTATGTGATGTTGTTGTAAAACTCGACCAAGAAGCTCGCGTTTCAAGCTCAAAGTTGACATAGAAAACCCACACAAAAACAGAAAAAATGCACCAAAAAGGAAGTTCGCGCGCATAAATTACCGTAGCCAGTATTTAATAAAAGTAACAGTTGGATCGACGAGCGTCAAAGAAGTGGAGAAAAGCGGATCGTTTATTGATATTCGACCCGGGTGTAATCTAGAAAGAATGGGGAAATCTCGCTCTAATAACGCGATTCAATGTTACATTACGATTATAGTGTGCGTTAATATTTCGTCATACTAGCCTTTCAATCGACAAAAAAATGACGTACTTTAAACTCACTCAGGTGGGGAAAAGTATCGACACAGTTTCCCCCCCGGTTATGTTTTAAAAAAGCAACACATTCGTCGTACGACGGATGCTATAATGATCCTTTAAAGCTGGCTAACATTAGCTTGTGTGCTGTGCTGTGCGGGCCTGTGTGCGCCATCACCACCGTCAACAGAACAGGCAGACAAAGCAGGTTGGAACCACGGCGTTAGATAACAACCTGTCTGCGAACACATCTCTCGTCCAACAAAAAAAAGAAGACACGTCCGTTCAGCGTGTCGTAGTAAACAAAGTATACATTTCTGACATGCCACAACAACACGCAACAAAAGCTAAAAAATATATATATAAAAAACAAACAAAACATTTACTTAAGTCAGTACCAACACTATAATTTGAAACATACTTACGCGGTACGTGTCGCATCAACTCTGTCTGTATTGTAATGTTAGATCATGGATGAAGTGGTTTCGGTTGACAACAACAACGTCGTCCACGCAGACACAGACAGACAGAACAACGTTTAGAGAGTGACAACAACACAGCTGATCTGTGATCGGTTCCTTCAGCGGCCAAGTGGAGGAAAGAACAGCTGAGAGGATGTAAACACTGATCACGTGGTCCGCAAAAATATTGATAGATAGAGAGGTGTTCCTCCTCCCCTGCCTGCAAGCACCGAGATATAATCATATTTTAACTGGGGACCCCCGCACCCTGACGAGCAATAAGAGTTGAGGCATTACATTTTGTATAACACGGTTCTATTGTGAATATAGCAGATCTAACACTAACAGACTACATGCTCACATTCACAATTTCTTCCTCTAATATTTGACCCAATTTGGCCAATGTTAAGATGTAGGCTATTAAAAAGTCCTTAAATTGTCACTTTAGAAATGTGCAGATACCATCTCTACACTAACTTTATGTTGGGTTGTGTACTGTTGAGTGAGAAAACAATGTTGCTAATTATTATGCTAATTATTTGACTGGAAAAAATCCGGAACTGTAGTGAAAACATGCCTTAATCATCTGGGGATCTACCAAAATCATTTAGGGGTCCCAAAATTATTTTGGGGTCCGGTCCCAACCCACAGGTTGAGAACCACTGGTGTAAAGTAACTGGGTAAATTTACTTAGGCCTACTGTACTTAAGTACAATGTTGAGGTATTAGTAGTCTACTTTGCTTGAGTATTTCCACTTTACAATACTTTTACTTCTAATCCACTAGTCTAGGCCTACATTACATCTCTGATACCAAATTTACTCCACTATACATTTATATGAAAACTTGAGTTATAGTTACTTTGTATATTTTGATATTATAACAAAACATACATTAACCACTTCAACCCTATGTACATTTCGGCAATTTGAACATCTACAATCTACACATCACAATGCATTCACTGAAGACCATAGCTGGTGCAATAATCCAGCCCCTCTTTGACTATGGAGTCCACGTATGGTATCGTGACGCCCCACAAGCCCTAAAAACTAAACTCCAAACAGCCCAAAATAAACTAATTAGGGTCCTGCTTAACCTTCCCAATCAGACTCACCTCACCGCTACTCACCAGTTAAGAGTGGGGTGGCTCAGAGTAGATGACAGAGTACAGCAACTTGCAATGGGCCTGGTGTACAAGATACACTACACCACTATGATACCCAAGTACCTGTCAAAATACTTTATAAACGTTAAGGATGTCCATAATTACAACACCAGAGGCAGTGCCACAGATCACGTTCAACCCAGAGTCAACTCAAAGAAAGGGTCGAACTCGTTCTTCTGCTACACCACAAAAATGTGGAATGCCTTACCGAAGGCCATAAAGGAGTGTGGATCACTAGCATCCTTTAAAATTGCCCTAAAAAACCACTTACAGGCAGCAGCCGTTCACAACTGGTAAAAACCTAGCCCAACCCTACCCTCCCTGCCCCTTCCTTGTATATACTGTACATACTGATTGTTTAGACTTACTGTTACCTGCCCCTTCCTTGTATATATTGTATATACTGTACTTACTGATTGTATAGACCTACTGTTTTCTTTTTTTCTTTACATATCTACTGCATAGTACTGTGTTCTATTTGTCTGTCATTCAATGTTATATGAGATACTTTAATGGTTTCCTGTTGAAATAAGCTTAGTCTTTTCATGGATCTCCTTTTAGTAGACCTTGTACCAGTGAACTGTACCGTCATGAATCTGTACATTTTCCTATGCAAACTTCTAATAAAGCCTTCAATCAATCAATCAATTGAAATGTGATGCATGTGTGCTTGTAGATCTGCTATTATCCAATCCTTTTTTTACATTTGAAAACTTGGAAATGGGACATTTTGCATAATGAGCACTTTCTACTTTTGTACTTTAAGTACATTTTGATAGCAATAGGCTACTTTACTCAAGTACATTTTAAATTCAGGACTTTCACTTGAAGCAGAGTATTTCTAGATTGCAGTATCTTAAGTAAAACATGTGAGTACTTTTTCCACCACTGGAAATATGGTATTTGGTCAGTCTATCTGTCTGTCTGCATACATGTGCTTATTTTAGATTAGAGTAAATATACTGTAGCCTACTGAAAAAGATAAGAGACATCTTGAACAAGTGATCAGTTTGTGCAGTCCTTGAAAAGCATATGGAGAATACAATCTACCTCATAACCTAATAACCTCACACAACCTTTCATATGGCCATGTGCTCTATGTTTAGACTGCTGGGGAGGACCACTATAGCCAAGTTATAACGATTGGTGTTGGTGACACTGCACATGCTTATCTTCATGTTGCAGCATGCACATGGTTCTGTAGTGGCGTTACATTTTATACCACTTTTTTCTAATGCTATACTGCTTTTGATGCTATATGCTGCTTTTGTTTGTTTGTTTGTTTGTTTGATTGATTGATTGATTGATTGATTGATTGATTGGTTGGTTAGTTGATTGATTGATGATGTTTTTACTGACAAAAGTCCATCATATTATATTGTAAGTAATGAGGGCAAGTAAAGTAGGCCTATATAATAAACCTGCATGAGAGATGTAATTATTGGCCATTTTAACATGCACCTTTAACTTTTAACCTATACACTATTAACTGCACTTTTAAAGCTCTTCTGTCTTTTGCTTAGATACATACTTAGTATATTTTGTTCATCATTGTATAAGGTATATCATGTATAAGTTATATAGCCTTATCAGTGAGCCTTTGAGAAACACAATCTGTATATCAATTATATGATTGCATTATATGCATTACATTATATTATATGTATTGCATTTGATGTAAAATGAACAATGCTAATGTCTGTCAAGCCATAGCCCATATAGGTAACTTAGTACTAAAGCAGAACCCCTGACTTCATTAATTATTCACTATGCAAACCACAGCACTGGAGAACTAAACATTTTGAAACACTTTCTCCAAGTTCATCAAGTTCACATGCCATGTGATAAACCTGCTGGAGCTTCAGCAAAACATGGAGGTCGTAGGTCATATAGGTCGAGGTCTTCAAAACATCTCAGAGTCGGAGCCTGGACTGCTTCAACGGACAGGATCTCAGGGTCCAGAGGGCACCTACCTTACTTACCTGGAATGCCCTGCATAATTATGATGAGGAGAGTGTGGAAATCTAACATGGACGAAGACCTCAAGTGGCGGCTGTTCGTAGCTACAGACAGTGGAGTCATTACTGCTTCATGGGGCTGAGAAAATGAGGGGGGGGGGGGGGGGGAGTGGGACTGAGTTACTTGGGCCCAAGGTGGAGGTGCCTTAATTATTTTATATTAGCTATTAAAATATAGCAGGCATACAAGCTCACAGTGCGGCACTACAAGCTTGTAGTTCTGCTATTTTTGAAAAGTCGTGAAAATGTGTGCAAATCTTTGAATATTATGTATTTTTTGTAACATTTGTAACTCAAATTTGGCTTGTGGGGGTCCCTCGAACAAAATATTTTGAGATGGGGGTCCGTGGCCAAATACACATGAAAATGTTTGAGCACCACTGACATAGAAACATATTTTTTTTTTTCAAAAAACCTTAGAAATATTCAAAGATTTTCACGATTTGTCAAAAATAGCAGATCTACAAGCTCGCAGCACGGCACTCTGTGCTGTGCTGTGAGCTTGTATATCTGCTATTTTTCAATTTTTAAAGCACAGGGAGCCCACAGTGAATCCTTGTACCCAGGGCCCAGAAGTTGGTGCGACACCCCTGACAATGAGACATGCGGGCCCTCACAGCACAACAGGAAAGGGCACTGGATGTCATGTGTACACACGAATGCTATGAATGGCACTACACCTAGTGACTGACTAGATGTCATTATGGGTGAACCACACCAGAAATGTGGACCTCTATGCATGGGGACCTACCACGGGTCACAGACAAGGTCAGAGAGAGAGAGAGAGAGAAGGAAGGCTGGCAGGGCACTGCATAGTGGCAAGCAAACGGACACTGTGGGAGCCACCCCAGGGCACAGCCAGGAAAGGAAAGAGGTGCACCACCTACACCACCTGTGGAGTGAAAGTGAAACTTACAACACTGCAGAGCTCATATGTCAGACAGGAGGATGTGGAGGGCAATGATCAGCCAAAGTATCTCATGCTTTGATACAAATTACATGGTTGCATTGTGTGTTGATTGCCCTTTGGTAGACATGCAATATCTGATTAATTTACTATCAACATGCATTATTTCCCTTATATCAACATTTCTGCTTCAAACTGTAACAACTTATTTTTAATTAGATTGGTGCAGAATTTAAATTTGTGAAGTGATATCGGTTTTGTGTGCATGCATATGCATGCATGTATTTTCATTTCACATGATAAACCGATGGATGAATATGTAAATAAGTCAAGCGTCAAAATAATATATTGAATGAATGTATTGTTTTTGATTTCCTTTAAGATGAATTTTGCAGGCATAGGAAGATTGCTATTTGAAGATTTATTCGTGTGACTAAAGAGCACAGTATGGCAGTATTCTATAGTAAGTATACTATAACCATTTGTCAAACAGCTATTGGTTTGTATGTACCACTATATGGAATTTAACAAGCTTTGCTAGAAGGCTTGTCTTCTTAGAATTCCCCACCAGGTGGCAGTATTACCTACTGAAATGAAAGCTTGGAAGCTTGTTCCTGGAACTGTTGAGGGTGAGGAGATTTTAACTGTGAGGCATCACTTGTTTGTTTTAACAAACACACGACCATTTGAAAAGTTTATTTCTACCATACACAAACTGTACAACACAGCGCATAATCTGCTCATTATGAAATAGTAAAAGTAATAGGAAGTTTCAATTTACAAACTACCTCAACTGAAAAAGCATTACATTTTAATGTAAAATAAAATAAAATACATTACAATTTCATATCATACTAATATCGTTCCACAAAAACCCATTTCACATTACAAAACGTCAAATACTAACAGGGAAAAAATAAATATTCACAAAACTTCCTGAGCAAACAATGTGTGGTATAGGAATTAAATATGATAAATTATAGATACATTATTATGTTGAAAGAACGTGTGATTCCATTTTAAAAGATTTAAATTCTTTAAAACATACTGAGTATTTGGCTAAAAAGAAAACAGGGAAACTTCATTTCATCTTCTGTAATTTGGCTCTTTTGCTGTTACATTTTATCGTTTACACATACAGTAGGATACAACTTAGATTTAATTGGCCTGCGTGATAATCAATACCGTTTTCCCCTCTAGTTATTAACCTCGTGTAAATCTGAGTCGCATACAAAAGTGTAATTTCCCACATCTTTCTTTAATTCCTATTCTCTTTTTGTTTGTTGAAGTCGAGGGCAGAATGAGGAAATAACATACAAAATTAAAAGTGCAATTTATGCAAACAAATAAGTCATTAACCAACAAATATCACTTCTCTTTGATTTGTATCTTTTCTTTTCTTTTTTGCATTTAGAACATGAAGCTTAAAACTCGCTTGAAACTGAAATGTTGAAATACTAGTTGTAGTGATAATGGGATGGGGATTCAAGTAGCTACTGTTCAAATCTGCACCTGCAGTTACAGAAATATTCATACAGCAAAACTTGAGATAATGGGAAGGCCGAGAAACAGTAAAGGTAAACGGTATTAAGATGTAACCTAATTGTTTCAGTAGCCGTTATAAATCACTCCATGCTCTCTTTCCCCATGCTAACCAAACTTAAAATAAACACTAGACTTTTCGCTTTCAGTTGTAATGTTTAAAAACCTGACTTTATAAGATTACAGCTACCGAGACAATGTAACTTGAACAGTCATTATAGGAATATTTTCTCCTTTCAAAATAATTGTACTGTATAATAAATTAGACACCATCCACGTAATACTGTCCTACCACAAAACAGAGTACTGTATATTTTATGAATTCATATACATTTAGGCACATACTATAGGCACACTCTTAAATGTGTGCACAGAAGGCAGTTTAATATCTATATATCTCAAGTAAAAGAAATACATCTTGACAAAGTGGATTTTGATTTTCTTTGTGCTGTCAGTTGGAATAATCTAGTAGTGACACGTTAGATCGTCACTGTCGGGCAGAAACCTTGTATCTCCAAGTTTCAAAATTGTATTTTCTTTCGTAAATTAAAGCCCTAAAACATCATACAAACGTGTCGCACAAAAGTAGTGAAAATAGCAGATCTACAAGCAGACAACGCCTCGCGATGCAAGGGGTTGTGTGCTTGTAGATTGGCTAAAAGTAATAGCCCAAAAAAGCAAGGTTTTGGACATACAAGATTTCCACCCGACATTGACAAAGATGCTAAATTAAATCGGACATTCGGGTCGCTGAATAAAATAAATAATGTTGCATTTTTGATAGGAGTTCAGTGACATTTCCTGGTTGCATTCAGCCTTCAGAGTTATTGTTTAAGAACATGTACAGTACAAGTGCATTGCATTTTTTTAAATCCTAGCGTTCACTTTGTCTTGCCATACATTCAGTTTTCAATAAAGAATAGCAAAAACACACTCAAAAATATTAATGCTTGGTAATTTTGGTGGATCTTTTCAGGGGATTATACTTCTGGGCAGTTATTCAACACTAGATGGCGAAAGTAAGCCATGATTGAAACTGGAATGTGCTTCAATGTAGTTTACAATGTGCAGAAAGTCAACAGATATCTCAATATTAAGCATTTACAAATAGAAATAAATTAAAAAAATGAAATAAATACATTGATGAACAAATATAATAAATAGCAATAATATGACATGAACGGGTACAGATTCAAACCAAGCAAACCATACAAAATAATTAAGTGCAAGAGGGGTAAAAATCTCACCAGGAAACACATATCAAGTGAATTCAGAAACAGTAAGCATTACAAATCTGGCTGGTAATTTTCTCAGTGCAGTGTATTTACGAGGAAATTTCGAACACATTTCCAAAAGCCTTGTCTTATACTGTATGCAGCCTAGCCAGCACTCTTCAGTAAAATAGAGCTATCTAGTGCCATTATTCCAAGTCAAAGATACCTCTTGGTAGCTCTACGGCTTAAACATGGATGCCCTTAATAGCTTGTTTGATATTATCCAAGAGGGCCTTGCACTCCGGAGAGTATTCATGCTCCGAGTTGTTGTACATATCAGTTAATGTGTTCACATAGGCTTCAAAATTATGCTCACTGATGGGGCCCTGCAACAAAAACATGTTTGTCTATTAGTAAACATGCACAGCATAATGACAATTCATAGAATGTGTGTTTCTAGGGATGCAACAATGACATTATTTGAGGTGGAGAACATGGATGAGGCTTACTGTACCATTTGAGGCAGCTGAATATCTGTTAGGCTGTTAATGAGAGCTTGGCTGAGGCGAGCGAGCTCCTTCAGAAGGCTGTCATTGTGCTGTTCGATCATCTTGTTTTCTTCCTCAATTGTCTTCAGGTTACATTCCATCGATGAGATCTGCTTTCGGAGAGGAAGGAACCTTGTAAACTTGAGGAAGCCACGATCTCAGTTTATGGTATTTTGAGTCTTGTCAGTGTGGATACTTACCTGGGTTTGAAGCTGCACCATGTCTGCTTCTATCTTCAGGTTAGATTCATTGAGATCTTTTATTTCGTGATCCAAGTGATGATGGACATCCTCATTGTTTTCAACACCTGAGTGAAACAACAGACTTTTCATCATACGACAAACTGTGAATCCTGCTAAATAAATTACTGAGGAGCCTCAAATGCTTTCATTAAGTGAAATTAATTCATATACAAGTGCTTTAACCACTTAAACCCTATTAGTTGACCATGGTCCACCAGTAGCCTGGAAACCAGACGAATCTGAAACAGCTAAAAAATAGCTCTGGTGATATTATTATGGCCATGCCAGGCTAGTCCTTCAGGGCTCTATACTTGCCCTGACACCAAATCTCTTTGCTGCACATTTCTGATACTGTAGCTACAAGTTCACAGGTGAGGTTGCACCACATTGTGAGCGTGTGGCTCTGCTATTTTTCTGACCTTGTTGAATCTTGCCCCTCACAAATCTATTATCAATATAAAACTAACACTAAAATGAATCAAAACTAAACTAGTAAACCCACCTTAAAAACGAATTAAAAGTAAAAACTACAATAACCTTGGCTACAGCACACTTGGTTAAACATGTCAAAACAGCTTACCACTACTGGCTTTCAGTTTGATGGTCATCATCTCTTCTCCTGACTGCTTCTTTTTGATACTCTGTGCATTCAGTGGGCAACCAGACAAGCTAACGGGGGTAAAAATTGATATAGTTAAGTTAAGGTTAACGGTTGTGTCACTGTGAATGCAATTCTGTCACCAGCAGTATTGTTTAGACACAAAATGAAGGAGGGGTGGCCTCACCTTCGGTGTGTGACAAAAACATTATTGGCATGTCCAAGGCCATTGCATCCAGGCAAGGGACAGTGGGGCAGTTCTTGTTTATTGGACTTCCAGGGAAATGCCAGTCCATTGATGGGGGACTCCTTCTGCATTTTGGCAGCAAGGGGACAACTCCCTGCCCTGCGGTGGGATGTGTATTTGCCTGATACATGGCCCTGGCCATCACATCCAATTACTGTACATCTATCAGAGACAGAATCAAGATGTCAGATTTGGTATCTTTTTTCGTTGTGCTATTAGTGTGCAACATAATTACCCGTAAAATCCAGGTCATTCACAAGCAAAATGTTGAAACTCAAGATTTTACTGCTGTTTTATGTTCTGCAATGATTATGACCACTAAATTGATGAGAGGGGACATTTTATTGTTGTTAAACTCTGCTTCATGTTAATAATTAACTCAAATTGAATACAAAAATATTAGGCTACTTGTAAAATTGTCAATTGACAATTGTTTAACTTAAAACTACAAGAGCGCATAACCAGTAAATCAATTAATTCTCTGAGTTCATAAAAACCTCTCCATAACTAGACCGGAAGATTCATTTAACCATTATGTTGATTAATCCTGCCAAATGCTGATTAAAAATAAAGTCAACAAAACTAGAAATGGACGCAAGTAATCATACTAACAACAACTTGCTAATCCACAAAAACTTTAGGAAGAACAAATGCTGCTTTGTTGAATACATACGGTACAGTGTGGGCTTATTGATGTTTGTGCTTGAAAACAGACAAACGATTCTTGCTGAATATCATTAAGAGTTTTGTAATTGCATTTCCACATCTGTTTTCTGTGGGTCAGTAATGGGGTGACATGAATTACAGATAATTGTCATGTGTCCCCTCATGCGAAAGAATGTAATTTTGAGGTTGCTCACCCCTTCCCTTATCGAGAAAGGTGAAAGGTTGTGTGAGATGATACAAATGGCACACATACCGTAGAGTGCCACCGCGAAAAGCCTGTTTCAGCACTTTATTACTCAACAGAGAAACAGCACTTAGAGAACAAAACAGCATCAGTCCCATTACTTACATCTACCACAGGTAGGTAGCTCCATGCTAGGCACCCGGACAATAGAAGCATGCCATATGGCCCACTATTTACAATAATCTAGGGACACTATAGATGCACTGTAGGTTTGATGCACTGCCCCCTCCCTTTCTCTCCCTTTCTCTCTTTAATGTTTATGAGATCTATGCCAGTTTAATTCCTAAGCTCAGGCCCTTGCATTAGTAATTAAAAAGAAAAAAATATATAATCAGTGTCCAGATGTATAAGTAAACAAGGTTTCATATATCTGACTTTGGATTTAAGCAGCAAATCAATTACATTAATATTATTCTTTTTTTTTCTCAATAACTCTATTGCAGAGACAACAACTAGAATGATTAAGCTTCGATTGAGTGCAAAGGCACAGAAGCCTTTCAACATTTTCTTCATATGACAATGAATACTATAATTACAAAGAAAGCACTCAGTGAAAAGGGTGATAAGCCAGATATTCCATTCAGCCAATAGGACAAAACGTAAAAGCCTGAAACATGCCCTATAAACATGTTGTTAATCCTTAGAAAATAATTCACTAATGTTGGGACAAGAGAAATATTATTTCCTTTGTTTAACTTAATGGCTTCCAGGTATAATATGCTTCGTTGAGAGCAATAAGATCGTTTCATGATTACCCCCCCTGTTGTTTTATTTTTAAGCTAGTAATTCTATCTGGCGCAATAGTCTCTCTTACTTCATTTCTTGTTCTTCTTTTTCATCCTTGTTTGGTGTGAGCTTCAAACCTCCCTTTCTGGCACGTGGACATCCTGACAGACTGAACAATGATTGGAGATGTTGGGAGACAAAAGGAACAAACAACCATTTAGACATGGCTAAAGTCAACACTTTAGTTCTGTGAAACATATAACGCTTTTGTATATCGTTGTTGTCGGGTGGAAACCTTGTACCGGTATATCCCAAACCGTTTGTTTTGTATTTATCATTTAAAAAAAGTGAATATAGCCGATCTACAAGCACACAATGCCTCGCACCAGGAGGCGGTGTGTGCTTGTAGATCTGCAATTTTCACTAGTCTTGTGCGACAGTCTTGTATGATGAAGCAGGGCTTTACTTTACAAAAACATATACATTTGAAACTTGGAGATAGGAGGTTTCTGCCCGACGGTGACAATACTGTATGTATGAACGTATTTAGGAAATACAAACTTTCCATTACACTCTGTCAGATATCTGTCTCTTGCCATTGCAGAGATCCCCTATCATGTATATGCATTTGCATTGTGGCCCATTCTTTGGTGTTTTAAAATACTTACAGGATACAGTGCTAATGCAGAAGAGAATGCAATGTAACGATTAACGTATACTGCAAATATTGACACACAATGTTGGCTGCATTTATTTGTATTAACAGAACACAATACTTCTGCCATGCTTCAGACAAATATAATTTGTGCTCAGTTCTAATTACTTATTTTTTTTCCTGCAATCTGGTCAGACAGGATACCTTCTGTGCGAAGCATAGTTCCCAGTAACATGCCCGGATCCATCACAGCCAGGTGTTGGGCACCTGCAGGTTGAGAGGAGACACAAAGGCCATGCGGGCGTATCTTATTAGAGAAAAGACTGGGACGACAGCGTGCTGTTAATATGCATCCAAGTTATACAAACACTCAGCCAGGGGCGTCACAAGGGGGGGAAGTGGGACTGGGTCACTAGGGCCCAAAGGTGTAGGGGCCTTAATTATTTAGCTATTGAAAAATAGCAGATATACAAGCTCACAGCTGCGAGCTTGTAGATCTGCTATTTTTGAAAAGTCGCGAAAATGTGTGCAAATCTTTGAATATATTATTTTTTAAGCGAACATTTTTTAACTCAAATTCCGCTTCTGGGGGGTCCCTGGAACTAAACACTTTGAGATGGTGGTCCGTGGCCAAATACACATCATTTTGGGGGTCCTTCACATGAAGAAGTTTGAGCACCACTAACTAACATAGAAACATAGGTTTTTCAAAAAACCTTAGAATGATTTGAAATATTCAATTCTTTGAAATATTCACAATTTTTCAAAAATAGCAGATCTATAATCTCGATGTGATTTTGTATATCTGCTATTTTTCAATAGTTAAAGCACAAAATAATGCGTAATCATGCGCTCCCAGTCTAAATGGGTTAAACCCCCTCCCCCTATGAAGAACATTCATGGGGGGCCTGCAGTGAATCCTTGTACCCAGGGCCCAGAATTTGGTGCGACACCCCTGCACTCAGTAACAAGTTCATGTTAATTAGACCGATATTCCATGTAATCTATACTGTAGGCAATAAAGGACAGCATCGACAGAGGCTGAAGAATAAGATAGCTCTCATACAGTGAACGATCTATCACAAATCACAGAGGTTAGACCCAGGGCACATACTTTAATTCCTGAGAGTTGGCTGCCATCAGTGATTTGAGTGTCTTGTCGGCCAGGGGACATCCAGAAACACTAGATGAAGAGAGAGCCATCATTTCAATGCACTGTTGGAGCCCTGCTGATCTTGAGGACAGAGGGCGGTACAGTATATAACCTGTATATAACACATGAAGCCTATAGCATCCTTATTCTGGGTAAATCATTGCTAAGGCAAAGATCAAGCTCACAACGGGTCACAAAGTAACACATTGAGCTGTATCTGCTATTTTGGAGGATGGGACCACGTATAGACCCCATGGAGGACCCTCGTTAACTATTCATATCGTCTCTGTCGGGTGAAAACCCTGTATGTCCAAAACCGTCCGTTTTGCATTCATCATGAATGTGAAAAACAGCCGATCTACAAGCACACAACGCCTCGCACCGCAAGGCGTTGTGTGCTTGTAGATCTGCTGTTTTCACTAGTTTAAATCATTTTTAAAATAAAACAAAATGAAACTTTTGTGCGACGGCCTTGTATGATGAAGCAGGGCTTTACATTACGAAAGAACGTACAAATTTGAAACTTGGAGATACGAGGTTTCCGCTCGACAACGACGATATATATAACTAAGCAATGTGAACACGCCCTAGTGTGCACCAACAAATTATTTGGGGGACACAATTCTGCCCTATCTTCATAAAACATCAACAATTAAAAGCATGACAGAGGGTATAATTCCCAATCATGTGAGCTGCTCCTAACGCAGGTTTTAAACTGTAATAATGATCAACATTAAAACATCGACATTGTTATCCCAGTCCATATATCCTCTGGCTGGTGCTAATGAGTGTGTAATTAATTACACTACCTTCGATGCGATGCATAATTTCCTGTAACGTGGCCACTGCCATCACAGCCTGGGGTTGGACAGCTGCGGAGGAAACAAGCGTTTAATACATAGAGAAGTATCCTCATCGTGATCGTGCCATATACCTTTTATTGTGTTGTATCTTTTCAGAGATGCTTTATTTTAACCACTTTCACTGTCTCTATTTTGGGGGAATTAAGCAAAGAACTAAAAAAGATAACTAAAAAAAGTCTAAACATGTATTATCTTAAAAATAATAATAATAATCTTTTGAAAATAGCAGATCTACAAGCTCGCATAGTGTCGCAATGTGACTTGCTGTGGGTTTGTAGATCTGCTTTTCTCCCCACATCATTTCGTCCTAAGACAAAGTATACATATAGGGCTTAAGTGGTTAATGGACACTGTGGTAAGAGTTAGTACAGCAGAGAAATTTAGTAGAAAATTATATTACATTGCCTAAAATTCATTTCTGAATGCAGTGGAAAAAGGGAGGCAGAGGTAGGGTGACCAGACGTCCCGTTTTACCCGGGACAGTCCCGTTTTCAAGCTGCGTGTCCCAGTGTCCCGACAAATATCTCTAAAACGCTATTATGTCCCGGTTTTCAACATTCACTGCAAAATTGTCCCGGTTTTCGCCAGAATTAAAATAATAGTAGCTGTTTTCGGTGGTTGCATAGACATTTATCATGTTCTTTTCATGAAAACATGCTCACCTAACCAATCAGAAAAAAGGAACAAATTCATTGCGTGTCTGAATTCAACGCTGAGGCTGTTTGTCAATCACTCACTGCCTGTTTGCAACCCTGCGGTGCGTGTGTGCGCGTGCACGAACGTTAGAGAATGGGCACGCGCGTGCGCGGTAACGTGCGCATTGCTTTTAGGGTCCCAGTTTTAGGCAACAGTGTTTTGTGTCCCGGTTTGAGTGGCTGAAGATATGGTCACCCTAGGCAGAGGTAAATGCTGTGCTGTGGAGTCTAGACAGGCCTATACACCTCCTGTGGGGGTGAATCTCAAGAGTATACCCAGCAGAACATGCACTCTAGCTACAAGAGTCAAGAGCCGCAAGCTTGTGTAGTACAAGTATGTCGTACAGGTAAAAACTCACTTTTCAATTAGATACATTTCTTCTCCACATGAACCTGCAGACATATCAGTCAAAACGATGTGATATATCATGGGGCAACAGGACAGAACGTGGACAGTGAGTAGTTTCAGCGTGCTTTAGCTCAGTGGTTCTGAAACTTCCCGGCTTTTTGAATCCATGTATTCCTTTAACTTACTACTAATAGAAACTAATAGACTAAACATAGGCTAATTAAATTCTTCCATTTCCCACTTTCTCACATACTTCCTGTAGTACCTATGCGTACCACTAGGGGTACGTGTACCCCCATTTGAGAAACAGGGCTTTCACTCACTTGTAGTCGTACTGAGCAAAGGTCTTGTCTGGAATTACACTTTTGTTATTATTACTGGCCATCTGTTCACTGACCTTTTTAAAGGGAACATCTCATTATTCACGCATGACCGAGTGAAGATGCCACAAGATTTCTACCCCACCCCTTTAAAATAAACCCCAATATTTAACAGCGCATCATCACCTCATTAGTTCCTTCTTAGCATCTCGTAATAGCAGCTTGGATTTGGGGGAGAGCATGCTGCCGTTATCTTGATAATGTTGGTCCTCCAGGGAAGCCTCATCAAGGTCCTCCTGCTGAGAAACAAATACATAATATGTCTCCTTAACAGGGGTGTCGCACCAAATTCCAGGCCCTGGGTACAAGGATTCCCTGCGGGCCCCCATGAATGTTCTTCATGGGGGTGGGGGTTAACCCATTTAGACTGGGAACGAATTATTTTGTGCTTTAACTGTGAGCTTGTAGATCTGCTATTTTTGAAAAATCGTGAACATTTCTGCAAGTCTTTGAATATTTCAAATCCTCCTAAGGTTTTTTGAAAAACCTAATAAGTCAGTGGTGCTCAAACTTTTTCATGTGAAGGACCCCCAAAATGATATGTATTTGGCCACAGAACCCCCATCTCAAAATATTTAGCCAGGGACATTACAAATGTTTGCTTAAAAACTACATATTATATTCAAAGATTTGCACACATTTTCACGACTTTTCTAAAATAGCAGATCTACAAGCTCGCAGCGCGGCACTCGGTTTTTAAAAGCTAAATATAAAATAAACTAGTAAATCAGTCCCACTCCCCCCCCCCCCCCCCCCCTTGTGACGCCCCTGCTCCTTAAACCAGTGCACATTGTTATTTGAATCTTCAGACTCGATCATGATCCGCAATGACCTAAAAGTGAATAATCAATGGAAAGTCCCACTTAATGCTCTTAAAACACAAGCCCTGGGGTTAGAGTGCAAGGCAAAGCGATTATGCTTAAGGATACTTATACTGTAGTAAACCATACATCCATTTAAAGTCATACTTAATCCCTACAGTATTTATGATGTACAGCCATGACATTTAGATTTCCTTTTATTTTCCAAAGACAAGATTCCGTTGCCACCAGATGCTGTGTATGATTTAGAAGCAGGTCAGACATGAGGCTTCTTGATATCAAGCATAAAAATGGATCCCACCTATAAAAAGAAAAGAATAAAAGAAACAGAGCCCTGAAGCCCAGATTAAAATCCCCCTGGGGGCCCTTGGGAACATTCTAAAGGCCCCGGCTTGGTCCATGTCCCCGGTATAAATACTGTATGTCACAGATTCTTAGATTTGCAAGATGTGAGAGAAGAAGATGATAATTTCTATTTGAGCGGTCTATTCTTGTTGTACTTGGCACTGGGGAGCTTATTTCAGTGAAATATAGTAACACTGGTCTCTGGCAACTTATTCAAACATTTAGAGTGTGTACTATCTGTTAGGAATCCATGTTAGAGTTCTTGTCCATCGTACCTCTTCATTACTGAGTCACACAAAGGCTGTTATTGTCTTTAGTAGCTGTGACTGAAAACTAAAATAAATTAGATGACTGCTCACAACACCTTGCGCTACGGGGCGTTGTGAGCTTGTAGATCTGCTATTTTCGGCAAAGAGGTTTGGATGGGGAAAAGAGCAGACAGTGAAAGGTCAAGTGTATTAAGTATTGGCGGTTCAAGTGGTTAAATATCAGGAAACACACATTAACATGAATCCAAAATACGCTGATGATCGTGCTGTCAAAGAATGAAACTATATCTATGAAAAGGTTGTGGGGGTCCCTCCCTGCTTCATCTCTCGCTCAAATAAGGGGTCCCCGGCCTGAAAACGTTGAAGACCCCTGAAATATACTGTGATTTTACCTCTTGCAAAAGTTGTGCTGTACTGAAGTTGATGGGGATGGGGCTCTCCCAGCAGTCCCTCTCACACAGGGCCTGATAGAAGGCAGGGTTGATGAGCACACTGCCGGCCTTGGACATGGTGCACTCAGGAGAAGAGAGCCGCTCTTCTGAAGGCACCTGTGTGTGGGCTTTCACATTCTCCGTCTTGCACTTTTTCATGCTCAAGTCCAGGGTCCCATTTTCATCCACCTCAATGAGTGTGTCCTAAACATTTAATGGAACATGAAGGAATAAGGTCACTGGTGTGTACATCCAACCGCCTTGTCTATATTTACACGGTGGCCATTTTGCTCTGACTTCATACTCGGGGGTTGGGAAGCCCCCGAGTCATAAGGGAAAATGCCTGCCATGTGATTATGGTCAATTGGGTTCAGGTGCAGGATAAAGAAGTAATTATAAAAAAGAAGGAACATCCACACACTATTTAAATTCACTGTTTCACAGTGTTTCGGTGACCGTATAGGTCACATGGTGATAGACCATCATCAGGTATCCATGCCTCATGAAGGTCTATGAGACATAAAGCATTCATTACATGATCCCAGTTTAGCTAGACATCCAGATGAACCAGAAAAACTATACTATACTATAATGTAAATATTAAAACAACAATACTCTTCATAAAAAAACATGATGCTGATTATGAAAAGGTGATTTTGCAACCCTGCAATTTTGCATGGACGAGTTTGAAAAATGTAATGCTCAGTGGAATACACATTATATTGAAATGAGGGATGCTCTAACGCGGAGCAAACTACCACACTAAGCCAATGTTAATTCTATTCAACACAGACACAGAAATAATATACGCGGGTGGTATAGTTTTTCAGTGACAGCTGTGTCATCTGTTTTCTAGGACACACAACCAAGATGGCAGCTGGGGGCGGCTGGTTTTAGGTCATCACCATTATAACAAAAAATTAAAAAAGCTTAATGTAGCATAAGTTTCTTGGCTGACAGATGTGCCAGTCATTTCTGTGCTGAAATGCGTATGACCGCTTATGGCCGAGATTTTCATGGCGCTAAAAGTTTTACCTCATTAAATACTGAAATCCTTTCTATAAATGAAACCAATTATTCGGCGCATATGTCTCATTAAACCCTATACGCCATTATTTTCATGACAAAAGAGGGCTTTTCAAATTAATTAAGGGGGATGACTTTCGTGGATATCGCGTGTTGCTATCCACTTTAATTATCAGGCCATGTTATGACATGTGTATCTAATCAAAATAAGATCAGTGTAAAATTAAGCGGTATGGAAGAGTGACCTTTTCATTTTGTGATTTATTCAATACTAAATGTTAAAAGTTATAACCCAAACTGTTTGTTATGATACTTATTGCATACACTTTGCTGCATTTCTTTTTTCTTTTACTGATCTAATGCACACACACACACACACACACACACACGCACACACGCACGCACGCACGCACGCACGCAAGCACGCACGCGCGCGCGCGCGCACACCCATTGCTATTAACCACGCTTAGTGAGATAGATTTATCTTACTTTTGCCTGTAATGACAAAACGGGGATGTCAGGGTTAAAGTGGACAGTAGGCCTATAGTCAAAATTAAAACAAGCTTTTTTAATTCACACTTGTTTTACGGCACATAAGGTTGGTTTCGTGTATATTTAAAATCTAGCATATTTATTTATTTAGTTAGTTAGTTAGTTAGCTAGTAAGTTAGTTGTGTATTTGTTTGTTTATTTGTTTATTTGTTTACTTGTAACTACACATTGCACTCCATTGTGTGGTCTTGTTCTGTGGACTTGATAATACTAGTTGTATTATGAATCTCTCAGAGACAGACAAGTCGGCTGCAAAGAGAACAGATGATTAACTTGCTAACACTGTTTAATTCATTCAGTGGGCCGGTACCTGGTGCCGGGCCACGTTCTCAGCTCAACAAGCTGGGAGACAAGGAATCTGTGCTGCGTAGGAGTGGAAACCCTGAATCATCTACACTATATATATAGGCTTATCATCGCTGTCGGGTGGAAACCTTGTATGTCCAAAACCGCTTTTGTATTTATCATTTAAAAAATCACACCCGTGTGAAGTGGAGCTGTGTGTGTGTGTGTGTGTGTGTGTGTGTGTGTGTGTGTGTGTGTGTGTGTGTGTGTGTGTGTGTGTGTGTGTGTGTGTGTGTGTGTGTGTGGATCATGTGTACCGATTTTTGTGACATTTGAAGAAAATATGTAGGAAAAGGAGCAAAAAGTGTTTTTTGGAGAAAATTCAAGATGGCGGAAAATCTATCATGGCGCAAATGGGCGTGGCCTATATGGGGAGATGCGTCATGACCCAAGGAATCCAGGGAAAAAATATTTTAAATTTTCCGACCTACGGTTCAAGAGTTACAGGCCAAAACGTAAAGTGGGGTGTTATGGCGCCACCATGCGGCCAAATGACACAATTATTTTTTATTTAATCCTTGAAATCATTATGAACCTCCTCTCCAAGTCTTGAAACTCTAGCCCCTATGGTTTGCGAGAGACAAATAATTGAATGTGAGTTTTTGCGATTCCCATTATAAGTCAATGGGGAAAATTAATTCACTAATAAATTAATATCAATTAAACTATAGAACCTTTCTCTTAGAAAAGTAATAGCCCACGATTCCCGAGTAAGCCGTTCGATTTGACATATGGCGCGAGTGTGTGGTGGCAAAACTGTGGGACTAGTGGCGTGCCGAAGTTTAGGAAGTTCAGGCTACATACAGACACACACACAGACAGACAGACAGACACACAGACAGACCCACACGGCCACGTATAGGGAGCCTGTGCTTCACACAGCTCCAAAAATTGTGAAAATAGCCAATCTAGGTGTTGTGTGCTTGTAGATCTGCTATTTTCATTAGTTTTGTGTGACATACTTATATGATGATTCTGAAGCAGGGCTTTACTTTACAAAAAAACATACACATTTGAAACTTGGAGATACAAGGTTTCTGCCCGAACAGTGACGATATACCGTATAGGCCCATCGTCACTGTAGGGAGGAAACCGTGTACGTCGAAAACTGTTACTTTTCTGTAAAATGGAAAAATTCCCTACTGATCCAATATAGTTATTATTTAGTTATAAGCTCTTGTTAATACTTTTCATTGGTTCAATGTTTATAAAGCTCACAGACCTAATCACTTTTACTTTCTCTTTCATAATTTTTCAAGAATTGAGGAAATATTAGATCTACAAACTCAAAACATGTTGAGGTGCGACGCATGGTGAGCTCAAAGCAGATATTTTGCGTGACACTGGAAAAAAGGTAAATAATTGAAATACGGAGATACAAGGTTTCATGCCAGCATCAACACACACACGCACGCACGCACGCACGCACGCACGCACGCACGCACGCACGCACGCACGCACGCACGCACGCACACACACACACACACACACACACACACACACACACACACACACACACACACACACACACACACACACACACCTATGCCAATGCAAATCAATTAGAAAAGGCCTTATTATATAAATGGGGGGGAAGGAGGGGGGGTTATACCAGTGTGTACTTTAAAAGAAATTGGATTTGAGTGAGTCTAAGATTTGAGATGACGATCCTTTAGCTGTTGGATTTAATCCATCCAAATGCTTCCATAGACTCTTGGGTGCAGGCACACTGCCGGCGCTGGATCATAGAACCACGCAAAATATCCATCCACCATCTGCGGCATGCGCCATGCAGTTTCACACTACTACTGCTCCGGCTTTATGTACGACGTGTTCAACCATGAGGAAACAAATACAGCACATGTTTTACCACTTAACCACTTAACCACAAAAAAAAAAACATTCTAAATTATTTTTCGACAATAGCGGATCTACATTCATCGCAGAACCCCATGTTGTGAGCTTGCATATCGTCGTATCATCTTAAAAATGATTTAAACTAGTGAAAACAGTCGATCTACAAGCACACAACGCCTCGCACCGCGAGGCGTTGTGTGCTTGTAGATCTGCTGTTTTCACTATTTTTGTGCGACAGCCTTGTACGATGAAGCAGGGCTTTGCTTTGCGAAAGAGCATACAAATTTGAAACTTGGAGATACGAGGTTTACACCCGACAACGACGATATCTGCTATTTTCGAGAAAAATAAATTATTAAATTAAATTAAAATGTATTCACCTATAATGACATTTCCAAACTGTGAAGCCAGGGTTAAAGTGGTCAACAAAAAGAAGGTTGTAAATAAACTATATTGTAAAAAGGAATGTATACATGTGTGATAAAGCTGTATGAGGTGGCTGTATCTTGTTTCTCTGCCACCAGAGACTGGCTCCTCTTGCCAAATGTTTCTCTTTTGATGTCGCTCCTTTTTTGTTATGCACAAATCAGAGGTCCTTTAAAATGACCACATTAAATGCTTCTCCAAGTGGTCTGATTTGATTACCTTTGTGGAGGTTGCCAGGGGTCGGGCAGCTCCGGCGTCCATGTTACCTCGGTAGCGTGTAGAGAGGTTAAGGATGACGGCGGTGGCCGCTGGGCCCTGGAGGAGACTGTCTCCGTTCTTTAAATGACTGGGTGGGCTGTGGTGACCAGGGGTGGGCAGCCGGCTGCCAGGGGCACTAAGGAGTCCCGGGTATTGATGAGGAGCTGCAAGACAAATAGTCACTCAGTTGTTTTGTTACTGCTTTTTTGCCCCCACCAATTTGCATTTCTCGATGCAAAAATATGTTTTATTTTCCAATTTTTCCAATAAATTATCATTACTAATAAATTGCTATAATAGAATTAAAATCTAAAAGAAATGATGGACCAACTAAAAATTTAACTTTTATTACTGTTGTGACTGAGCATGGTCGGACATACAGCAGATAGACTAGTAAACAGGAGCTGACCGTCTCATTTAAGACGTGGCTATATCTGCCTGTATATCTTGTAATGCATAACACGCTATGGTATATCAGGTTTGTTCTTGTCAGTCAAATATAATGTGTGAAACTCACATTCGGGGAAGTGTGAAGAGATTTCTTGCTCCTGGTTGGATGCCATCAGAGGCTGTTTACCGAAGACCTGTGCATCAAAACTAGCATAATCAAAGCGGATCTTGCTGAATTTGTCCATGTCCTTGGCGAGGTTGGTTTGCAAGGCCGCTACCGGATGGGAGAACCTATAGTTCAACTGGCTCATGTCAAACTGATTCATCAAGCTGATGGGTCTGGGGGGAAACAAAATGAAAGCAAAGATGACCACGCTTTATCAAGTCCCAACAAGTTCTTATTATGAGAGACTAGAAAAGTAATGGCTATAGAAAAGCAGATCTTTTAATAGCTGTTGTTATTATTTATTCACAGATGCCAATGTCTTTGTCCTTGTTGGAGACTGGTATCTGATCTGTGTTGTCGACTCACAGCAATGTTGCCAAACTAATTAATATCCTAGGAGCGGGCTTCCTGCCCATGGCATCTCCAATATGAACAAAGAGTTCTGGTCTTTTATCATCCTTAATAAAAAAGGAACTCACAAGACCCACCACCATTACTTAAGTGAGACACTCTTTCTATTAAAGAGAAAAATAGAGAACATTTTTGTGTTCGGAATAAAGCATCACGTAGTTTATTTGACTGTAACTGCATTTGCAACAAAAAGAAAAGAAATCCCTCTACGTAATTGTACACTACATTAACAACCTCAGCACTCTCTCCTGTACATAATGAGACCATTACTATTATTGGCAACTACGTAGTACGCATATGTGTGTTGATTAAGGGAACGCTCTAATCTTACCTGGCGTCATACCTGGGCGATCGATCGGGTGTTAGTCTGGATTTTGGGCTCTCACTCTGAGGTTTGGAGACTTTCACTGCTGCGGCAATGGGGCAGCCTGAGAGACTAGATGGGAGAAAACAAACACATTAAGCCCTACAATGTCACTCATCTATGAACAACAAGTAGTTGTCTAATAGCGCGCTCCCCTGGATGTACCTCCGGTGGGTGCTACGGTTGCTGTTGACATGGCCCCTTCCTGTGCACCCGGGTGTAGGGCACTTGAGGACGTTCTCATGCATGGCCAGGACTGGGGAGACATGGAGGGATAGAGCAGATAAGACAATGGTGGGCACAAAATAATAACTGGATCGATATGCCCAGAATGATTTGGTGCATCCGATTTTCAGATCATGTACCAGTTGTCAATAACTACAATCACAGTTTTATATACAGCATATCGTCGTTGTCGGGTGGAAACCTCGCATCTTCAAGTTTCAAATGTGTACGTTCTTTCGCAAAGTAAAGCCCTGCTTCATCATACTAGGCCGTCGCACAAAAGTAGTGAAAAAAGATCTACAAGCACACAACGCCTCGCGGTGCGAGGCGTTGTGTGCTTGTAGATCGGCTGTTTCCACTAGTTTAAATCATTTTTAAAATGATAAATGCAAAATAAACGGTTTTGGACATACAAGGTTTCCACCCGACAACGACCATATACATACAGTATTATATAAATGTATATGAGTTATGTTTAACAGTGTTTTTTACAAATAGTTTGCACATTTGTAAACTTCCAGAGCAGAGATCTCACTAAGACAATATTATATAATTACTAACACTAAAAGCAAAGGTAAACGGTTTCCTTATTATGAGGGATTGCCGTATGGTGGTCTGAAATGTAAATACTAGCTTATAGGAAAGCAGACTACAACAAGACACAGCTAATTATATTCTTCAAAACCACCACATTGTTAAAGGTCTGCTCTGTATCCTTAGAAACTTCTCTTCTGTGCATATTCTCCAATTAGTTTGTGGGAGTTGTCTATTTATTTTTGAATACTGCACAAGCCAGGCCTTTGATTTGAAAATACTGCCAACAGTCTAAGAGCATATGCTTTCATTTTGAAAAAAAGTTAATTATGTTTTCTGTTCCTTTTGTAACGTTGCTCTTTAATGTTCAGCGTTTGTTAAGTTATGTTGAAATGACTTAACAATTATCAATTAAAACAAAACCCAAACATTTTCAATAGTCAGACATTGCAACACATTTTACAAAAGGAAAATAAAAATAAAGAAAGTAGTTTATTCGAGATAGGTCTTACACATCAATGAACTGAATTGGAATTACTGTGAGCAAGGCTTTTTTATTGAATTCAAACTCATACTAAGAAAGTTCCAAACATGATCATCAGTTACCCATAAATACAATATTTTGCACATTGTAACTTGTGTGTAGTGGTGTAAAGTAACTAAGTACATGTTTAAGTACTGTACACTGGAATTTGTACTTTACTTGAGTATTTCCAATTTCCAGTACCTTTACTTCTACTCCACTACATCTCGGATCCTAATATTGTACTTTTACTCCACTACATTTATTTAAAAACTTTAGTTACTAGTTTGATTTAAAAAAATATTAAAAACACCACTTCAGCCCAAAATAGACTATAGACAATTTGTAGATCTGCTATTTTCAAATCATTTTATACATTTTGAAAACATGAAATGGAAGATTACCTGCTTCGTGGCTACTTTTACTTTTGGTACTTTAAGTACATTTTGATGCCAATACTTTTATACTTTTACTCAAGTAAATTCTGAATACCAGTCTTCTACTTGTAAGGGTGCCTTCACACCAAAATACCTATGAGAGTGGAATATGCGTTCTGCCAATGCATTTCAATGAGAATGGAGCAGTTTCATGCCAGTAGAGGATTTCTGCAAAAACCGCTCCACTCTCATTGAAATGCATTGGCGGAACGTGGATTCCACTCTCATAGGTACCGGTACATTGGTGTGAGGGCACCATAACAGAGTATTTCTGCATTTTAGTATTGATACTTTTACTTAAGTAACAAATGCAAGTACTTTTTCCACTACTGTTTGTGTGTCTTACTTTCTGGAGGAACTCTGACTTTGTGTGGACACCCAGACAGGCTCCTGTGGTGCGGGTAGAGACCAGTCACATGACCAGTGCCATCACAGCCGGGGGTCGGGCACTTGATATCCTTCTTATCAGTCCGTGGTGAATCTGTGAACACGGTAAAAAACAAACAAACAAACAAACAAACAAAACTAAAAATGTGTTTTGCTAAATTGACAGCAACACTCATTGTACTTTTATATTTGAATGAATGTACTTTCCAAGGGTAAGAGCAATTATGGGGGTAAACAATGTGAATGAATATTGAATAATAATAATTAAACTCTCTGAAAGGCTACTAGCAAAGTTCTTGGTTTAAGAAATTCATTCATAGAGTCAGTCATTTTGTCAGAGCTAAAATCCTTTTAGTTTTTTCTTTTTAAATATACTCCTCGTGTTGGAAAGAAACTATTCAAATGCCCATACATTCTACTGTATACATTTCAGTATGTAACATATTGTCCATACTGTAACTCCATGTAGCTTGAAATATCATGCAAAGCCAGATACTTTTTTTTCTGAAATGCATCTATTAATCTGTCATTTTAGTTAAGGCCACAGTTCAACACAGAACATTCACTTCTTAATGCCCATCCATCGAAAGATTACATCTAGGATTACACATTTAGCTGCAGTGATTTGAAGAATCAGAGGAAAACATGAGAGGTACTTTATGAGGATTTAAGACTTATGGTCATGGTTAAATATCTACAGTAGTTGATTCATATCAAAATCCAATATAATGAGTTGTAGCAATTCCAACAGGAAACTTTTAACTTTTTAAAAATGCACTCTGGTTATTTACTACTTCACTTGCTGCCAAATGGTTTTAGTATTAAAGAGGATTTCCTTCCTCTAATTTCCATCTGAGTTTGGTTCTCTTATTCTTTTTGTCTGATTTCCAGCCACCTAAATCTCAAGTGGAATTAGATTTTTATATTAGATTAACATGGTACATTTCTGAATGAAAACCTTAATGTGTCCATGCATGCTTATGAGTCATGACCATGTTACACTTAAACGAAAAACAGACATGCAGTACCAAGATAAAAGAAAGATACCATTATTATCATATCACACCTGAATTACATCACAAGTACTATACATCAGTGGTTCTCAACCTTTTCAGGCCGCTACCCCGCCCCAAAATAATCATATTTTAACTGGGGACCCCCACCCCCCCACCCTGACGAGCACTAAGAGTTGAGACATTACATTTAGTTTAACACGGTTCTATTGTGAAAATAGCAGATCTACATGCTCACAAGCATGTAGCTATTTTCACAATTTCTGCCTCTAATATTTGACAATTTGGCCAATGTTTGATTTTTCATTTTTGAGCTATTAAAAAAGGTCTTAAAGGTCCTTAAATTGTCACTTTAGAAATGTCCAGATACTCTCTATACACTTAAACCTTATGTTGGTTTGTTTACTGTTGAGTGAGAAAACAATGTTTTACATTAAGTGAATCATCTGGGGATCCCCCAAAATAATTTGAGGACCCCCCTGGGGGTCCAGACCCACAGGTTGAGAACCACTGCAATACATCACATCAATTGTACATCTTTAGTGAAGTGTTTGTACCTCCATGGTAGTTCAGTCTGCTCTCCAGGTCCATCATCCTCTGGTGTCTCCTCTCGTTGGTCATCTGCTCCAGCAGGAATCTATCCATCTCTCTGTAGGCGTGGTGCAGGACCTGCCTTTGCTCTGACTGCAGGGCCATGGCCTGCTCCAGTAGGCTGAAGTTAACTCTCCCCCTGCCCATTTCAAGGGCCCTGTCCTGGAGGCTCTGGGTCCAGCCCTCATGCCGGGGCGGCCTCTCCACCTCCGGCTCCCCCTCACTGTCCTCCTCCACAGGGGCTGGCCTGTACCTCAGGGCCTCAGCCTGGTAGAGGCTTGCTCGACTCATGGGAACACCTACGTCTGACTCGAGGACTTCTCTCATATGCTGGCTGCTCCGCCCCGACGGGTCCTCTGAGGGTCTGGAGGGACTGCAGTTGGAGTCGTTCACCCTGGCAGACAGAGATAGAGGCTCCCACTCATCCTCCTGGCTGTCTCCATATGGGCTCCCCCGAGGCGATAAACTACACGTAGCGCTCATCCTGTCCTGACTTTGGTCTTCTTCTTCATTAGCGAGCTCCCCCTCCTCCTCTGCCTCCACCAGTGCTCTTTGAGATGTGTCGGCCTCAAACTGTGGAGAATCATCTGATCGAACTTCAGACCACCCAAGAGGATCATGGGACTTTGCCGCGGTGTCGTGGAAGCCATTTCTGTTGGCCACTCCATTAACAACGATCAAGTCTCCATCTACAGTAGTAAGAAAAACGACAGCACTAATTAATTATTCAATTCTGTTTTCACAACTCAGGCGTGTTGTGTTCTTTTGCAACCACTTTGGTAATCGGAGGATAAGACTTGTATGTCCTAATCAAGTGGTTTATATAACTCATGTATATCCATTCATATTATGTTCATATTTTGTGTCACCTTTCACAGTTAATATGTTGCAAAAAGTATTTTTATGACCATTAATAAGATTTACAAGAATATATTCTGTAATGGAAATTATAATAGCAAGGCCAGCAGACACAAGATTTCCAAACAATGTGTCAACAATCTTTTTGACAATATGTGACAATTTCTTACGCCGGAGATGAAGAACAATATTGTTTTAGTTATCTTTTCTTATTTAATGTTTTCAATCAGAGTGCAACATCCTTTGAATTCAGAATAACCAGATTAACCATGGATCTTCAGTGTTGTGCCAACAGAAAATCAGTAGTTGTGCGTGTATTAACGACATGAACCCTTGCATCCCTATTCCAGGCATAACATAACATGTGAACATTCAAGTGCTAATATTGTTGTATAGGGAAGAAAGAGGGCCGGGGGAAGTATAGGACCCTGGGGGACCCCAGGCAACTGAAGTATACTGTATGGTGTTCATGTGGTTAACTGTTAAAGCTGTTAAATGTGGTTATCCGTACAAAGCTTGTTTAAAACCAATGTTTATTTCTAGGGATGAGAGAAAAATCTGTATATAACACAATAACCCATTAAAAGTCATAAATAAAATAAGCTATACAAGAGGCTTGGCTTGGCAGATTGTCCCAATGGAATAACATCATTATTAGCTTATCTTTTTTTTTTTTGCTAATTTCTGTCAACGGTATTTGGATGACACACTATGATATATATGCTATAATTAATTCAATTCACATGCTAATTTAATACTTTTGCTAAAACTTCTTTGCACTGATCTGGGGCCTTCCATTATTCAGTGGAAATCCATAAATCCAATGAGACTCAGCCACAAGATTGTGTGAAGCCGTTTGAATGGCGAGTCTGATCATTGAAACAGACCGGCAGTGACACCACTGATTAATATGTTAAATCAGAGTCAGTAATTAATCATCTGCATTGGTTCAACATAGTTGTGAATTACATCTCACTTGATCTAACAATCATTCAAACTTATGCTCTGTTAAGAGACTATAGCTCTTTGGACCACAAGATATTTAGACCAATATAAGCATAAGCAGGCTATACTGTTTGTATAGACCAGTCCGGGTTTCTATTTTGTCAATCAGATCACACACCACCGACATTATCAGGCTGTAACTTATTGCTCTAAAGAGCTTTTAATATACTGTATTATGACATAAATGGGCATGATAACATGGCAAACCACTTTTGCAAATGTATGACTTTCTAGCCTATTGTATGTTACATTTGTTTTATTTCAACTAGTTATAGATAGGTGCATTTTTCTTTGACAACATGAAATAATTCAATGACAATTACCACAAGCAAAATGAAGTATCCATTTCCCCAGTGGTAGAAATGTAACAGGTGTTATCTAAAGATAGCCTCTAAAGATAACTCCTGGCCAATGAAAGATTCATGGCAGTTACTCTTAGTCATAATCAGTAGGGCGGCCATCAAAGTCTTGTGTTTCATTCAGATGGATACACAGGTCCTGATACACTCACACACAGACACATACAAGCACAAGATGCACATCCGCACACACATAACACAATTGTCCGCGCATGCACACACACTCACACACACATATACTGTACATGCACGCACTCACGCACGCACGCACAACACACACACTCACTTAAGTACAATGAAAAGAGATTGAGGGAAGAAAAAAATGTGAATCCCTCTGGTGTTTTGTGTGTTGGAACAGGTGAACGGTTTGTACTCCAGAATAGCCATTACCAGCTCTCTGCAGCAGGACTGGAGTTGGCTGTGGTTGAGCACAGTGTGGCTCAACCAAATGACACGCTTATTTTTCTCTTTTTGTTCAAATGCAGATATGACCAGCATCCCCCTGTAAAAGTCTTTGTTTCCAATCCACTTATGAAGCAATGGCACTACTAAAAAAACACAGAAACAAGAACAAAACCTCCTCCCAAATCTGACAGTGGAACGAAAAATAGGTCTGTTTTTAGTTAACCGTTAACATAGACATTTCCTCACAGTAATTTGATGCGATGACGAATGTATGGAATCTTTCAATCAGCTTTCTGTTTTCAAAAATGAATTTCAGGTAGGCTATATAGTGTTTATGAAAAGTAAGATCATAAGCAATGTTCAAAAGCTAAAACTGAAACAAAACGAGCTAGAACTTAGAAAAAACAAGGGAGGAAAACTGATCATACGCGGATAACTGTAATGTAATAGGAACCCAGGAAGCAAGTATAAATTCCATTTCCAATGAATCCACACAATTCGGTGAGCTACTCTTCTGGTCCATTTAACTACACACATGTGTACTATAATGAGCTGTAGACATTATGCCTAATTATGTATTAGACTGTGTTAGAGAGCCTAACAAAAGCTTTTGAAAGGGACAATTATGTTTGTTGCTTAGTTACATCGTTAAAAATATACCAAATAAGTGCAGATTATAGTGGGTGAGAATGCACATGTAAACCAGGGGCATTGTTGCCAAAATGCACAAAATTCAATTCATTAGAAAATTAGACATGTTTACCTTTGAAAAAGACAACGCTTTAACTTGCAATGACCATTTAACTGTTGTTGATGACATTAACGTGTAGCTAGGCAAATAATGCCAGCTGTAGAAAATAATCCTGCCCACAACGGTGGTGCTCTCATTTGGTGTCTGCTCATCTGCTGCGTATAATGTGCAACTTTAATAAAAATCAATTAAAGAAAATGAAATAAACTTTCATTCAAATTATAGGTGAACCAACGTGCTCGCCCTTTCAATTTTTCCCATCCCATGCATCCATTCAATGGATTTGGAATGGCTATTCAAAAAAGACAGATGAGAGGCCAAAATCTGTCCTCATCAAAAGGGGAGGGTAAACCCATGCCAAAAATATCATGGTAGATCAGCTGTCAAAACTTCAATTTGAGGACGTGAGACACAACTAATGTGGACCCAGCAGTGTATAGTCTTTCACTTCCAGTTGCACAATGACTGTGGCTGCTGGCTGATGGCAGAGGGAGGGAAATATGAATGCAACAGATGGGATTTTAAAATTCAGCGTCAATTGTTCATCAAAACAGACAAAACAACAGGACATCTGTTTACCTGCTGGAGTGTCAATGTTCCTCAGCTCTTCTTTGTCCTGTGGCGCTGCCAGGTCTTCGCTGTCCTCCTCGCACGCCTCGCTGGGGCTGTAGTGGCGGGGCTTCATCAGCAGGGACTTTCTCTTGTTGACGGGGGCGCCTTGCACCCCGTCCTGGGCACTCCTCTTCCAAGCCATGGGCCCATATGGGCTGGAAAATGGACGGAAAGATCAATAGGTCAGCTGAAGCCCCAGTGGTCCGTATATCTCACCGTTGGCTCATTTGAAAGTTCTGACGAGCTGGATTTGTGTCGCTCAGTTAATGACTGCTTTTGTTCGAATTGGAGAATTGCGGCATTTTCTTTTTAGGCGACATGATTGCACGATGATTGATATTTTGGAAATAAAATAAAAAACTAAAACACTGATGTCTAGAAAAACAGAATTCTCTGAGAAAACGTCATTTTAAGTATCTTTATTGTGCCATGTCTGTGTTTGAAGTATTTTCTATGAGTGATATTGTGCAAAAACAAGTATTGTTGTACGCTCTAGTACACACTCTGAAATAATTGCATAAATTAAATTAAGCATTATACAATCAAATACTATTCAAAACAACAGAACGAGCTCAAGTCATTGACTTAGTTCATTTTTGTTTAGCAGGTTGGTGAAAGTCTCCTTTTTTTCTTGTATGATTGTGGACAAGCATTAATACAGCTGGGAACGGTTCCCTCAGCGTTCATTTCTTACAAAGAGGTCATAAACTTTTACCTTGAAGTCTCAGTGATGCAGTCAGCCAGCACTGTAAATAAGAATGGAGAAAAGATAGGTAAACAATCTTGTTTACATTTCCACGACAGGGCATCACTCAGGCACTGCGTGATTCCATAGAGGCATGTTACTAAACAAAGGTTCCAGGGCTTGGATGTATGATGAATTCCGACTATCTAGGGAGAAGAGTTTTATGTACATCAAACAATAATGATTAATAATGGTTGTTTTTGATCAAGTAGCCCAATCTGATCACATGGAACCGGTAGATCACAAAGAGGTGGTTGCCCACCCATGCTGTAGATGTTTAAAATGTGCGCGCACAATTGAACAGCATACTTTTTGAGCTTCTTATAACATTACTTTTTTTGTTTGCCAATTAAGCCCCATATCGTTGTTGTCAGGTGGAAACCTTGTATGTCCAAACCGTTTGTTTTGTGTTTAACACTTTGAAAATTATTTAAAACCGATCTACAAGCACACAACGCCTCACGCCGCGAGCCGTTATGTCCTTGTAGATCTGCTATTTTCACTACTCTTGTGCAACACTCTTGTATGATGAAGTAGGGCTTTAATTTACCAAAAAAGCATACACATTTGAAACTTGGAGATTCAAGGTTTCTGCCTGACAGTGACGATATACTTTATCATACGACAATAGAAAACAATACCTGATCTACAAGCTCACATAAGATCTGATATTTTCTCTATTTAGAAAAAAAAAGCAAGGTTGTAATTCAATTCAAGTGCAGAAATGGCCACATTGACAAAGGTGAATTGAGGGTTTTGCAGTGCATGGATGTGAAGGTTTCTTCTCGCATTTACAAAGCCATCAGCTATGATCAGACGGAAGGGCCGTGGGTGGGGGAGGGGCTTCTTTATTGATCTGAAAAGCTTCTCATTCAATCTCCGTGTTCTCCGGGAGACCAACAGTAGCTCATCCTTTGACGGCTTTGACAACATGATCTAAAAGGGTAAATCGATTTTCCCAGAGGCCCATGCAAATCTCATTCACAGGTTTCACCCTACTCCCATGAAGCACAACCAATAATAACGCTTCCATGAATTTCCCAGACATGGTAATAGCTCCAGCATACGCAGGCGGGCCTCAGAGGCCCTGAACACTTGCATAATGACATAGCCAGTCTAGAGGTTTTCAATCACACAATATAGATGCACTCCTTAACTAATTTGAGCCAGTGTTCCAATTTAATGAAGTTATTCCCCTCTGAATAATGTAATGGCAATGCAGCGCTCTTCAAACTGCCGAGATAATATATAAACCTGACAGTTGTAAAGTTGGATTGTTGTTGAACTGATACCCCTGAGCCATATCGGTAAGTGGAAAGCGTGTGTGTGTGTGTGTGTGTGTGTGTGCGTGCGTGCGTGCGTGCGTGCGTGTGTGTGTGAGTGCACGTGTTATGTGGGTGACTGACAAGTATTGTACGAATGGGTGTGTAGTTAAAGACTTAGCTAAACATGACAACTCCGTTACTCACCAGTGCTTCTGTTGCATGTTTGAAGCGTGTTGTCCTCGCCATCAGAATCCATCTATGAATAAAGCATAAGAGTACTCAATAAATACATTGCCGAATCCAAACACTTCAGTTTACTAAATCTGCCGAATTGGCTTTCACCTTTACTATTGTCATCTGTATTTGTATCAGTATTCTTTACTTTTTCTTAGTTTTTATTACATCCAGTATTCTCATTACTATTATCTTGTTGTTATAATTGTATTCTTCTTGTTGGAACATGCCACACCAACATTTTGCTGCTTGTAGCCTACCTGGATGAGTGACAAATAAAACCCTATTGAAATGAATCCAAGTCTGTATGTTTTTTATGATTTACTCTATTTTGGAAAAAGAAAATGTTAAATAGCGTATTGATTATTGGTGGATTTGTCAAAGGGGCCATTTAGAAACAGACATTCATTATTTGGGAGGACCACAATTTTTATGAAACAAAATATAATAATGTTGAGTTTTCAGTATTTTGGATTACCCACAAAGACATCACAGAACCACTACATGTCCAATAGCACGCTAATGCACCCGGCAGCAAAACAAAAACCCAAATAAATAAATATACTTTCAAAGGTGAGAAACACACCATAATAATCTAAAATGATAATATTTAAGTGCAGACTGCGCCTCACAGCGTGTGTTTAGACGAAAATAGTTAGCTAAAATCCATCCACTCTCCCTGGCCATCCATTGCTTGTGGATCCCAAATAAAACCTATTAGACATAATTATTCTAGGCTGATGGCGGTGTATTGTGATCGCAGGGCCAGTGAAACCTGTGAGTCATAGGATATGCTGTTACTTTTCCCTGGTAATGGGAAACATGACTCCTCTCTCTGGTTTGCTGTTGTGATTGAAGGCACTGACCTGTCATACATTTATAATAGGGGAGCAGGTGTGGCAGTGATGGACCTTAATTTCCTTTAATAAACCTTTTATGTGCCACACTCTTAATGCCACGCCGGGCCCTCAGAGGTCCTGCTCATAATAGGTTCATTACTTTTGATTACTAGAGCCTATTGAGACAAACAACTCCCAAACACTATAGATTACATTCTGTAAAAACTAATGTACCTCATTAGGTCCGAACACTTTTTCCTCACAAACATTCTGCAACTTTGAGCACGGGTTTCTATATAACCTTGGCGTTGTGAACAAAAACTGCACTTTACTAACACGCTACATCCTCAGTGTTGTTGTGTATACTCATTAACAGACTTACAGTATAATGTATATTGCTTATCTGTTATAGATACAACTCTCATTATGTAAACGTGTTGACTTGTGTTTAAGAAAATTAAGAATCCAAAATGTTTATCAGGAAACCTTCAACACGCGAGCATTGTGAGCTTGTAGATCTGCTATTTTCACTATTCCTGAAGAAAGATTTCCTAGATACATTTTAATTTCCTGAACAGTGGCAGTTTTGGACAGTTTTGGACGTTTATATCCAATAATCCAACAGTGACAATATAAAGGGTTCAGATTTTCCTTTAGTCTTTCTGTCCCATGCCTGTCCAACAAATGAAGCAGATGTGTATGTCATATACCGGTATAAGATTGCGTATGGTTTTGAAGGTGGTTAAGGTACATGTTCAACTAATGTTCAATGATACTTTGACAGTATAATACCTAGAGGCTAGAGCTACTATATACCGAATTCCATGTATCATTTTGGTTTTGAGGACAAAAATAAAGCCTTTCTCGTACAGTAAACACAGATTTTCTACTGTTAAGGGGATAATGGATCCTTAATGGTTCTTGCCAAAACAAAGATGTTCATGGTGCGATAATGCACACTCCTAACATGTTGATATGGAGAGCTGCTATGATGTTTGACTGAGTGTTTACAAAGGAAGAACAAATAGATACATTCAGCCAGGGTCAAACATAAGCTTTTATTTGATATTCCCTCCACAGTCTGACGAGTAACTTTATCTGATCCTTGACACAGAATAATACATATTGCTGCAAAGTGCTAAATATAAGGCTTATAATCAAATAATGGTTTTGGTTGTTCATATAGAAGTGGAAATGAAACTCCTTGCTCCTCAGTCTACCAATCTAATCATTGGACCTGAGAAACACAAGGTCAACTGAGGCAGTGCATTGTTTTATCCAATAATTAAACCTATATAGGAGGTTTCCTTATTGAGCCATGCCCAGCATCACTGCATGAAAAGCACAGTCAGCAGCATCAGCTGTAGTGTACACAGTCCACCAACCACCCACATCTTTGCATAAGTATAAACAATCTCAGTTTGGGATCACTGCAGGCAGGGGAGCACTGACCCTCACCTACTAAACATGCTACTTATCCAAAACATGCATTAGTCATAAGCTTTAGAGATGCAGGGTTACTTGTGCTTTCACACACATACATACATTTTAGGCACTACTGTTATCTCTGATACAGAGAAAAACAAAAAGTATACAATAAATATACAATACAAAAATATATATGTATTACCTTACATTACTTGACATTACTTTGATTAGAATCACTTTAAGTCCCACATTGGCATGAAAGTACTTACCTTTGATTGTAGTTTTCCAAGCGCTGCGTAGGACAAACACCCAGACCCACAGTGTCCACCTTGGTTGATGTGTTCACAACTCTTAGCTCTCAGGACCTGAGCGCGTAACTCATTCTCTGTAATAAAATCACGTCACACACACACATATATAAATCACTGTCATGGCATGGATAAAATTGTGCATTACAATTTGTCTCTTCCAATTTACTTTTTTTCGCCAGCAAACAATAATTGCCGTCAGTTTATGGCAAATCAATTGGATCATTCTGAAGCTCCTTTCCCACCTATTTTATTAACGTTATCTTTTGTCGTTGTTGCTGCTGTTTCAGCCATTGGCTGTGAAACATGCAGTTAGAAACGGAGGGAAGCCAACGTAATAAAAGCTCACATGGAATAAGGAACAAGATGCAAATTGATAGCTTGACAGAGATCAAATTGCTTGCCTCTAATTAATACAAAACATCCAAGAGGGAAAACAAGGATGAACAACAATGAGTACATTAAGCCTCTTCACTTCACAGATCTTATTAAGGAATTATTTATTTCTGTTAGCTTTGAATACAAAAAAAAAGTAAAAATAAATAAATAAATCCACCTTCTTAATTATAGCCCTCACAGCGTTTCCACCAGAAAAAAAGGGAAGGGGGGGCTGATCGTCATTAGCATAAGAAAAAAAGAGGGAGACGTCTATTTGCGTCGGTTCGTCATCTGCTGAATCATATATATCTACTACTCCCCTCCCCTTTTCCAACACAAATAGTGCATCTCGGAGGGCTGTTTGACTGTGTATTGAGCAGATTTCTCAAGGGGGAGGGGTGGGGCTGGGGGTGCCTGATGCTCAGGGTCTCTATGTGATTTTCTATGTGTTAATCTGGCTGCTAGCTGTCCTTGAGCCCAACCCTTTCCCCCTAACCCCATCTGCTAGTGTTCCCACCACAGAGGAGAGAATGGGCTGTGACTTGGGGGGGGGGTCTTCCCAGTCCAACAGTCATGAATAACCATTGCTTCACACACCATTGTCAGGGTGCGGGATCCCAGGGGTGGCGCACCAAATTCTGGGCCCTGGGTGCTTTAACTATTGAAAAATAGCAGATATACAAGCTCACAGCGCGGCACCGAGTGCTGTGCTGTGAGCTTGTAGATCTGCTTTTTTTTTTATTATTATTATTTTTTAATATTTCAAACCCTTCTAAGGTTTTTTGAAAAACCTGTGTTTCTTATGTCAGTGGTGCTCAAACTGTTTCATGTGAAGGACCCCCGAAATGATATGTATTTGGCCACGGACCGTCGGACCCCCATCTCAAAATATTTAGTCCCAGGGACCGCCCAGAATCAAAATTTGATTACAAAATTAATGTTTGCTTAAAAAATACATATATTCAAAGATTTGCACACATTTTCACGACTTTTCAAAAATAGCATATCTACAAGCTCGCAGCGCGACACTCGGTGCCGTGCTGTGAGCTTGTATATCTGCTATTTTTCAATAGCTAAAGTATAAAATAATTAAGGCTCCTCCACCTTGGGCCCTAGTAACTCAGTCCCACTTTTCCCCCCTTGTGACGCCCCTGGTTGAGACATCTGTGAAATACCTTTAAAATACTACTGCTAGCATGACTATGTCCAAGTCAGTGGCTGATTGGACATTTTATGGAAGTGCTGCTGCTATTATTATTCTTTTTTTTACAACGGTGCATTAATACTGTGCAACTGCTGTGGATATTCACCATTGACCTTGAATCATTTTGTCCTCTTGTTCCCAGCTTATCCATGCACTTGGGACACTCTCATGTAATTAACACAGACATTATTGTGATAGAGCAAAACTCAATGGTACTATACTGATACTTCATCTTGAAACTAATAACGCAGGCCAGCATAGGAAAAGTAAGATTTTGAAGACCATAAAATTAATTACATTGTTTGCATTTCCTTTAGATAGGGGCACAGGCACGGTGATAGAGGCAAATTAGATTACACAAAATAAGATTTCAAAATGTCAGAACCACACACTCACCCGACCAACTGTTATGATTAGATTAGTCTTTTAACATAATTACTGTCTAGGGCTGTGTGGTGGAAACAATGCATACATAAAAAAAAACCAGGGGCTCTATCTGAACTGATACCCATCCCTTCCTCCCTGAGCCTTTTTCTCTTAACCTTTCTTCGGCAGTATCATTTTGAATTATGGGGAACGGATGGGTGCTCTGTACAAGGTCACTGTCTGTTCTGTACCCCCACCCCCTGCCTGTTTTTGTTTCTTTTACCACAGGCACACTGAAGCGAAGGGTTAAAACTGGAATGGATTTAATTATGGAATGAATGGAATTATAATGCGCCTGCAGCAAGTTTTCCTCCTTATTTATTAAAGCAGCTGATGGGCCAGGTTTGATGAGCCACTTCTGGCATAATTGAGTCATCACACAAAGAGGGTTCCTCGCATTCAGAGTGGTTTTATCAGCAGCAAACAGACCTGATTACTGGCAATTACACTCTGATCTAGGGGAAGGAGAAAACAGGGTAAATGTGCGGGGTAACTTCTGTGTTTATAGTTTACCCCAGGAATAATTTTCACATTAATTTTACATGCTAAGTGTTTTCTATTTCTGCATAATAAAGAGACAAAATGTAAGAGATACCAGTTTACTTTCATATTTTCCTTGTAATGGATGTTTGAGGGTTATGGGAGACTGATCTCGATTCATGTGCAACATAGGTTGAGGCGCAAGGTTTGTTATCATCCCCTATGCTTAGAATCAGCTAAATGTAAAGTGTGGGGCAAAATAATCAAACCGGGGTGCCCACAGCAATATACCCCCTTGAATAGTGCTCACGCCTTGCCTGTGGAAACAAAGTCAAATGCTATAAACAAAGAATGAGGACTTTTGCAACCTGAAATGCAAAATGTTTTTTCGTGTATACGGATATCAAACACTGCTTCGCTAAGATCACCTTCTTACCAGAGATAATTTAGATAAAGACGTTTTTCCAAAAATAAATTGTATTTCTAGATTGCGAGGGAGCCATTAGATGGCCTGTGTCTAAAAAGCTAGCAGCTGGACATTAGAATAATAGCTAAGAGACGTTTTAGGGGAGGGTGGGGAATGAGGGGGGACTCTGATTTCCAATTCATATCCAAGCTGAGCCTAAAGTGTTGACATAATCATTTCCTTTTGGTTTTTGCAGTGATGGATCATTGGTCATTTAAACCTATATTTTCAATAATACTGGAAGAGGAGGAAATGTATCATTTGGAAGATTAAAAGTCAAATTCTAGTGTACTGTACATAATGATGATTATCAATAAATTATCAGATATCAGTAAAGATATTCACAGCAAGAACAGTCACACTGGCTCCGCCTGTCCCTAAATATTATTTTGAGAATCCATCTCAATTATATGACAAAACAAAAGATGTATGTGGGTGACACATCATCAAAAGAAAATAATTCATTTTGAATCAAATCTTGATTCACTGAAATGAATCAAACCTTGATTCACTGAAATAAATATACCACGTGCAAATGTATGGCAGTTAGAACATAATGCAAATCAAATGCATCCCAAGATCAAAATGAAAAAGAAAATCAATTTTCCTCCATGCAGTCCATAGCCTCCCATAGAGGTTCTGGATTCACAGATACATAGTCAAAAATCTTGAAGTCAACTGTGATTTCAGATATAACAGCCTCACAGCTCCGCAGACAGCCAAGCAAAGTGTTTGTGTCTGTTGCCAATTGAGTACTTTTATAGAGGGGAATTGGCATCTTATCACTTCTCCAAGACTGCGATGCTTCAATAAAAGAATGCAGCACACAGAATTCTTAACAGACAATTAGGAGCCTGGCTAGCCACTATCGCTTCAATGATTTGTTATGATGGCATAACTACAGGCGAAACTTGTTATTGGACTGAGTTAGCAAGGCACCCATAAAAGAGTCAGATGGTGACACCTTTGCTGAGGTGATTTATGAATCTTCTAATCGCTTTCCAAAGTCATCTGAAAGCCCTCCCTCTAAACTGAGTTAATCTGGAGCCCGACCACACAGAGACACCAAGTCCAGATTGTTTCTTCTGACATCAAAGAGCCAATTTCCGTTTTTGACCAAATTTCTGGTGCTTTTTGTTCGCTTATCATATGAAAGGGGACTAGATAATATGCTATTTTATCTATCGAATTCAATCCAAATGAAACCCCAAAATATTATAGAAAAAACAACAGTATTTTTTTTTATTGCACAACTCTGTGCATCAGTAGCATAATAAATGGAATGGCAGACAATTCATCCCTTTGGCCTGTCTCCAGTATTCCAAGCCACGCTTGTGTTAGTTTGTATCTTTGAATTTAGTCATGAACATGGTTTTTCAAACCTCACTAATTTGGGGACAGGTGTTTGGGGAGAAAGAAGTTCCAGCCCTGGTGTCTGTCATCTCTACAGAGTAATCCTGCCCATTGTTCCTGCCCAAGGAGGGCCTTTCATGGAGGCGGGATGCATGAATGCAACCAGGTGGTCTGTAATTTGGAGAAACGTAGTAACCGTTCGAGCTAATCCTCCCCATCACAAAAGGCAGGTCTCCTGTGCTCTGAGGCCCTCCGGGGCAAAGGGAAAAGTTTACCTCGAACACACAGTGCCTGAAAGGAGTCAGGGACTCTAGCAGTGATTCCTAATCAGATTGCGCTGAAGTGAACAGCTCGCATGGCAGCTGTAGTTTTCCCAGGGTTAATTACCTTTCACTGCTCTCTCTAAATGAGTCAGCTGTTCCTGTCATTAAACAACTCCACTCTATCTCCTCTCCTCTGTCCTCCACACATGTGTGTGGCACACATGCACGCATGCGTGTGCACACGCACGTACGCGTGCGCATATGTACACATCAACCATTGCTTGTTTTATTGCCATATTCCAAACAGGTACTGTATGTGATATTGTTACCAAAAAAAAAACTAAAAAAGTGGTAAAAGAGAAAATAATCAGAATAGCACAGACACTTTGATCACGTTACGAGATGAGGGGCAGTCAATGGCTGTTGAAATAGAGGTCATTGTCCCTTTCTTTATGCTGTTACCAACATCTATTCATTTTTATGCAGATGGGATGCAGTATTCCCAATACTCTGTCAAAGCAAAATAATACCAATCTGTCAAGGTCTCATTCTAGCGAGCTCCCACTCTTGCTAATTGAGTGTATAAAGGAATCAAATGATCCAAATAAACTCAAACATACACACACATCATATACACAGTCATGTACACACAGCCAGGCATGTGTGTGTGTGTGTGTGTGTGTGTGTGTGTGTGTGTGTGTGTGTGTGTGCGTGCGTGCATGCGTGCGTGCGTGCGTGCGAAACACATGTGTGCATGTACTCACTCACGCATGGATGGGCGCACACATGCACACATACACGCGCACACACACACGCGCGCGCGCGCACACACACACACACACACACACACACACACACACACACACACACACACACACACACACACACACACACACACACACACACACACACACACACACACACACACACACACACACACACACACACACACACAGAGTTCAGCTCTGATATAGTTGTGCTGTCATCAATTCTGAAAAATCTGCCTGCTTACTGGGCTCAGTGGCTCAGGATGTAGGGGGAGATTTAAGTGATTTTTGCCACTGTGTGGTAAAATCCCTTGGCCACCTGGATTACAAACTCTAGTCCTTTAACTCATGCCAGTATAAATCCGTGTTAACTGGGATTTACCTCTGGCATATGAATTCTCAGTCTGCATAAGCTTTGTTTGGAACGAGTTTAACATAAGTATTCCATGTGACAAAGATGCCCAATGGTGAATTCCTATTTTTTTCAGAAATGTATACGGGAAAAATAGCTAGAAACTGTTGTAATTCCGTTAACAGGAGTAACCTTACCCAGAGTTCTATTACAGTTGTGAAGTACGGTCCACAAGCATCTATTCAGAGCAAGGAGAGCAAGTGTGCGCATGAGTTGTGAAATCCATGTCACCATGGCAATGGATATAAACGCAGAGCTGTATGTGGTCAAGAGTGCAATCAGATTCCATACAGCAAGATTTTCTCTTTGCGTATTGTTATTTGCTCAGTTGTTCAAACACATGCCCTGTCTTATATCAAAGAGATCATGATAAAATAAAATTACATGAGCAGCCTACAGAGGGTCTAAATTAAGTATTATATCCAATATCCATACAATCTCCTCAAATACACACTCACACACGCACACACTTCTAGGATAGCACAGTTAAGCCTGACTATTTTGTACTTAAAAGGTTAGCAGGGATGGTTTTGTGAGTTTGATCCAAGCTTGCCAGATCACCAGATGGTCCATGAATATGATTATGTGCATCAATAAAATGAGTAATCTTTAACAAAATGTAAATTTGACTTAAGTCCAGGGTTTAATACGCAAGATGGACTTTAACCCATGCACTTTCCATCAGGGTATGATAAGCAACTGCACTTTAAAAATGATATATTACGGCTATCATACACCTTACATGTCCAGTAGAAGTTCCCTCTGTGCCATACAAGGTTAACAAAAATAGACAGATAAAAGATCCTAACTCTTTCCACTATTTTGAAGTCAAAGCCTACAGTATCTCTGAAACCAAGCGACAACACCACGCTGAAGTAACATGAAGCACAAGTTCAGCAAAGTGAACCACAAAGACAGAAGGGAAGATTTTAGCCACTATAAGAGAGTGGTCAATTCTGAAACTGTTGCGGTCTTAGTCTCTATCACATTAGCCAGCATCTCTGAGCAGAGTAACCTCTGTCAACAGCCGTCTACTCTGACACTTACAGCACAGCACATCTTTACACAGACAGAGATCTCACGGTCTTCTACAGCTACACATTATACTCATAGTCGCATGTCTGACAGGGCACAGTTTCTAGCTTGACTTACCCTGCCCCCTTTAGCCTTTGTTTTGCGTTTCATAGTGACATCTGGGAAGAGATGGAGTATATTAGCGGGAAACCGAGGTAGGGTAGTCCAGTGTCTCACTGGCTGCGAGTGAGGGAGAGAGAGAGAGAGGGAGAGAGATAGAGAGAAAGAGAAAGAGAAGAGAGTATGTGTGTGTGTGTGTGTGTGTGTGTGTGTGTGTGTGTGCGCGTGCGTGCGTGCGTGCGTGCGTGCGTGCGTGCGTGCGTGCGTGCGCTCGTGCAGGGACACTGTGATATTCAACCAAACCACTAAGCTTTTTTGCAGCCTTTGTGTCACTCACTTAACGACCAATCTCATTAGCTGCTGGGCTACAATGGGTTGAATTATTTTCCATGTAAATACACCACATGGTGACCCTCAAGGTAAGACCCCTAAAAGTACTTTTAATCATATAAAAGATGTATGCCCCCCAACCCACCCAGGACAAAAAAATCAATGACCAAAAGAAAGAACAGATTGGACCTTAAAAAGAAATGAATGAAACAGCCTGTTAGATATTCAGTTTAGGACAATGGTTGATATTCCTAATGCCAATATTTTAATGCAATAGTAAAAGGATTTTAGTCTAATTAATTACAAGGTAATGCATGTGTATGATCTCTGGATCATGTACTGAATGAATGCACGTTTCTATACATTAAGTTAACACAAGTATGTGGATGAACAGGTGATGTAGTATAGATGAATGGGTGGATAGATGGAAGGGAGGATGGATGGATGGATGGCTGGATGGATGGCTGGATGGATGGATGGATGGATGGATGGATGGATGGATGGATGGATGGATGGATGGATGGGTTGGATGGGTTGGATGGGTGGGATGGATGGATGGTTATTCCAAACTTTTTATACTATTACTTTTTGTATCAGTTCTATAATAATCTGCAACTGACAGAAAAGAATTGGACTTTTCAAAAATAACATGCAGATTTTACCCTCGCTTTTTGTACTGTATTTCCCTGATGCTGTGTTTCTGGTGCAGAGCTATACAGTAATTGGGTGTAAAGTGAATTATGGTAAGCACTTTAAGTCATGACAGCTGTCTATAAGCATCAGGGACATGTCTATTGGCTAACTTGACCCTTGTTAGAAAACAAAACAAATACAAAAAGAGAATGCTGCAGTCGGGGACTGCCGAGCCAGGTCACTGGAGATTTTCCAGACAAACGCGGCACAGGGGAGGGGAGGGGAGGGGTAGAAGAATAAAAAGGACAGGCTCAGAATCTCATTTTAACAGACCGCACACAATCTGGGCTCCCACAGAACTATCTCTGCCTGACCGCTTTCTATTTATCCCTTATCAGTGTTTACCAACCGCTAGTTTTCTTTCATTCACACTGTGAGGCAGTTCTCTTACTATCAGTCAACAGCTGACACCGTGGAACAGCCTCAAAGGCAAGAGGAAGGGATCAAAACTAAACCAAAGCTGTTTAAACAATACAACAGAGGAAATAAATTCATAAATCCTAATTCTTCCCAACCCACAAGGGTACAAGCAGATCCTTTATAGTTAGGCCAACAAACAAAACCACAGCCAATGAGGTACATTACAATCAAGGTAAATGCTGAAATACATTTAGAAAAAAGGGGGGGAAAATCCCATGTCATTTTAATTAGGAACATTGCATAGTCCTACCGTAACTATTCACTAAAAGGGATTTTCTTTTGTAACTGATCTTTTTTAAGAAACACCACCTGAGTCGTTCTTATTTGTATTTTGGATAATTCGGATTTATAGTGTTATGCTATACATTCGTTGCCCGATTTGAGACATAACCTTAACATTTGCAAGATTTTCAATGTTCTAAATTTATCAAATATATTACTACTGATTGCTTTATGAAAGTATGGAAATCCTCATCTCATAATGTACAAGAGAAATTCATTAGAATTAGAATGTATTCCTACATAATTGATATTCTGAGGATTATCCCGTTATTATTACACTAAATTCAATACTCTTGATTACATTATGGGTTTCAAATTAAATACATTATATTGAAAGTGACATATTCTGTTTCAATCAAGTTTCAATGTGATTCTGTAAACCATACCAACGAAAACCTACTTTTCAATGACGCAATAAACAATATAGAAAGAGAATAAAAGAATTATGAATGATGTTGTGGAGGCCTAACAAACAATATAACATTAAGTATTTGGAAAAAATAGAAACAATAGGTATTGGTGTTGATTTTGTTTTGCTGCTTTATATAAATTATTTAGAGCAGCACAATTAATTTCCAATCATACACACAGCGCTGTTTGTCTGGAATACTGTTCAAAAGTTAAGTAATTAATTACATTTATCCTTTCACCAGCTGCTCAACAGCAGATGGAACATTTCTGAGACCTTGTTGAATTAAAGCCACATAATTCATTTTCCTGGATTAACTAAGTGAAGTTTTGAGTGTGAAAAACAGGTAACGTTTCAGATGGACACGCACTTGTTTTCTCATGCAATTTGTAGTTTCAAACATGAACACCCGACGGCAACTTTCCCAATAGGTGACATATATATAGTGTCAACTTTAAATGAATTGAATTTTATTCAACAGTTCATGTCCGAAATTGTATGTAAAATTCTATTTTACTTGAAGTCACTTGTGGTGTGATCTAAAATGATGTACAGAAACTATTATGAACCAGTTCTGTTCAAGACAAGCCTGTGTGAGTTGTTGGGCACTTAGGTACCATGGACAGTTCCTGTTGGTTGACTGACATGTAGACAAACAGAGATGACATTAGTGGGTTGTGTAGGAACTGAATTTACATCGCTGTGCTTAGAGCACTCATTACTTATCCCTGTTTAAGCTTACATCTATGCCAGTGCTGTGTTGCATATGTAATTAGAATTAACAAAGTCATTGGTGTGTGTGTGTGTGTGTGTGTGTGTGTGTGTGTGTGTGTGTGTGTGTGTGTGTGTGTGTGTGTGTGTGTGTGTGTGTGTGTGTGTGTGTGTGCGTGCGTGTGTGCGTGCGTGCGTGCGTGTGTGTGTTCTTCTCCACTAACCACACTACATGTCTCATAATGTCTAAGTTGCAAACTTATCCAACTTTTCCAATTATTTATGTGACACGGTGCAATGTTTTTACATGCATTGCAATTGTTGCACTTCATTACTCTTTAAAGGTGTCCCATATGTTGACAGAGTAACCTCACTGAGCTATGATTAAATGTGAGACTCTACAATGTCAGCTGAATTTTACCCATTCAAATCTATAATGTCTGAATACCCCCCAATATCTTAAATCCCCCCATTTGTCACAAAGTGTAACTTTTGTTAAGTGCATGGCAATAGATTGAAAAAGGTATGAACAAAGGCATAGTAACAACTTGGCTTAACTTTTGTTTTATGTATACACAAAATTCAGAAGGCTTCAAAATAGGTTGGCTCATAAAATGCAGTTAACAAGTTTACATTAATTTGATACTTCCAATACCAACAGTACACACTAACCAGAAAACATCCACAGGCTGCTCATATTTGAAATCAAAGTAAATCTAGCGTTGTTTTGTGGGAAAGACTAGTGTGTATTCATCCAAAACAGATTCTCAGCCAAGAGAGCTATGCAGGTTGATAGTAAATGATAAACTTTTCCAGTCAACATCCCTCCAACTAAATCAATGGTTGCTCTGGACACCTCTGAGTGCCATGTCTCCCTGTGACTTTAAGTGTACAATTTGTGCCCGTTTAATTGTTCACCCTCGCCTATGAACTCTCTAACTATGATATTACATTCAGTGCAACAGGATTCACACATACTTTTCAAACTTTATCATGGTTAACATGCATGAATTGCAGATTAAAAAAGTAAAAGTGAGCACCGAATGCAATAAAATATGACACATGCTGTTCAGATGTGGTATTACGTAGAATGGAATACAGAGTCAAAGTTTAAGTGCATTAGGCTCAATGGACCTGTATGTACAGCTGTCACTGTCAAAGCCACCCACAACCTGACAATGCTTTGTCTCCATACACAATACAAGCATGTGTTCATCTAAGACAAGCTTAAACTCCACACAAATGCTGTGAATTTAATCTAGGTAGATAGCATCTCATGTTATCTGGGTGATCAAAAATAGGTCATGCATTTAAAAAAGAAAAACAGTTTGAGCCATTTAATCTCCTTTAAAACACTGTGAACCGTGGACAGAAACTGCACTCATTTGTTCAGCAATTATTATTTGTTGTGCTAATATTCTTATACTCTGCACACCATTGATCAGCAATATATTTTCTAGATATAGTCACATAACATTCTGTCATGCTACAACACAATTGCCAGGATAATCCTTTTCTCACAGTATCAGGTAAAATATACAGAAAGTCCAGCACTTGAGGGAGAATAAAAGTAATGAACAAGCGTGTTAACTTCACCACTCTCGTGCGTGCCCTTTTTTTTTTTACCCCCATTTCAAACGGCAGCATCAGACAGCCTAAGCTAAAACGCTTGTCTTTCTCATGTCCGCTCCTGCTATCACTGACAATAAATACTGACCAGCATGACAACAGTGTATTAAAATGAAAGAACTTTGACACAAACCTACTTCTGTGATCCAAAAAGTTTGATTTTCCCCCAGTCTCTTGATAGCTGAGCCGGTGCGGCAGCTTTGAAAGGTAGTCCCCAGGAATATGACATACTGTGCCTTTGACAGCCCGGAGATAAGCACCTGCGTTCGGGTCCCTTTTTACGTCACACCTCCCCATTCACAGCCCTTCAACATGATGCACATTTGCACATCAACAGCCACCAACCCCCCCCCCCCCCCCCTCCCCTCCTCCTCCTCCTCCTCATTCTACTCCCACATCCGCAAAACACACAAACAGGCGCACAAGGAGGCAGATGCGTGCACTAGCTTCTACTCATGCGCGTCAGCGCGTGTATACCCTCGCACAGACACAAGCCCTGGACACGGACATTGCAGATTGATGTAGGCTCGCACTCAGCCACCCCACACACACACACACACACACACACACACACACACACACACACACACACACACACACACACACACACACACACACGCACACGCACGCACGCACGCACGCACGCACACACACACACACACACGCACACACACGCACACATACAAACAGGTGAATTGTTTTTTTTTGCATTTTTGTCTTTACTCCATCTTTATCTTTTTTTTCCCCTATCTTTATTCTATGGATTTAAGGAAGTTTCTCTTGCTTTGTCATAAGACTAGTGCATATGCCCTCCCCAGCTCCCCATACATCACTCATCATGCAAATGAGAGGGAATGTCACTCCTTAGCAGCAGATGGCCAGGGATGATAACAATGGCTCAACAGACCAGTTTCAGTGTCTGCGAATTTATCTCTACGGCAACAACAAAAAAAAAATAGGTGATATGAAAACCTTGTCTGGTAATTCTATTCCCTCCCTTTTTGAATGTTATTACCTGTCAGTCTGTTTAATTTCTACCCGGACTGTTTGAATATGAAGCTTTGTTCAAGGTTTTTCTGTCACAAGAGGGCCGGCTATCAGTAAAAGGCAGAGACCTGGAAATGATTTTTGGTGACTAAGGAAGGCTGCTGCCTAGCAGTTATTTAAGTAATTAGGTGTAATTCCTCCCTGTAGGCCATATTAGCCTCCTGAGTTAGCTCACGCATTCGACAGGCCTGGATATAGAGAGAGAGAGAGAGGGAAGATTGAAAGAAGAAAGGGGCCCCGAGACATCACATAATGCAGCTTACAAAAGCCCCAGCCGAAGTGATGTCACCCCACGTCCTGCTGACTCCTGTTCATACAAGCCCCCATAGCAGAGAGTAAACAGTGGAAGCGTTTAGCAAACAGGGCCAGATTACAATGACAAAGGCAGCCACACTTCTGGGTGGAGCCTGGGGCAAGCGGGTGTGTGGGGTGGGGAGGCTTCAGGATTTAAAATAAGTGATACCCATAAAGCTTCTTTTTTTTTTTTTACAATCAGTACTTTTCTGCAAGCAACACTGTCGTAAGACGAAGTATAAATTCTGCTTAAGAGGCCTCCTCAAGATCCAAGGGTAGGCCATCCCCAGCTGATGGTAGGGGCCACCCAAACATGCTTATCTCTTGGTTATGTCCCCTGCTCCCCAGGGACTGATGTGTGAACACAATGTGTAATAATGTATTTTCAGTGCTTTTTTTCTTTTTTGTCATCTGCGCATTTGGTTATGCAAGGCTGGGGACTTGAGGATGGAGCATATCATTACTTAAGGTTTGGCAGTTGATCATCACCTTGTTTAATGCCTCATTTGAAAGTCTAATTTGTAACTGTCTTGAAGAGCCAATTCATGGTACACAGTGAAAGAGACATACAAAGAGACTAGTCCTGCCTCATTTTCCCTGCCTTTCACCATTTTGTGCTCGATAATGGTGAAAATATGAAAGTAAAGAAGCATCTATCTGAGCTTCTTATCAAATAATGAAAACATGTTAATTCTCTGCTGATGCAGACCATCTCTCTGTAAAGCTACAACAACAGTGCTCGTTTTATGTTGTAAAATAGACAACATTACAACATTGGAAGAGGAACAGCTTGTGAAGAGCTATCTTGACAAACCATAAGTGAAAGAGACTTTTTTGTTGTTGAAAACATGTAATAATCCTTCATTTTGGCCCTCACATCTGTGGAAATCTGTAACAATAGTTTCATTCGTTGCTAGCTCAGAAAATAAACTACTGATTTGTCAAACTATTTCATCAACAGAAAATGTGGGCATAACTAGAGAGAGCTGATAGAGAAAAGCACGAGGAGTGGGATGTATAAAATTACATGTCAAACAAGGGTTCACGTTTAAAAAGTCCTGTTCATATTTGTAGAAAGTGTTTGATTGCATTTAGAAGGGTATTACAATGGGTCACGTCTGTGTGTCTAAAAGCTTTTTGCGTTCTGCTGCAAATTATGTAAGCAAAGTGAAATGTCACCTCACCCCATTGTTTTGAGCACCATACCTTACTCCTGTGAAACCTACACAAATATGTTTGCCTGAATTCTTCTAATGCACGGTAAGATCAAAATGTCACCGATATAACTTTCACCAGCCCCTCCCCCACTCCCATCCCCAACCCCCAGTTCCAACAAAGCATCATGGCTAATTTCAGATGGCAGCCAGCACAGCCAAATAATAATGCATGTTCAGACCATGCCATTGAATATGAAATACATACAGCACAATGTACAATGTTGATTTGAACTAAAATGCTACAAGCTTGGTCTACAATCCCAAATGCCTTTCCTTGGTGATCCGCCTATCATTGTGCAACCACTTGATGGCTTGTTCATCAGAGGAAGTCACATAAAAGGACTAATTAATTTTTAAAAATCAATTTGCATATGCAAATATGAGTAACCAAACCTAAGTGCATGTTGTTGATATGGCTCCAGGATGTAGTACTATCTTTATGTTGATGTCAACAGACAGGGAATAATACTTTTTGAAATACAGTATACCTTTTTCACAGGGATAATTATCTACACTGCATGCATGTCACTGTGTCTCAGTTAAAGACATTATTAGATCACTTCCCCAAAATCCCCTCTGGGGTGATATGTGTGTGACCATGGGTAGCTTTACAATATATCATCACTGTCGGGCAGAAACCTTGTATCTCCAAGTTTCAAAATGTTCGTAAAGTAAAGTCCTGCTTGACTGCTTCAGCATGCAAGACTGTAGCACAACACTAGTGAAAATAGCACACAACGCCTGTGTTTGTAGATTGGCTATTTTCACTATACTGTTCTTTACTATTTTCACTATACTAGTAAGACGCCTCAGGGCGAGGTTGTGTGAATTCTTGGCCATCTGGCCAGTGATGTATATCGGACCAGTTACCCATATATGGAGATCCATGAACTGTATATAGTACATCCCATGTATGCCCATACATGGAGATCCCTGTCTGAACCAGCCACACAGATATGGGCTGTCTTCCTCCATATATGGGCATTCCCATATGAAGTCCTGTTAGATATGGGCTTAATATTGATTACATCAGGGAACTCCATATATCTGCATAAAAGGGATTATGTTACAGTGGTTCCCATGACATCACAACATACAATATATTTTATGCCCATACATGGAGATCCCAATCTGAACCAGCCACACAGATATCGACCATGTCTTGGCCATCTGGCCAGTGATATATATAAATGACATCAGGGATCTTCATATATGGGCATTAAAGGGATTCTGGGGAATACCCATATGGACTTTTACAATAGGTGATGTCACCTGTGATATCACCTGTGTCACAGTGATGTGTCAAGGGAACCAACCCATGGACTGTAAAAATGTGTACACACACAGAGACAAGCTGTGATATTTCTCATGGTAAACTGCGACCTTCGGCCGCAACAAAACGAACGGTTTTGGACATACAAGGTTTCAACCCGACAACAACAATATTCTAAGAGGCAGACTAAACTGCTCCATACAACCTTATACGGTGGCCATCAATAATATTTCAATGATGGCCACCGTATAATATATAATATAATATACAGTAATTTAGAATAAAATCTACTTGAAATGAATCTTTCAATCTATAGGGTCTTTGTTACATTTACAGTAGTCTCACGTTGTCACACAATCGGAGATGTCCACTATTGCTAGAACAGCAGCTATTTTCAAATAGGCAAAAACAATATAATGCTGAAGTGTTTAAACTGGTTTTGCTGTGGACTCCTAGAACCCCACCAGGGACCCCTGGGGGTCCCCAAACCCCACTTTGAGAACCAGTGCCCTAAAGACTTTAGATTAGTTCTGCAATATAGTTGTTGTTGTTGTTGTTGTTGTTGTTGTTGTTGCTTTTAAAGCTCTGAATTGTTTTCACCCAGTTATTAAAGGCATTACCCAAATGCACTGGTAACTAGTGGTCAACATTTTTAATTTAAAAACCCTAAAGGGCAAGGTCACACCATCTGTCTTGGCCATCTGTCTTGGCCTTGGCCATAAATGGATTCAGTTAGTGTGGTTCTCCTAACAGGGCATCTGGGATACAATCCCTTTTATGCCCATATATGGAGATCCCAAACAGAATCCCTTTTATGCCCATATATGGAGATCCCTACTCTGAGTATCTGACTAATCCCTTTTATGGCCATATATGGAGATCCCTAACAGAATCCCTTTTTATGCCCATATATGAAGATCCCTGCTCTGAGTATCTGACATCACTGTGATGTTACCTGTTTATGCCTATATATGGAGATCCCTGCTCTGAGTAACTGACATCACTGCGATGTCACCTGTGATGTCGCAGTGATGTGTCAGGGGAACCACAGTGTCAGGCGTTACAGGTATACCGGTACATATGGTCAAGCTGTGGCGGTTCAATCAAACAGCTGACACTTTTTAGACAGCAATGCTATAAATATTGTCTAGTAAGTCAGAGTCTGGCCTTGTTGGCCTTGGGCTCATCATTATCTTGTGCCATCAAGAGGTCAGGTCCTGGTCTGGGGTCTCAGGGGGTCTTTTCCTATATCCAAGTCAGACAGGCAAGCAGACAATGAAAGAGGTGCGCCTAATGACTAGATTGTACGTTAGATGCACCCAAACACCAGCGTCTAAACAATGGTAACAGGTGTGTATAGTAGTGATAATAACATCAGTTATTTTACTAGAATGTCTAGACATTTTAAATATATATGTTTCATGGTTCTCATCAGTGTCTCAGATTTAACATCTTTAGCAGGGCAGCAGCACTTAACTATAGCCTATGTGGTATATGGTTTATCATTAAAATAAATATATATTCATTACAAATTGTAAGAAAAAGTTTATGTGCTCATTTTCTTTCTTTGTAGCAGACTTTATATGACAAGCCAGCGTCATTATGACTATTCAAAGATAAGCACTAAAAAAAAAGAAAAAATCCTATTAATGTGGATGGCTTGCAATGTTTTTGATTGCACCAAGTACACAAAGCTTGCTGACACGAACCAAAATGCAAATGCACTTTGAGCAAAACAAAGAAATTGATTATGAAGTTTCTTCACCACAAGTAGCTAGCTTTGAGTGATTAATGGGGGCTTGCCATTGATTTCCTTTTGTTTAGATCTTGGTTAACTTTCTGGAGACACAATTATGATTTGTTTCCTAACAATAAATCCAATCTAGCTTGAGTATATTAAATTTCCCTATGGCCTCTTCTGCGTCATTTAACATTTGGACTGGATTCTTATCAAAAGACGTTGCTATAAATATCAGCAGTTTCTGTTTATATTTATTACATTTCTGATTATATATTGTTTTCCTCTTGTGAGATTCAGAAAAAAGTTTGTTTACAGAGATCTGCATGACCTGTCAGCCTAGGGGTGGGCGATATGGATAAATACAATATTACAATATTTTCCCAAGCTGTATCACGATACACGATTTTATCACGATTCTTTTTCACATTGGTTTTTATGGTTATTTTTCAAGTTACTTGACAAAAACTAGACTCTCTGGTTTCCTTTTGGGAGGTCTAATTTGAACTTTACAAGTATGTAACTCTGACAGTATACAAATGAAACCAAATGGACCCTTACGGGTCCATTTGGTTTCATTTGTATACTGTCAGGGTTAAGTGGAGACCTTGACATTTTACATTTTGAGAACTACTGATTTAGACCAAAATGCAGGTTTAAATTGAATTCTGCAATGAATCTCTGTATTAACGATTAAACAGGATTTTTTACAAGGCTCCCTCAATTGTATCACGATATATACGATACCTCTGAAAAGGCATATCGTGGAGACATTGTATCGTCTCAACGATAATTATCACCATATCGCCCACCCCTATGTCAGCCACTGTGGAAAGGTTCATTTTCACATTCTTATTTTAAAACTGTGCATCACATAAGAACAACATTGCACAGGTATGAATACATATGAGAACGAGGAATTTATAACTAGGCAATTGTCTATTTGGATTAAAGTTATGTTTTTGACTTCTCAAAGCCCAAAGTGTTGTACATGCAGCACATTTGCAAGTCAAATGGTAATATTCACACTACTTTAGTGATATGGCTTTTGCCACATTCTCCAGATGTATAACTTTGGTAACTTCCACAGATCCTGACGTTTATACTTTCTGATTTCTCGCATCATCTCTCCAAGATAGTGATAATACGATTTCTGTGTTTTTCGCTGTTGAGAAACAAACTGGATTATGAACAGATCACTACATAAACAGCTTTCTAAAAGGAGGCAGCTATTTTAAAAGACGCTGAAGAAATGCAAAGAGGGATTTAAATTTTAATTTGAATTTATTCCAGCAAGTGAAAGGTTCTTTTGAGAGGGGATTTCAGCAAAGATGATGGTATTTAAAAGTGATAAACAAGCATCTAAACCTCCAGTGGGGGAAAAAAAAACAGTAATGTTGCTTCTTTCTAGTGTAAGGGAGGAATTGGGCTTGCTATGGCCACATAAAAAAAAAAATCTAAAGTAATGGTAGTAATTAAAATGTAAATAAGTTATATCTATGGAGATGTTTTCTGATCTATGACAAAGAATGTGTCATGAATGCCTTTACACACCTTGATATTATGTATGTGTATATATATATATATATATATATATATATATATATATATATATATATATATATATATATACACACACACACACACACACACACACACACACACACACACACACACACACACACACACAGTGTGTATATATATATATATATATATATATATATATATATATATATATATATATATATATATATATATATATATATATATATATACATACACACACACACACACACACACACACACACACACACAGTGTCCTCAGGTGTGAATTCATATCTGTGCACTTGGCACAACATTCTATAGGTTCTACATCAGGGCGCTAAAATATCCATCACACCTGCAGTATCACACATCAATCTCTTTCAATGTAAAATCTCTAACGCAACAAACTAAAGAATTTGGATAAGTTAGATGCTGTTTGGGACCACATCTGTAGATTCTAGTGACATGGGGCAATTGTGGAATGAATAGTTCCTTCTAAGCAGTTTACATATACACAGTTAATTCTTAGACATGGATGATTAACCAAGGCTGATACACAGTAAAGTCCTCACATTTAATATAACCAAATGGACCTGGTTACATCTTTAAACTCTCTGAGTTACAAATGGATAAATTAACATCATCTGATGTAGCTATTGATTATCATGATCAGCTTTCTGATGTGTCCACACACCTTTGGTTGACCACTAAACTTAAGCAGAGGAACCTATGCCACACAAGAAAGACAAAGAGTTACATCATTTTGTTGAACAGTTAATCCAAGCATGGGCAGTGTTTGTGCATTTGCTATCTTCGGAAAATGCCAGCAAAAGCGCTAAGTAAACCCATTTTACAAGACTCCCTCACACGGATACAGTGCCAGTATCGGGATAAAATTTCACACCGCAGCATGGCTCAGTCACATAACCTAAGCAGGCTTAGGAAAACGGAACGCTTCAAACTACACAGTGTTGCACTTTCTGCCTTTTCCTCGTCTGCCTATTTCAGAAAAACCAATGACTGATTGATGAGTTTCACCATTAACAGGCAGAGTAAAGTGATAGCTGGATATGGCACGTTGATACTGCCGTTAATGCTCTGAGTTGCTCATAATGGGAGACTATGGGAGTGTGCACCTGGCATTCTGCATTCTAGCCTGGCAACACTCCTCCCTTATAATTATACTGAACACACAGTAATTCAGGGTTGAGGCTAAAATACGTATGCTGTCCTCTGAGACAGCTTGTTTTAATGGTTATGCAGAAGAGATTCTAGAAGTACAGATGGCAATGCCTTTGATGCTATTTACAGACTTTGCCCCACAAGGTATAGAATAGCACATAGTGTGGCGCCATACTGGCCTTTTCAGAAACTGAACTGACTCTAAACTTGCAACTGAATTTATAATGACGGTCCTGTTTTAAAGCATGTGTACTGTTATTAACCATTCACATTTATCACATATTGAAAACTAGAACCAATCCATTTCAAACAGACCTCTGTTCTTATTGTGTCCACATAGGGGTGCCTTTGTCCAGGATTTGAGAGATAATGCATTTATCTATTTAGGATATTACATCCTGATTTAATGTGCTGGAAAGTTACAGTATGTCTACTCCGTAAGGTTGTTCTGGTACATATTAGGCAAAATAAAAATGCTAAGCTAATTTCAAAAGCATTTTGTATTGTCAGATGGTCAATTTAAAAATGGTATCATTAGAATAGTTATCCACAATAACATAACTAATTAGGCATAGCTGCTATTTATTCCACCGAAGAAAATCTCTCTCTGTAAAATATTCAGAATAAACCCATCCCTGACACAATCGCCAACTTACAGTGAAGAGTTCAGGAGTTCACACAACAATCATCTGAAAGAAGAAACTTCATATTGAAGAAGAAAAAAAAAAAACTAAAACTTCAGGAAAAAAAGTTTTGCAGCATTAAAGTCACATAGGAGCCACATTAGCATGTGAAAAGAATAAACAGGAGCATTCTCAGTTACACACTCCACCTGGCTGCGAACCAATGTCCTTGTCAGAAGTCCACCCACCGCACTGGCTTACACTGAAAGACCTCCTGGGGTCCGCAGTGACCATTCACTGGGTTCTCTCTTTCTCTCATGCACCTGTGACTGTTTTTGTGTTTGCTATTTTTTGCTTTGTCTTTTTCTGGCAACGCTGTATCATTGGAGACACACTTTCCCCTCAAAAGGAATTCTCCAGCCCAACAATGTGGTTTGTTTGTTCACCGGATATGGCGGGCCAGAGAGTCAAATCGAAAAACAAGTCACCACAGTAATAATTAAAAATTGCCACAAGAAAAATAGGCTGAGAGACACAGGACTGTGTGTGGATACGAAGTAAGAAAATGAGGTACTTTAACCGTCTGGTTTCTTGCCTTGTTGTGGGGTTTCACAGGTGCAGTTGGAAAGGCTCTCCTCCTTGCTCTCCTCGGACAGCTCATCCGGCTTCTCCATGGTCCTGGACCTTAGAGAGCTGCTTTTCCATTTTCCAAAGGACTTTGCCACAATCGCTTTGTCTGCTCCTTTCATTGTTTTCTGTAAAACACATTTACAGCATGACTTCCCAGGTTTATCCCTCTTGTGAGCCATCTGCCCCCTTTTTTGGCTCCCAGTAAACCTGGGCTCATCTTTCCCCAAACCAAAGTAAGAGAGAATTAGGGCATTGTATGCATTCTCTTAAGCATTCCAGAAAATGTCCTGATTGCCCTGGCATCTTTTTTTGCGAGAGAGAGAGCTTGGACATAGTTTTTCTCCTGACATTTTACAATCCTGTGTGGAAAGTTACTGATTGAAACTGAATAAAACAATAGTTTTCAAAGAACATACATTAAACACTAGATGGAAACTAAAAAAACTAAACAAGAAAAAACAACAACAAACATGTTTTCACATTTAATCCAACTTAAAGGGGAATAAAAATAGCACATTATGACCTAATTGAGTACTGTACAGTCCTCAAATACTATTATAAGGCCGATCAGGATTAGCAGTAGAACATACCTAGTTATCTATTTCTGAGTGCCAAGACTGCTAGCAGTGAGCAACTAAATTTCAAAAGCTGGCAAATCCAGTTGTCTCCTAAATACAGAAAGTACTTAAATCCAGAGCTAACAGAAGAAAAAGACGGATAAAGGGTGCTCTGCATATCACCGAAAAGCTTGTGCACTTTCAGAATCACTGGCTAGGTTAAACAAATATGCTAAGTAGAGATCAAAACAATCCTTTGATCTGCAGCCTAGTTTCGAGAGGAATAGCTTGGCTGTTGTTGTAAATAACTTGTATAAATCTATACCATTTGCCTTCAGGTAATATCAAAAGTGCCAGGGATTCACAGTCAAATACCTTGTGGTTAGGATACAGATCAGATAAAAGCATATAAATATTTTAGCAATTCTAGCTGTATCATTGTGTTTATTGTAGTTGGCTTTCTACCTCATTGACTGACATTTTTACTAGTAGTATGGTTCTACAGCTAATAGCAGAAATATCAGAATGTTTAAATGCATTCTACCTCTTTCTATTTTGTATTTGGGGCTGAAAGAAAAATCACTCCTACCTCCAGCATCCCATTCAGGTCAAACACAGTGTAAAACATTGTGTCAAACTTCATACAAAAGAGGCTCGAAGAATTAGAATGCAGAAGCTATGCAACTTGCTGACTAACTTTGCCCTCTGTTTTGATCGAGCACACAAAGAAAAACGCTGTCCATTCAAAACAGACAGCATAACTCTTTTCAGAGAGGGGAGGCCGTGAACAAACGAGGCCATGTCCTGATCTACAGTCAGTTTCCCATCAGGCCGGCGTGCACAGTGCACAGTGCACGGTGAGGGCCACGGGGACTGGGACTGACTGACACCACACTCATAGGCAACAGAACTACTTTTGTGCAACTACTATCCTCCTTTGGAAACATTTCCCCCCTTTCCATCCAACTTGAACAGAGTGTTTTGGTGTTTTTTCTGTCTTTCTTTCTTGCAGCTTGTTTTGACCACCACCTCGGCTCCCAGTATAAGATATTCGGTGGTGTGTAATGAAGTGGTTTCCACACGTTTTCATGTCAAGGAATCCCAAATTTGTCTGAGGACCCCTATTTGAAAGGATTTTTGCCAGGGGCCCCAATAAGAGATGATTTGTGTTAAAATGTCTTGTGACGTGTTGTGACCTTGCCGAGTTTGCTGGGGACCCCCTGGAACCCACCTCAAGGACCCCTGGCGCTCCCCGCACCCCACTTTGAGAACCACTGCTGTAATGGAGAATATGGCGTATCCTGTTGCAAAACCATGCAAATTCATAGCAAATTAATCAAAAATAATTCACTTAAGCATTTGACATCACTTCACCATTTTCAGTAATTGTGCTAAACTTTGTTGTTGGCCTATACAATCCTGATTATATAGGCTATTTTCGTAATGAGGCGTTGTGAGCTTGTAGATCTTCTATCATTGCACAACACTTTTGTAAGATGTAGAATAAATTAACATTGAGCCCTCTGCATGAGTTAAGTAAATAAGGCTGTAAACAGACCTCTAATATTAACAACAAATTGTCTAACCTGAGTGTACACACTTCCAGCATAAAGAAATACTAAGGCAAAACATTATTAGTAAAAATAATAGAAATCAAATATGTCTCTTACCCCGAGGTCATATAGGTAGAACAACCATCACACATGCTAAGATAACAGATATGCCATTTACCACACATTCAAATATGTGGTAAATGAAATTTAGCATTTACCTGACCTTAACTACAGTACCAACATTACAATCTGCACTACCAATTCATAGAGATGCATCATTCATGCAGATCAGGGTTTTGTACACTGAAGCTTACCAACTATCAACTATAGCATATCAAAATATAAACTCACCAGCACTGGATGTTTTTAGGTATGCTATTAGGCCATTTGCCTTTTGTGTTCTCTAACTTAAAGGTAGGCTAATTTTCTTTAAGTTTCAGTTTCAGTTTTCATGTAGGTGACAGGCTTGGGCTCCAATCATGATCAAGTGGGGGAAGGCCTTGGTGCACGTAAGCCCCGCCCCCACTCAACCATGATTGGAGGAAGGCCCCACTCTATCCTGATTGGAGGAAAACTTGTCTCCTCCACCAAAACTGAAACAGATTTTTTCCAAATATGGACCAAACACTAACTGGTAACTAGTACTATCAGAACATCTATAGACATTTTGTTATTATTTGAATTAAATGAAATCACCCTACCTTTAACAGTAGTGTCTGTTTACTTGTCTGTAGGATTGAGCAGCATGTGATCTGTTGTGTTTAAGGAATCAACAGTCCCAGTAAGGTTTATGAGAAGAGGTCAAGTAAGCTTCTGGGAAATTCTGTGCTGACTGCTGATGACAAGCCATGTTTAAACCCAATGAGATCCTGCAAATCATCCATACAGTAGGTGAATGAAAGATACATGTAGGCTACCACAAGCTTTTTCTGACTTCCCCTGTGTCCTGAAAATTAGATTTTGAGAAAGAACAGAATGTGCCATATTCTTAACCAGCCTGCCTCAGATGCTATGGGACTGAAAACTGGACGTGAATTGGATTGTTCTCTGTATCAACTTGTTAGATGGCAGCAGCCTCTACAGTGGAGTGGTGGTGAGATCATGGGCACATGGGAAAAAATTGTGAAATGACAGGTTCTGCTGGGTGTTATACAGAGTGAATGACTAACTAATAAGAGGGGTGGCTGTTAGCTTTGAAAAGCAGTTTGCACATTACTTTATCTTGTCAATCAGATTCCTGGAATGGAAGAGGTGACTGATAACTTGAATTAATTATTTTCTCATTGCACAGCATGTGTTAATTCATGCTAATTCATGTCCCCTAAAGGCCCAACAGGCTGTTCAGAGTATAGCGCCACCTCTGGCATAGAGGGACACTGACAGATATCCATGTGAAACTTGTGAAGAGAACACTACTCACAAAGCCTCTGTATGTAATACTCAGATGTCTCTATAAACATATTCACATTCATATGTTTTGCCTAAATTTTTGCACTCATAATAAGCCATAATGGATAATGTATTTTATAGGCACGCTGGTTATATCCATAGCTGTTCTGCATTCAGTTGCAGTGAAATTCATTGAAATATATAGAACATAATATCCTCATGATTGCAATTCAATAAATATTCCTAAACATTTGGATAAATCCAAGTCGCTCTGCTACGCAGACGACGAGAGGAGAAAAAAAATCTCTGACAAGAACAGAAACAGCAAGAAGTTCTAACAAGGAAAAGCCTGCCAGGTGGCGAACTGGCTGCACCAACAGAACGCACAATCTGTCTGCTTCTCCTTCCAAACCATTGACAGCTGCCATCACCAGCCTTGCACACTCGCACTCAGTGGCTCCTCAGCTCCCTGCCCATCCCTCTTTAGTGTTTCCTCCTAACCTCAGAGACAGGGTCACCTGGCCCCAGAGATGCCCGTCTGTGGGGCCCTGCTGGCCCACTGGAGACCTGCCTATATGGGGCCGCATGGCTCCCAGAGGTCTAGCAATTCCACTTTGTTATGCAAACCGAGGGGCTATGCCTTTGACCTGAAACCATAGCATTTCTCATGTGCTATTCTCAACCTTTTCCCCCCCGTTTGTTAGATAAAAAAAAAATATATATCTCTGGGACCCATACCTACACTGTAAAATCCTCAGTTACAGACCTATAAGGGTCTATTTGGACCACTAAGCTTCACGTAATGATGTTTAGGGGATGTCATATTTTCTGACTATCAATTGCTGCTCTGATGGTTATAACTGGGTACAGTGCATTTTCTCCTTGACACATATTTGCTCTGCTAATTATATTTCAGATTTATATTAAGAAGCACAGCACAATATAACATTATAGTTATTGTACTATATTGATTTTCAACCTATTTGAATACATGTTCTACATTGAAACAATTTGTATTAAAAGTGAAACTGTATTTCTCCCAATGAGAGCAAACAGAGGCACATACAAAGTCGATGCACAGAGGCTAAAATGTAATGTTTGACAAAGCAAGCATTGCAACTGGGCTAAAAATAAAACCTGGCAAAGTTATTCTGATCCCTTATTGGTCCCATAGTTTGATTTCACATTTAGCATTTGCATTCCCCTCCGCGTAAACATTTCATTCTTCCCCTCCTGCAGTACAATGAGACTTGAGTGACTTTGGCAGCAGATTTTGGATCGGTGCTCCTGAATCCACCAGTGTATGTTATCAGCAGGTAAACAAGCTTTCCAACAAAGCCATAATGGAACTGCAAGCGGCATAAAGAGGCTCATCTCAAAAGCTATACAACCCATCAAAGCTGGTGTCATTTCCCCAGCACTGCACTGCAGCTGGAAAATGCATGGCTGTTAGTTACAGTTTAAATCGCCTGGCTATTTTCAGACACTTCAAAACTATTTGTATTGATTATTTACTTGTCAGTAAGCAGCCAGATTACCCAAATAAAACAACAGCTTTTAATGTTTACTAGAGTCTTTGTGTTTTTTTGTTTTCTGGGAGGAAATCGGAAATGGTGTCATGCACAGAAATCAATGGGATTTGCAGTATTGGGTATTAGAATAATTATTTTTCTACTGCAAACGAAATAGTTCTTTCTATATTTGGAAGGATTACTGATTGCTCTGAACTTAACATGAAAATAATGTTGCCATTTAAATGAATAAGCTATATCCTCCACTTTCTGCTCACCAGATACAATCTTGTTAACCACTTGGATGCTTGTCACCAAACTTTCCACATATTTGCCTTTTGGGTACAGCTCATCTACACAACTAAACCTACGCACTCTCCTCCCAGTGAGTGGAGAAACCTCAAAGGCTTCTCTTTCATATGCTGCATTATCGCCGTGGCAGTAATTATCCATAAAACTATGCCATCAGATGGTGATGATTTCCAATATGAACCCAATAAATGTGTTTAAAATTTGAATTATCATATTTATGTGGATATGTGTTACTAATAGTGATTATGCACTCCATGTGGGTAGAAGAGCAAACATCCAGATATTGCGTATTCTGACATATTTCTCAGACATTTCATCACACATTTAATCTGTTCCCTGTCTATGGTTTTCTACTGAACCTGCAGTGAAGGGGGGTGTGTTGAGAGAGAGAGAGAGAGGGAGAGGGACAATACTGGATGAGATTATGAAGCATGTCTGTTAAAGCATGTCTGTTTGATCATCGTTCTGTTTAGGTGAAGTTCTCTACTTGGTCTCTTCAGTCTCTGACAGCAGATATACAGTATAACCTAATCTCTTTTCCTCACCCCTTTCTTAGGCATGAATAGGGTAGAGATGTGATGGCATTAAGTCGATTTAGTCCTTGGTTTGCAGTTTCAGCCTTAATGCCATCTTGGCTCTTCTTCAACAGACTCGCTCCATTTAGATTTTGAAAATATAAATGTTACAATGCTTTCTTATTTATTTCCATCTATCCATCATTTGAAGTTCATGCATATATTTACTCAACAAATAATGCTTGTTTATTCGCAATCCCATAGTGTCAAATACTGCATATGGGGAAATGCAATAGAACTTGTGTATTAGCTTGAAATACAGAAGATATCGGTGACAAAGGGCAAGATCTGAGACTATTTGACATGCATTGTGATTCCTCTCTTTATCATCAGATTGCTCTATCTAAACCTTTGCTATCTGGTGTATGGTGACATGCAAAGAAAAGCCATGATAATTTATTTTTGAATATCAGCTGACATTTTAAAACTTAGCCCTTTGCTTTTACAGCCGATCGGCTAGCTTTGATGTTTTTCCCTTTCTCCTCCCTCTCAGAAATCAGTTGTATGCAAATAAAATGGGAAAAAAACAGCAGCAACCTTTTATTCTACTTGTTGCATCATGACTGATAGAAGATACCATTTTCATCTTTTGGATTCTTGCTTATTGCTGGTGATCTTGATTTTGTGTTCCTATACACAACCTCTTCCATCAAAAGGTGACAGACTGCAATATCCCTTGTGTCAGTCGAACAACATTCATCAAAAGCACAAACCACTATCAATTGTCAATTATACTATGAAGATTTAAAAATGGTTGGGTACAACGTTTTTCAGTGTAATTTGCAGAATACACACACACCACAAGACATTTCTAATTGGGGGTAATATTAGTGTGAGCAAAATGATGTATGTTCTGCATACACATTTTGTTGCGCCTATGCAACCTCTTGAGTAAAAGAGTGAGGATCTGGACAAATGTGACAACACAGGACTGAAAACATCATTTATCCTTGGTCTTGGTGTCAGAAGTAGCAGTAGAAAGGCAGTTATAGTGGTGAAACTAGCCGAAGACTACACATTGCAATGTTAAATCCCATTCAGTCTGAGGAGAGTCCCAGCAGCACTCAGCTCAGTGGGGGGTTGTAAACATTTACACTAAGAGCCTGTCCAGTGCACATGGCTGTTGCTTGCCAGCCACCTCGGTATCGAATGTTGTGTTACATATTTTGTCATTCAGGCCGGTCCCGAAAATGTAGGAATCACACCATCAATTTATGAAGAAGCCGTCCAAATGTGACAACAGGCTTATGCTAAATGGAGAAAATAGAGCTAAACATTGTTAAAACACCCCTAGACCCACATGGTAGAGTGCTCGACAGAGAGCTGCTATGCTCCCCGCTGTGAACTGGGAAAGTGATGTTGGTGCAGTTCCTTCTCCATGAGGTCTGCACCGTTCTTGGGACCCGATTTGAAGCCTTTTTGAAGTCTGTTTCCTGTAACAGTCTGCCAACATTAACTAATGCTTACACAAAAGCAAAATAAGAAAAAGCTCAAATTAATTTACTTTTTTTCTGATTTGAGCTATCGCATGCAGATTACCGAATGCCTCGTTTATTTTTGTGATCAACACAAATATTTATTATACAAGACAATAATGTGTTATTTTCCCATATGCAATAATTAAAACTCAAGGTCTTTTAACAGTATGCACAGAAATCTTAATGTCCGGAAGGCTAGCCAGTCTTCTTCAAAACTGGCAGGTGGTCAGTGGCGTAATGAATTGAGTTTTTGTCCTTGAACTAGGGGAAGTTGTTTTCTCTTTTCTAAGGGAGCATTCTATAGGCGAACCCATCATTTACATTTCTGAGCTTCCGCAGGAATCCACAGATGAGGCTCGATGATGCTGGCACTGCCAATCTGCAAAGGCCATCAACAAACGAGACAATACAATAAAATATGCTTGGGATCAATCCTTTATTGTTTCAAAACTCTAAATATCTTTTACAATACAGTCATTTATCATTACATGTGGTGATTTGATGGGTAATGTACAATGTCTTCCAATAATGAAACACAGTCACAAAGTATTCCTTTCTACATATCAATATTCTATGAGAGCGAGAAGTTTTGTGCTGTTGGCTTTTGTCTTTTAACTTGATTTTTCCACAGCTCAATTACTTCCCTTTTCAAATCAACAAAAGCATTGTTTTTGAAAGTGCATTTCAAGGATTGCAATGACTGCAGTCAGTCAGCCATAATTTACATTTCAATATTAACAAGAGGGCCATACTGGTTTGTGAGCAACAAACAGCATTAACTAATCCTACTACAACATTTACCTGGATAAGTAAATCAAAGAAAATATATCAATATGCATGCCATGAACATTCCTCCATAAACATTTATAATAAATGTATATTTTCATTTGAATTATGTTGATATTGATACAGTATTTTCCACAGAAAGGACAAATGCTGATAATGAGAACTAATATTTAACATCCAAATACCTTTTGTTCAATTTACACACAGGTCAGATGGCTTTATGCCACAGTGTATAGGGCAATGCCCTAATAAGGTAATAGCATTTGGTCCACAAGAATTAATTTGTGTTAAAAAAAGAGAGAGAACAAAACAAAAAAAAAAGAGAAAAAGTGGGAGTATGTTGGATCTTCAACTGAAAACCATAGTATGATTATGACCTCCATTCTGTCAGTGTTCAAGTTCTTTCAAATTTCAAGTTATGAAATACGGTGTGAAGATTCTTTTTCAAAACCTCTAAGCAATATAAATATACATAGTAGCTCTTTACTTGGCTATTATACTTTCCTGTTCCACGGAACAGCTTTCACTCTGTAGAATTTAGTTCCCAGTGGAACTTTGAACCTGTTTTGAGCCTGGGAGAGAGAGAGAAACAGCATCTGTTCAGAGTAGTTTGTAAAGACATGAGACACCTTCATGGATTGAGTCTTGTCCAAAAGCTTAAAATAAATAATTTCAGTCCAGACTAGAATTTCTGCACAGATACTTATGTTTTAAATAAATCTATGTATATTAGTCATATCACAAATTGTAAAATATGTTATGATATACCGGTATATACTGGACATATGAAATGTAGTGCTTAAATTTGGTACCTTTTTTGCCTGGCAATATTCCTTCTCCATCACCTTCCCAAGAACCCATGGCCGTCTTGTACTCCCTGATGCTAAACAAACACAATTCATCAAAACAACTCTTAAAAATACTCAAAAAGTATGCATGTGCTTTACTTTTAAATTGTAAATAAAGTCACAGCCAACAAGAAAACAATGGACCTACAGGACATAACATTTCTGAGATCCCGCAATGGTCTGTATTAGGGCTGTCACAATTATTACATAATCATCTAATTGTGATTTTTTTTTACATAATCGTGATTATTTTTCATAATCGTCATAATCGTTTCCATGTTGAAAAGTTTTCATATATATTTTTTAATGTAAAAAATAGAGGACATAGCAGATCTGCAAGCTCACAACGTGTCGCATCGCGACGCGTTGTGAGCTTGTAGATCGGCTATTTCCACTATCAATGTTCTTTTTTAAGTATAAAGTTGTCAAATATGCCTGTAATTTCTTTGTATATTTAGGTTATGTGTCATATCTACCATGTGCAACTTCAAAGCCTAAAAGCCAAACAGAAATGTAATTGTCAACGACAAAAACACAATTAAATTGTTAATCGCAATTATTTGAGTGATAAATAATCGTCATGTAAAATGTCATAATCGACAGCCCTAGTCTGTATTTGGTCCTCTACAACCCTCTCCATCTGAACAGAGAGCAATACAACGCTCTCAGTTGAAGTTATTCAAAGAGATGTGTTTTGGGGGGTAGAAACCAACCTGGTTTGAGGTCCAGTGCAGTGAGAGACTCCGAATGGAGGAAGTAAAGGGTGGGTCCGACAGTGAACAGCACATAGTTGTCATGCCTTTCATCTAGGATGATCAGGACCAAATCGCCCACCTGGAAACTAAAACGTGGACAGCCACAATGCAAATGAAATTAGGTTCTGTAAAATCCTACCCAAAGAAATACTGTAATAAAATAACATTCAAACGTTTAAAACAATTACAGTAATGCATGTACCGCGTTTATTGACTTACTCTCTGATGGCAATTTTCTCTGAATGCCGCGATGACACCGAGGACATGCTTTGAGACATCTAAAAAAAAAGAATGTATGAAATTAACAGATGTTACAAATAGAGAACCAAAAGGAATAACTCCCTTAAGACAGTAATATTATTTCTTACATGAAATCTGCAATCTATGTTTGAGTTTCTATATCTCTATTATTATTATGCTTACATCACTCACTTCATTTCAAGGCAATTTAATGACTTATGACACCTTTACAGGTAGTCATAAGAATGTTCATAGTTATTTTCCATAACAAATATGAAGCACATACAACGTATTTGTGCACTTGTGACTAAAAACACCATTCAGCGCACTCTAGTGATGATCTTGCCTATATAATCCATTCATCTTTATTGAGCCAGGGCTTACCCTCCTGGGTAAGGATTTTTACACTTTGATGCTACTGCCACCTAGTGCAGCAGGGGACGAATTGAAATAAAAATAAATACATAATACATATTATTAAAACCTACCAGCCTTTGACTGAGGCGCTTATTTTCTTCCTCCTTCATATGTAAAGTCTGGAAGAATTGAATTGAAAATTATAAATACCAATACCAAAACAGACATTAGCATTAGTTCACTCATGTAACTAGATGGATATTGTGAACTTGCCCTCTCTAGTAAGAGTATCCGCTGTTTCTCCTCTGACATCATCAAAATGTTATCACTGGAAAGAGAATGAAAAACACATTTTTATTAGATTATCAGGAACAGTAAATGAAATAATAATATGGTTGATTATTAAGGTTTGCAGGATGTCTAATATATAAAGACAAATATGATGAGGTATTGTTGCTTTTGTAATTTTATTTGACACCACACTTCTATACCTTCAAATTCTGCATGCTAATACCAAGGACTCTTCAGTTAATTTTTTATCTTTTTTCAAAACAAAGTCATTCACCCCTGAACCAATCAATCGTTTGAACACATAGTACTACGGTTCACATAACTGAAACTGACAATTGAAACTGCAACTATCGATTATTTTCGTATCAATTATTCTATCCATTTGCTTTTTTAATTAAAGTACTTTTTTAAACATAACAAATTGAAGAAAACTTTACTTTACTCTCATATATAATGTGCATGTATATTTGTATACTGTTTTTTGTGTATATACATGCACTCGTCTCCGACACGAACACACCGGTCCACTCCTCTCACATTTGGAAAACATTAACGCCTATAACGTTTTTGGACAAGCGATTAAAACAATTTTAGGGAAAATACATTTGAGTCGCGGTGAGCACGAGTCGATTTTCAAGTCGATTTTTTTTCCACATCCATACTGGATACAACCATGTACAACTCTATCACATGCACTTGTACAACAGTGTGACTTAATGTTTTTGTCTGATGTTAGGGGCAGCATTTAAATTTACAACATTCAGAGGAACCCTGATTTAAAATGCAGGATGCAATTTTGTCTCTTACAATGTTTTCAGGCTCATCAGTTCAACCATATCTACTATAATCATCTCTGATTCTTGTTCATTGGACATTAATGTGTGTGTTAGGTGGATGCTTACTGCACTGTCACTGCCTCCACTGCCGAGTCCACGTGTTCATCTTCTAGGATGGCTGCCACAGAGGCCAATCTGTCTGGGTCAGATGGATGCTCCAAGGAACAGGCTCCAGCGACAGGCACTGCCCTGGCTGCTGCCCCGAAGCCACAAGCACCAGCATCTGTGGCCTCCTGGGCTGCGGGGTTAGGCATGAAGAAGGCAGAGGACACCAGGGCAGTACCACGAAGACGGTTCAGCTCCTCCTCAAGATGCTTCTTCTCCTGCATGACGCTGGCTCTGTCCTCCGAAAGAGTCTCTATCAGCGCTTAAATAGACACAAATAAAGAAATGAATCTATATATACAGGGGAAATGCAGGGAAATACGACAAATGGCTATTTTATCCTTACACTATATCAATCTGAGCAGAGATTAGCAGAATTGCTGATTGTGGCCCTTTGTGATCTGCGGTAATGAAATCATTTGGGTGTCACTGAGAAAATACGTAGATCAATACAACATTTCAAATTGATGTTAACTCAACTGCTGCCATTTAACAATACCTTCGTACTCCAATCCTGCCATTCGTCTCCATAGACCTCCATGTAATTCATAGTGCACGGATCATGCACACCCATGCCTAGATCATGCACCACGTGTGTCCACATTGCTCACAGCTTTCAAACAAAAAAATCCGAATGGAAATCCATTCAGGCATTCATGAGATAACAGCCATTATGTTTTCCTAAAATGTAAACAAAGATGGCTGCCATGTTTGAAAGATGGGGTTGCTATGGGGGTTAAACACGTGATTTCGCGATCGCTATCATGCCTACTACATTTTTCGGGGTCAAAATCTTTTTTTTTTTTTTAAATACATTTTTGTTTTTTTTTTCCAAAAATTCTCGGGTTCCTCGGGCATGGCAGGGCCGTACAACGGGAAATTCTCGGGTTCCTCGGCCATGGCAGCAGTTGAGTTAATAAAACTTTGCTCTGTATCAACGAAACACCTCCATCCTACTCCTCTCGTTAAACACTCCGTGAAGACAGGCGCCTCCCAGTCTCTAGCGCAGTGACAAAGATCAACCTCTCCACCCATCTCTAACCCAAATACAGCCTAATCGTTCATATAGACTGATTAGACTCAAGACTTCTTTTCAGTCGAGTCTGGTTGTAAAGACCCTAACCCTAACCCTTGACCATTGTTCTCAATTTGAATCAATTAAAATTGCGTTTGATTCAACGTTGTGTACACTCAGTACAGCATTGTGGAGTCTGTGGATAGCAAGGGATGGGCATAACTTGAATCTGTAGCTCTGTATCTTGTGGTCTCTCAAACCGATGGCTCTGTGATCTCCCAGAGCCTCATGCCATTTTTTTATTTAAATTTGTATTCGAATATGAATATGGAATATTTGTTAACAGTCTGAATTGATGGCCAAGACAGATGCACTGCGATAGAGTCGAACTCCTAGACTTCACGATGGTGGGCAGTTACTTTACCCCTGCGCCACCGAGCACAAAACACTAATATGTTGAAATACAATTTAAGGAACCCACACGTTCCATTACAAAATCAAACCTCGGTTCGAAGTGAAGCGGTGAATTTTTATTCTATGTGTTCTAGAGCTATGAAATCTGTGTTCTAGATCTATACATTCTGTGTTCTAGATCTATACTTTCTATGTGCTTTATGTGTTCTGAATGAAAGATTTTGTCTGGAGAGCCAAATTGTCATGTGAAGCTTGACCAATCCTCAATTCTTCATTCTGGACTGGACATGCACGGGACAGACAAAGCTATACCTTGGAAGCGGTTTTCACAGCTTCAAAAACAGCCAGCATCAGATTACATTTGCCCAGGAAAGATGGTCATCCTTTGGAGCAATATCTATCTTTATGAATATAGGCACATAGGCAATCAAAACGCTCAGTATATGTGGAAAATACCTTTGTCCTTCTCCTGTTGCTGGGTAACCTGCCGCAACTTATCTGTGAGCTCATTGATGATCTGCTCTTTCTTCAGCTTCTCGCGGGTTAACACAGTGTTGAAGTTAGTCTAGTGGGGAAAATAAATGAATATGTATCAGATAAGAATAATGAAGACATTTGCCCTCTTAATCATTGTCTAGCACAGCGCTATTCAACCTGCGGCCCGTGGGCCGCATGCGGCCCGTCATGGTCATACCAATAAAATATATTTTTTCTATTTCAGTGTGGACAAATCATTTATGATGTCAGTTTAACTACAAAACCCCTAAGAAACTATTTTTGTCTTGTTTTATACAAAACTTTTCTGTCTGCTATTTTGTTTGTTCCAAAAGAATAAACTTCATCATCAGAAATGTGTCTGTTTTCTATGTGTTTCCTTACTTGTTTAGACTAGTGTGTTCATTGTCTAAATGTCCAAAATAGGACCGTCATCTTTAGCTTGTGGCCCTTGGACATTTTGTATTTTGCTGAGTGGCCCCTGAGCCATCTTAAGTTGAGTAGCCCTCTAGCATAAATCGTATACAGGATAGCAAACAATCTTACTTAATTGATTTCACACCACATTTCAATTCAATATCAATCAGTGAAGTAGTAAGTAGCCGTGGAAAACAAACACATCGGTCAGAGAAACTAGAATATAATTATGTAAAGTGAACCATTATTGCAGTTATTTTGTCTTCTGTCAATATTCCTCTCAACAAGGTGTGAAAGGCACTCTAAAATTTATTGAGGGGAGCTACATTTTTGTATTCTCATCTCAATCTATGTGGTCATACAGTATGATATAGAATAACGGATTATATTATTCATAAACCATTGCCACCTTGTATTCTCAAGACTATAGTCACATGCCTCTGTGAAATATACTGTATAAATATAGCTCTAGAAAATGAGCTTGTAGGGTGTAGTTGCTGCAGCCATCAAGAGGCTAGAATGTGTTTGCGCTCATGGAAGGGCGGAATGTTTACCAACACTGGGTCTCCCTCAGGCAGTGTCACAGACTCTAGTGTCAAATTGCCGTTCCGAGTGCTCTCGTGTTTGTGCAAGGTCATCACAACATTCTGTGTACTATAATTATGGTGTGCACATGCAGGCTAAGCCACAGGCCTGCATTCTGACAATGACTAGTAAGGCTGCATCTGGCACACGTAGTACAGTGAAGAACCGGTATGTGTTTAAAAAGAAAAGTTTTAGGGCAGTGGGTTTCTGCCATTACCTGTGGCAGAATATTAAATTGAGGAAAACATCTGCTGTGAATTGTTTTCCAGGGAAAGGCAAATAGGACTGGATGCAAAATCATATCGACATGAATTCTGTTTCAATATTTTTTATTAGAACCATTACAAAAAACACTTTTATACAATCCACTGCCGATATACCATTATGGATTTCAAAAGTTTAACGTATGGTAATTTGCATTTGTGGTGCAAACTACAACATATAGATGTGATTTTAACCCATTCAGAACGGGTACACTATATCGTGTATCATTATTTTATGCTTTAACTATTGAAAAATAGCAGATATACTCGGTGCGGCGCTGCAAGCTTATAGATCTGCTATTTTTGAAAAAACGTGAAGATTACAATTTTGACCCGATTCTATAAGTGTCTTTTGAATCCTTCTAAGGTTTTTTGAAAAACCTATGTTTCTATGTCAGCAATCTGGCCAGCCATCGTCAAAGAAAAGGTCCTTTTCACTTAACTGGAGCTCAGTTAGGGACCACCCAGAAGCAAAATTTGAGTTACAAACGTTGGCTTAAAAAAGACATTACATTCAAAGATTTGCACACATTTTCACGACTTTTTCAAAAATAGCAGATCCACAAGCTCGCAGCGCGGCACTCGGTGCCGCGCTGTGAGCTTGTATATCTGCTATTTTTCACTGGTTAAAGCATTCAATAATTCTAGGCCTAAATGGGTTAATTGCAGCAACTAATATGCTAATTTATGTGAATTTGAAGTCGCACAAACCTGCTGCTCAGCGATCAGTGATGTCTTGAGGTTCTGCATCTCATCGTTCTTCATCTTCTCCAGGAGGTCCATCTGGGACTGCAGGGAGGCCCTCTCCTTCTGCAGCTGCTCCTGAAGAGCAGAGTCCAGAGAGAGAGCAGCGCTGGCCTGTGCCCTGGCCTCAGTCTGCAGGGTCGAGCTGTCCTCCCTGAAAGATGAACAACAGTACAGTGTAAGACACTGGATGGAACCACTTTAAACACTATTTTATGCTTTAACTATTTAAAGAAATAGCAGATACACATGCTCACAACGCAGCACCGAGTGCCGCGCTGTGAGCTTGTAGATCTGCTATTTTTTTTTAAAGCGAACATTTGTAACTCAAATATTTTCTTCTGCGGGGTCCTTATAACATATTTTGAGATGGGGTCCACGGCAAAATACGTGTAATTTTGCGGGTCCTTGACATGAAAAAGTTTGAGAACCACTGATTTAGAAGAAGGGTTTAGAAGACATTTATAGAATCGGGATTTCAGGATTTTTCAAAAAGCAAGGCTTGCAGCTTGCACAGGGGGTGCGCGGTTAGGATTTTATTTTCGCGACCGAAAGTAAATAAACTGAAGTCCATTTAAAAATCATCAGTTTGCACAACATGGACACGATCGTGGCTTCCGGGACTTTTTAAAATAAAGCGTAAGTGAATGGCGGCACTCTACAGCCAAATAATTACAAAATAATGGCAAAAAGGTCCACTTCACCCATTTTCAATATATCTTCATATAATTGGTCCTGACTCCTTACTAATGCTCTGTGTATGAGAGGATTGCTATGGACAGTTCAGAAACCTGCGCAGGTTTGGTAATAAAAAATGATATCAAACTTTTATTTCAGCATGTTAACTTTGCGGCTGTAGTTTCTATCAGCTTGGAATCCCCATCGATTATGTCATTGATCGGCAGCCACAGAACTGTCCAAAGACCACCAATGAGACACACTGTGTGAAAATGGGTAAATGTTCCTTTCACACCACTGTGGATGCTGCCAGCAGGCCAAACTAAAAAACAGGAGGGTCAAAATTAATTTGTGTTAAAAAAATAATAATAATAACTTTTGGAATACTAGAATGTGAAAATGTCTCGACTGTGTGTATGATTTATTTTATGCTGAAACTTTGCATGTGATGCATTTCTGTATTACACTGATGTGAAACAGATTTTAATCTCAAGGTTTTCAGGGTACCATTTTTCTGTCGATAAGTTCACAAAATGGCTTTAGGCTTTGAGAGTAAAAAGACAGAACAAACTGGGGGTTGAACTTAAATTTCTTCGCAATGAAACAGCATGCTTAACTCTGCATGTGATGAGTTTACTCACCCCTTTGAAGACTTTCTCTCATGAAGCTCATTTTCAAGTTGTCTAATTATGTCTAACAGTCTCTTCTCCATCTCCTCCTTTTGTTGCTCTAATTCTTTAAAGGCATCTGGTGACACAACCTCCAAGGCCTCTAACTTCTCTACGTTACTCTGGGCTGCTTGTCTCTCCTGCTCTAATCTCTCAGAAAGCAGGTCGTACTCTGCCTGCAGATTGCAGATAACAGTCCTCAAGTCTTGTTCCTGCTGTTTGAAACTATTCAGATGCTCTTCCTTTTCTCCGTGCAGAACAGCCACTTGCTGGCCCATGTCTCGCTGGAGTTCCTGCTGCTGTTCAGCGTGTTCCTTCTTAGCATCGAGGGCTTGCTGCTGCAGGGAGGAGAGTTCACTGCGCAGTGAGGTGCTCTCCTTCTCGTGACGGTCCACCAGTTCCGAGATGCAGTGGTCCTTCTCAAGCCGCATGAGAGTCCTTAGCTCCGCCAGGCCGCGTTCATACTCCTCGCTTTTAATCTGCAGCTGTCTGTTGAGGAGGGCCACCTCGTTGCTGAGGGCTTCAGTTTGAGCCTCCACCTGGGTTTTCACAGCCTCGGCCAGGTGCACTTTGGTGTCCTCAAATAGCAGCCTCACATCCTCTGTCTCTGACTCTTTGAGGGCCAGCTCCACCTCGAGTTTGCAGCGCAAGTCAGCCAGCTCAGAAGCACGAGCCTCCAAGTCCTTGATCTGACTCTCCTTTTCACTTAGAGTGGCGATGTGACACTGGTCCACCTCGCTTAACTTGATCCTGCTCTCCGCAGCAAGGCGTTCTAGGGCCTCCTGGTTCTCCCTGGAAAGGGCCTCCAGTTGGGCCTTGTGTTGCTGCGTCAACCTCTCCTCCAACTCCTTCAAGTGGGACTGCTCAGCCCCCTCCATCTCCTGTCGTAGCCTCTGCTGGCCACGCTCAATCTCAAAGTGCATGTTCTCCAGCTGGCTGGTCAAAGAGTCTCTGGAGATAGTCAGAGTTCTGACCTCTTCTGCTTGCTCACTGATCCTCTGCTCCAGGTCTTTACCTCTCTCTTTTTGGCTGCTCTCTGCTTCCACCCAACGCTCCTTCTCACTCTCCAGCTGAACTAGCTCCTTCTCCTTGCGCTCCAGGAGCCCCTCCAACTCCAGCATGGCCCGCTGGATATCTTTGACAATATTTTGGTTGACTTGGTTTTCCTCTGTCAGGGTCTGGACCTGCTTTTCAAGCTCTTGCCGGAGGGCGAGAAGCTCCGTTTCTTGCTGCTCTCTCATGTCAGATTCATGCATTTTACGGATGTTGTCCACGGCACTGCGCATCTCTGCGGTCATGTTCTTGAGGGTGAAACCAAAGTCCCGTTGTTCTTTTAGAACCAGACCTCGGAAGTGGCAGAGGTCGTCTTTGACGCTACTTAAGTTAGTCTGCGACTCCTCTGCAGCAAATCTGTATTTCTCAATCGTCAGCCTCAGGGAAGCCACTTCAGAGTTCTGCCTCTCTAGAGTTGTGTTATCTTGGATACGCTTGTTGTCAATAGCATTGATGACTGAGGAGTACAGAGACTCCACCATCATTTCGGGGCTCGTGGGGTCACTGATGGGGTTGGGCGAGGTCAAGTTCTCTTCAATTACAAACTCATTAACAGCGGACATGAAGTCAGATTCAGGGCTCTCTGCCAGAGAGTCCAGATCCAGAGAGCCCTGCTGAAGGAGCGGGTCCATGTTCGGGTGGCCAATCGTTTCAAAGTCAAAGGTTTGTGCATCGATGCTGTCAGGGGACAAGTCTTCCAATGGTGCAGGGACAGGAACCGGTAGAGGCTGACAGGTGAGCCCTGTGAGGCCCACCAGACTGAGGGAGGAGGGGGTTTTGGAGGAGGTAGGGGTGGTTGACCCAGGTGTGCTTGCGGATCGTGGTGTGGATCTCTGAGACAGAAAGGAATGAGGAGAATATGTAACAAGAAAATGCATTATTTGGGAGAATTATTATTTATTTATTTTTAAAGCTAAATGCAAACATTTGTAAATGTACGGTAATTGTTTAACAAAGTTTACCAACAAACATTTGCACACTGAACACTGATTTTATTGGATGAAGTATGGCTGGCCCCAAAAACATTTATAAGGGTGTAGAGTAGACATTCGATGAGTTTTCTAAACAAACTGACTGCACAGTGCACACAATGTAAAACGGACATCATTTTTCTGACGGTGAAGTCCATGTTTCTTGATGATGTAAATAGTTGACCGTACAGAGATATTTCAAAAAGTCATAATCGTCATTGTTCAGAATCTGCCAACCACATATCCTGAACATTACATTTTAACGTGTGTGTCTTCCCATAGTACCTGTGGAAAGTCTAGTTTCTATTTACTGCTCTGTGCTCAGATACGGGCTAAAGCCTGCCTACTGTAGCTGGTAATTGTAGACAATAAACATGCATGCAGACAGACCATTTCTGTATTCTCTCTAAACCAGATGGATAGTAAAGTGAGTCGAAAGCAAAAGTTATGATAGTAAATAAATAAGCAAACGCACAAACCTATTAACTGAGATTAGAACAACAATATAAGAAATGAACATACAGACTTTGGGGGCAAGCCCTAGTGTGTGTAATAATGCTAATTAAGAGATATTTACCCTTTGTTCGCTTAGTAGGTCTGTGATAGTTTGAGACATCTCATCTACACTCTGTGCAGCTTGGACCAGTTGGTGAAGCATCTCAACATGCTGATTTAAAGGTTCGAAGTCACACAACGTGGGAACCCTAGAGGGGACATTTAATCCAGGCAATTTAATCCTGTGAAAAACAATGTGTTAGAAATAAATCATCATGCACAATAAAACAACCTAAAAGAGAAATAATTTCAAAACGTTTATTGTCTATGGCTCTGTATCTGTGTTTTATTTTATACCATTTTAAAATATAATTTTGCCATTTCAAATTTCTAAATAACCATTTGCTTTCTAAATACAACCACACAAAGATCACCTGATTTAGAAAAAAAGACAATAAAAATTATAAATTGCCATTAACTCATACCCTGCCAAAAAATATGTTTCTATGATAAAAACGTCTTTAAAACGTCTTTTTCACTATGGACCTCCCTGCCAGACGTCTTCTGAACGTCTTTTTTAAAAAAATAATAAAAAAAAAAAAAAAAAAAAAATTGAAAAAAAATGTTTTGAAAAAAAAAATTTTGGACCTCCAACAGTGTACTAGGCATGATCGCGATCGCGAAATTGCATGTTTAACCCCCATACCAACCCCATCTTTCAAACATGGCAGCCATGTTTGTTTACATTTGAAGAAAACATAAGGGCTCCTTTCTCCTGAATGCCTGAACGGATTTCCAAGCGGATTTTTTTGTTTGAAAGCTGTGAAAAGCATGCACATGCATAGTGCATGATCTGTGCACGAATGTGTGCAACAGCGTGCACACTATTTTTTTAACCCTTTGTTGGCGAACCGGCAATATAAGAGGTCATCCCACTTTAAATATGGCACCAACTGAGTTAATGCTACTGATATGGATCATTAAAATGGAGACGGCAAGTACCTTATGTTATGACATGGTTGTGTCTTACACTCAGCCACTGATTTAAACAGCAACTGTGTTCATTTTTTCAAAGACAAAATGTTTGTTGACTTAATTCATTCACTGATGAGAACTAAATAAAAACTAAGCTATGATGACTATGACTTAATTGTCAAAGAAAAACTAGACGAAAATGTTAGGGAGGGACTAGTGGAGATCAAGTAGAACTAAGAAAAGTTATTTTATGGCATAAAATGACATGTGCGCAACATTTATGCTTTGTTGCACACCCCCTGTGTCACTAAAGTCTTATAATATTTAGTAAAACTAGCCTAAAAGTAAAAGGACTTCCGACGTAAAAAAAGACTGTAAAAGGACTGTACTACATTTTCTTTATTGTATTGACTATACTTGTACTGTTCTCCATTTTATCTAATAAAATATTCAATGAATCAATAAAAATAAAACTAGAAGCAGTGCTCTTCAGAGCACAGGTCTCCACCAGGTCAGGTAGGTCCTGGTGGCGCTAAATGTGAAAAGGGTGCCATGTCTTCTTTGGCCTTTAACGGCAACGTGACACTGCATGCATGACTTGAGGCATTTTGTTCCAAAAGTTAGTTTGGAAAAAGTCGAACTGCTGGTGGCGCTATAACAGGCCAATGTGAAAAGAGTGGCTTGACCTAGTGGGAATGTGCGTGCAGAATTTCTCTGTAATCACAAGCTGCGTTCATGATTTAAGTGATTTGGTTCAAAATGGACCGATCCTGCAAACTGGAAGCCAATGTTAGCCAATTACGATGGAATATGAAATATCGGACAGATCTGTCTTGATCACATGACTATAGAGATACTGTGTAGTGATTTGCATGATTTTTGGATAAACTCTCAAGGAATAATAGGGAAAATGTGTTTTACATAAGTCGGCCTCCTGGTGGCGCTATAAAAGGCAGATATGAAAAATGCAGGGCAAAGGTTTTTTTTTTTGGGCCTCTAGGGAGTGCACATACAAAGTTGTACACTGATCAGTGGAGTTATAGGTAAAAACACGAATCGGGCTGTTATAGCGCCACCATGAGGCTGATTTGAAAATATTTAAGTCAGGATGGAATATGGAAAATCGGACAGATCCATGTCAATCACATCCATGTCAATCACATGACCGTAGAGACACTGTCTACCAATTTGCGTGATTTTTGGACAAAATCTGTAGGAGTACTGGCAATAGTTTGTTTTGCAAAAATCGGCCTCCTGGTGGCGCTAGAACAGGCCCATGTAAAAATGTGGGGCAACCGCACCAGAGATTAGCTGGTAACGGACGGACAGACGCACGCACGCACGCACGGACGGACGGACGGACAGGGGCGAAAACATACTCTCCCCCATGCCTTCGGCTGGTGGAGACATTTCAGATGACTAAAACTGGAATTTTATTCTAAAGACTGACTAAAACTAAATCAATGTACTATCAAAACACTGCAGCAACTTACATGAGGAAAGGTTGCACCTCTGTGGGACAACAAGACTTCAGGTACTGCAGGTCATCAATCGAAATGTCCGGAAGCTCATAGTCAAATCTTCTGGGCTTTCGAGTCTATAAAACAGTGGGAAAGGACACGTTAAAATGTAATAAAAACATATCCGAAATTCATAGTTGTTCAAAGAGTATGGATCCATTAGTTCTTACGCAAAATGACGTGGGCGGCCATGAATCAAGTCCTCTAAACAGGCGATTTCTGAGGAAAGATTTCCCTGAAAGAAAAGCAGCATGGGAATTAATAAATATGTTGTGAGACCTCAGGTCCGGGTTGGAATTACCACTGTGTAGTGTTTTCTGGGCTCTCCATGCCAAATAACATCCAAGAGTGATCCAAATAGACTTACTGAAGAGTCTCCCAAATGTTTCCCTTTTGTACTTCTCAGCCTCATAGAGACGTTTCCCATCCTTCACAAGAGCACAGGCCCACTGAGGAACAATAAAAAAATAAAAGGTTACATTTCACAGAAATATTTCTTTAAGAATGAATTAGTTATAAAATAACTATTTGCCATTATGAGACGACCTGGCACTGTCGCACAGTATTTGGGTCAATACGGTAAATACAGAACACTCATTTTCAGGGTCAGGACAACATAGAACAGCAGCTTTTTTCACTGCCTATTGTGCAAAAGGCTGAAGAAAAAATATGAAGTTGTTCATGCATTTTAATTTTAACTCGAGACTGTTATGCAGACACCGTTTCTGTCACCAGTGACAGCATTCGCAAGTTGCAACTGACCTCTCTATAGTGGCGTATGAACATTTTCCTCCTGACGACTTCCACCACTGCAAGACAGTACATCTGGGGTACAGTGCTGAGGGCCTCCACCACCCTCACTCTCTCCATTAGCTCTGTTAGCAGCCTGAGCAGTGCCTGAAGCTTCTCCCCATCCTGGTCGGCGTGGAGCATTACATAGCAGCACCATCTAAAGCAATCAATCAACAAACACACAAACAAAGTCAGGTTTGCAAGCATGCTTCTTCAACCTTGTTTGCATGGCCTGCATTTTATCATCTAGGACTAGGTCCTCATTTGCATAAGTATGGTAATGAAGTGATCACTGACTGGAGGAATAAAAGTTGATTACACAATGCTAAGAAGCAGGAATAGATGCAGGGGGGAAAAAAATAGTTGAAGCTTTACTTGAGACGGACTTGAAGGTTGTTTGCAAGCTCTTGTTTGGCAGTGGTGCACTTCTGTTTAATGTCCAGCAGCTTCCTGTGGTTGGTCAGCATGATCATAAGCTGGTTGGCATGACTCAGACACAAGTCAGGCAGAACGGATGTATCCTTCAGGTTCTCAGCACGCTTCTGATTGGCCAAAAATCCCTAAAAAAAGAGACACACAAAATTGTAAAAAACTAGAAGTTAAGGGCCGCAAAAGTCTAGAGTTCAGTTTTTGAAAAAAAAAAACTTTTTTTTGAAAAAAAAAAACTTTTGGAAAAAAAAATTCTCCATTGGAGAATGGAGCTAAACATTCTGTTTGAGAATTGCCACCACTTTGTGTTTGCTGAATTGTATGTATTAGATAAAAACTATAAATAGTCACTTTTCATTATAAGCCGAAAGCTGTAGGCCTAACCTATAGAATAGGGCTAAATCGGAAATCAGCCTACAAAACAAATATGTTGCTACATACTGTACATGTACTGTAAGCCCCTCCCAAACAGCAAAATGTGTTCCCGGCCTGAATGGGTTAAAGCTAGTTTAACTTTGGTAGAATATTGTTTTATCATCTCATCGTTACTTCTGTACTCTGTGAAACAGACTCCATTTAATTTCTTGTGTCAAGGGCTGTCACGATTATGACATTTTACATGACGATTAATTAATTGCGATTAACGATTTAATTGTGTTTTTGTCGTTGACAATTACATTTCTGTTTGGCTTTTAGGCTATTAAGTTGCACATGGTAGATATGACACATAACCTAAATATACAAAGAATTTACTGAAATATTTGACAACTTAATACTTAAAAAAAAACATTGATAGTGGAAATAGCCGATCTACAAGCTCGCGATGCGACACGTTGTGATATAATTGCCTCTTATATATATACTAGCCCTTACCCGTTCAAAGATATGAGCTCCGAAATGATGTGCAGTGTGTGGATTATGGGATGTGCACTGTGCACACAGTATATGAGGGATGGAAAGTAACTTTAACTGGTGCTTGCATGCTAATATGTAGGAGCATCAATGTAAGAAATACCCGTTCCATTTAACGGCTACAGAGATACTGTGTACCGATCTGCATGATTTTGGACAACATCTGTAACAGGGCCAGAACCCCCCCCCCCCCCCCCCCCCCAAAGGCTATATTCAAGTTATAGTATCCCTTACAAAATAAGTTCTCTAGTAAAGCAGAAATTGATAGGTCACCAATGTCTGTGTAATGAGAGAAAAAATTATGACACCTCCTTAAGTTAAAGGAGTAGCTCACCCGCAAAATGACTTTTTCCCCTATTGATTACTCACACAATGGAGACTTGAGTTCAATAATATTTAGTTTTTTGTCGCATTCCTAAGACAATAATCTTATTAATTTTCACCCATTCATTCCAGATGGAGACCCAAATGCATTTGGAGTAATCAATAGAAAAAATTACATTTTGGGGGTGAACTACTCCTTTAACCAGAAGGCGAAAAACAAATAGGTGACAAATAGGTGACAAAAAGCACCAGGACAAGATTTTACATAATATTGGCACTACAGATTCTGCATTTTTGCAATGGTGCTAAATGTTTAGACCTGGCACACAATACACAATACTTCCAGTTCATTCCCAAAGATTATAGAAGCAACAGATAAGGATGACAAACAATAGCACACACTGTTGCCCAGGTAGCTATTCAACAAAAGGTTCTACCAAAGTTCAACAATGCTTGACCAAATGCACTTATATGACTAGGCTTACCTGAGCAAGTTCTTTCTGTTCATTGACCAACTTTTTACAGCTTGCAATCATTTGGTCTAGAGCGTACAACCTGTCCTCAAGCCCCTTGATGGCTTTCATGTTTTGATTATCTAGTTTGGCAATCGTGTCTCGACAGTCGGCCAGGAACGGCTGGATGATCCGTGGGTCAAGCTGAAAGAAAGGCCAAGTCAATAATGACTATAAAATGAGGTTTCCTTACAACTTTGAATTAAGGCACAATGACAAATGATAATTCATACGTATATTGTAAAACTAGTTCATTGGGGACAGGCAGAGTTTTCTAATGGCGCTCTATGTGCTCTTGCCTGTGTGGCTTAGAACCGACTCACCCTGTTGATGGAGTCAAAGCACTTCCTCACGACCGATTCCACGTCATTGGGCCTGTCTTGAACGTTGATCCAATCTAGTAGTGTAACGTTGAAGGAGGGTGGGACGGCAGACTCAGGACTGTCATCCTCCTGTAGAGCAGCCCTCAGCCCACCACTGTCGGTCATCTCATGTGTTTCCTGGTCTTCGGTCGGTAGGGATGCAGTTGCTCCCGATGCAGAGAACGATGCGGGTAACTTGGTGGTCTTCTGTGCATCGGTGGCGCAGAGCACCGAGTCAGTAGATTTCTGCTCCTCTGCATCAGAGTCCTTGTCTGGGGTTGAGCCGGATTTTTCAAGACTCTCTTTGTAACTGTGTCGTGTCAAACATTCTAGGAGAGGTATCTTGGCCATGACAGAGACTGCTGTCCCTAGCCTGCAACGACAGAACAAAATACATCAGTGGAAACCTCCAACACAGTGGTGTAAAACTGGTGGCCATAGGCCACATCAGGCCTGCGAAGGTGCCTAATCCAGCCTGTGGGATGATTTTGAGAAGAAAATATTCCCAACGATTTATTACATTCTCTATGCTCTGATGCTGTTGCCAATGTCTGCCTGCCTGTAATAGTGTTTTGCCCAGTAACTTGTGTATACTTGTGTGTGTACACAATAGACGGTGGACCGTGGACAGTTCAGAAACCTGTCTACTAGTGGTATCATCAACAGGGATTCCATACTAGGCTGTCCCTCCGTCCGTCCGTCGGTCTGTCTGTCACGTCACACTTTTCCCCTAGGCTACTCGCATCTCTGGAACTGTTGCCCCTATCCATGCCATACTTTGCACACACACTCCTTGGATGGCAACTCACAACCTCACATGGCCCTCTTCTAGTGCCACCATCAGGCTGTTCTTTGCTAAACACATTTTTGGACACTGCTCCTACAGATTTGGCTTAAAATCAAACAAAGCGCCACACATCATCTCTAAGTCATGTCATCAACATGGCTCTGTCCCTTTTCCCATACCCTCCTGATTGGCTACGATTGCCTTCTAAAGTTTGTGTATATGTCCTGATTAGGGAGTCTTACTGGTAACTACAGCCTTTCTTTAAGACAAAAAAAAACAAACATTGAAACCTGCCTACGATGACGTCATTGGTAGACAAGTTTCTGAACTGTCCACAGCCCACCTCTTAGACGCTGAGCAAGGAGAGAGAAATGGTACCATCTTATAATGAGCAATAGTGAGAACCAATTATATGAAGGTACGGTTGAAAAAGGGTGAAGTTTGATATTGCGCCGTATTATTTCAAAGAAAATATTAAGCTTCTAAATTCTAAGTGATGAAACATTTCAGAGAGCGATATTAGCAACACTATATATGCAGCAATGAATCGCCATCTAGATCTTGACATTAGTATTAGTATAAATGCATACATGTCCACAGCACAGAATATTGTCAGAAGCGTGCTGAGAACCTGAAGGATACATGCGTTCTGCCTGACTTGTGTCTGAGTCATGCCAACCAGCTTATGATCATGCTGACATCACTTACTTTGTGAGTTTGAATTTAATTTCTTCAAAGTCCTGTTGATAGTGTGTGTATTTGGTGTCAAATTTCCAGAGCAACTTCTGATAAGACAGGGTGCAGTCATCTAGGTTGGCCATAATAGCAGCCCAGCCTTGGTGTTGGAGGTGCTCATCATGAACCAAACGTTCACAGAAAGAGCAAAGTTTCTTGGCAACTTCAAACATTTCCTGGAGAGACAAAACAAAACAAATGTGAAAACACGCTAAACAACCACCCTTTATATTTTTAGGAAATTACTAATTTTAAGAATGCATCCAGCTCTCTGACTGGCCGTACTGATAATTTAACAGAAATAATGAAAAGCATAGATTTTATCTCAAAAGAAGTAGCACACTGCTACATAATAAATATATAGATGCAGATTCACTTTAAAAATGCATTCAAAAGCAATGATAATATAACTGGTAAAAATGTGTCAAAGTCATAAAATATTACCAACAGTATCTCAGGTAAATTTAAAGTTTCTGCAATTGCTTTTTGTACTGTACCGACTACTTAAATGAATGGAATCCAATGGTTTCCCTGAGGAACTAACTAGGTTATGCTTAGAAAGATTGTCTGCAGTAATGTCAGTACAGTGGGTTGCAGTCAATGGGCTAAACATGCCAGACCACCGTTATGGTCCTTTAAGACTACAGTATGTATCTCAAATGTGTGAAAGAAAAGCTTTAGCTAAGTGTACGTAATTACCACAGCAAGTTGGGTTCGTGAGGCAACCGTGTGAAAGACAGCTGGCATCATTAGAGACTCCTCCACTTTAAGCTCCATCTCGTTCTCAATGGAGAAGGTGGTTTTAGGGATCGTTGGCGCTCGATCAGACAAGATCATCTCTTTGTTAAATAGGAATATGGGGTTTGTGTCCTAGAAATCAAACAAGCAACTTTTGAATATAACAACATATGCTTCTTATAGCACACACACTACAAATTAATCTGGATGAAAAGTCACACTTCTGGGAATAGCACTACAAATTGTTGAAAAACTAAATCCTAGATCAGTGGTCTTCAACGTTTTCAGGCCAGGGACCCCTTAGCTGAGAGAGAGATGAAGCAGGGACCCCCACTACATATTGTATAAAATTGTGTTGCAGATTAAAAATGTTCATGGATTTCTTAGACATATTAAGACTTGTTTGACAGTACTGTTATCATGTTGGAGTAATGTGTATTTTCAGACATTTAACCACTTGAACCGTCAAATACTTAGTCTGTTCTTCTTTTCCCTCTACAAACCTATTTGGCAAAAATAGCCGATCTACAGCTTGTAGATCTGCTATTTTTGGCTAATGTTCCACTCGGAATAGGGATGCTAGGGTTCAGATGGTTAATGTAAAAACATGATCCTATCACAAAGATTTGGTGGCCCCCCTGCAGTAACTCTGAGGACCCCCTGGGTGTCCCGGACCCCCTGTTAAAGACCCCTGTCCTGGATTACTTGGATCATCTGAATTAAAACGTCTTTTAAACTGATGTTTATATTCTGAGCCCCACTTTTGCATCGATGTATACGTTTTGGTAACTTGCCAAAAAAAAACAATATTAACGTAACCTATAGTGGTGTTGTGCAACAGAGGAACAATCATATGGCAAAACTTACAGTGCCAGCACTGTAGCTGCAGACGCGCCTGTCTGCAGCCATGCACTCCCCTCCATTGACAACAAGGACTTGATGTTGGGTTGCAATCTTATATTTGACCTGGATGGCATGTTTAAGGTCCAGCACACTAAGGAATAAGAGTTAAACATTACATTAATTAAACAATCAAATGAATTAATCATTTAGGCTTGGACAAATAATGCTGTATTTATTTGTCAATATTCAAAGAAAAGGAAAAATATAATTTGACGGCCTTACGTTTGCACTGCAAGTTCTGTGTCAAATGTTAGCGTGATGCCATTGTTGACCTGGAACACATACAACTTCATGTTGAATCTTCCAGAGATCTTCACTCCTCCTTAACGTGATCATTTAGTCATTCAAAGCCACCCTGCAACAATATATGCACAAAAAAAGACAGTAAACATTAGAGTGGTGGTTATACCAGTTTTTCTATTTTGCTGGTAGTTAGGTTCATATTTTAGATTGTAAATAGAGAAAAGAAAAGATGAGTGTTAAAATGATTTCATTTTTGGCGCCTGGTGGACCAGGCGCATACCATATTGGCATTGCCATTTCGGCATCAATGCCTGTCGGCGTTGCCGGTTCGATTCCCGATCCGGGCGACCTTTGCCGCATGTCACTCCCCGTCTCTCACTCTCTCCCCCATTTCCTGTCAGTCTACTTTCCTATCCAATAAAGGCAAAAAGCCCAAAAACCAATCTTTAAAATGTTTTCATTTACTGCTTTCTATTGTTTTAACGATTTTAGTATTTTGATTTCAGTGGGTGGGGGCATGCGTACAAGTGGCTAAATATGTCTTTTCAGACACAATAAGCCAGCAATTTCTTTGTTACTATTTACACCAGCCCCCATAAGTCACATCTGCCCATGAAAGATTACGGTGCATCTTGGGAATGGGCTTATTGCGTCTAAAAGGACATATTTAGCTGCATGCATGCAAATCAAAATCATTAAAATCACTAAAACGATAGTAAGAATTAAATTAAAACATTTTAACACTAAACTTTTCTTTCTCTCTAATGACTATCTAAAATATTAACCCTTGTTGTAAAAAACAACATTGTCCTTTAAAGGTTTTTACACACCGAGGGCATGATGAATAAACAACAATATGAAAATGCTAAATACCTCAATGCCTCATTCATTTATTCACAGGCCATATTAAGTCTGGAAAATCAGCCTTGTTCCAAATAATAATAATAATAAAAAAAAACATGTTGCTTTATTGCCATCTATTATTCGCATTCTGTGTGAATGTTGTAGTCATGACATGAACAGTTAGGAAAGAATTATAATACAAAAGTTATAATACAATCAATTATTAGCAAATGACACCTGAAGGGTAGGCTGGCTTTCGCTGGCTTTGTGTTGAAATGTCTTTGAGCAAGACAGGAGTGTGTGTGTGTGTGTGTGTGTGTGTGTGTGTGTGTGTGTGTGTGTGTGTGTGTGTGTGTGTGATAGGAAGATGTCATTTTACAAAGCACTTTGGATAAGGGTGCTACAGAAATGCAGAACATTTACAGACAGCAATCAAGAGTAATGATCGCTCCTGTTGTGTTCTTTGTTGTCATGGAGACACTCCTGCCATTTGGGCTATTATATTACTGAGTGGCAGCTTTCAGCTGTTCATGAAATAATGAACATGTGGGTGATAATAAGCACCAGGTCTCTGAAGCCTGCTATTGACACATTGTGCACATACACCTGGCACACAGGTGGAATGATACATCTAAGCAGGTCTGTCATTGTAAAATGAGTCGTGGTTCTGGTTACATGGCTGACGAGCTGAGTCACCATGTGCTTGGTTAGGTTACTGGGCTGGCTAATACGAGGTGTTCACCATAATTAACATTAGTTACTAGTGACAGAATATTTAGAAATAATAATAATGACTTGGATTACACAAGTGTCAGCCAATTTAGCAGCGTTCAAACAAAACAGTTTCACCACGACCACTATGTGATCATTTACCCGAGCTGAGCTGTGTTTCTCACGAGGCCTAGTAAAACATTTAACACTGGCTAGCGTGGTGACGGTAAGCATCTAGCCACCTAACTGTAGTATGGAGAAACCACCAAAGAAACTAAACAGTTGCCATTTATATAATAACTACAAGGGCGACAGCCTGCCAAGTTATAACCCACTTATTAAGCCCTATTTTGTACTTCTGCTATCCGATCCGCAAGCTCATAGATGCGACGCGTTGTGTGCTTTTGTAGATCTGCCAACCAGTACATTTAGAAAAGCTGTGACACTTGAAATGTTTTGATATACATTTTGGGACGCCAGGTTGAAATGGTTACCACAAAAAACGGCCTCAATGTTGATCATAACAGCTCTAGTAGCGCCCGGGGGTTTGGATTTTTTCCAACATAAAACGGCGCACTGTCAGCTGGGGAAAATCTGTCTTTGTTATCGGCCGAGAAAGATAAAAATGTAGGGTTGACTGGGGGCGAAGGAAAGGCCAGCAGCAGCTGTTGGCACCAAGCTGGTCAATGACACCCACTGACTGCTGCCCAGCTAATATTAGCTACCAGGCTAACGTTGTGTATCAGACAACAACGTCGAAACGTTTGACAGATGAAACATGACCAGCAGAATGATCCAACGGGACCCGTTCGTGACATACCGCTGGCTGTTCATGTGCCGACGTGAAAATGGTGAAAAATGAACGGCTCCGTCTGGTCTTACCTCTCTTTGTTTGTTTACTCGCATCTCCAGTCCCTTGTCGGGCTCCACCTTCGACTCGGCGAGCTAGCAAGCTAGCTAGAGAGCAGCTAGCTACACTGCTGCTGTAGCTTGGCATGCATAGAGGCAGGGCGAACTAGCCAACGTTAGCTAGATTAGACAAGCCTGTGTCATATAGCTGGCCAGCCCAGCTGTATTCCTCTCTTACTTGTCTTTTTAAAATATCGCAGTCGGACCGCACTGCTGCCAGCTAAATACCTAATACGACATGACATTAAGGCCAGAGGTTCCCCCTCCCGATGTTGTTGAACACACGAGCTAAAGCTGTTGATTTTCGTTTCAAGTAGCAAGCTAACGAGGCTAATAACTGTCTCGTCTGTTTTGTTGTTGTCGTCTGGTGATGCGCGACCCACAAACGATTGGTTCACTACGATTGCTGTCCGCTGAGTGGTTACAACACTGTAACTAAACCCCAACTCCAAACCATTGAACTGGGCTTGTAATTAAGCTACATTTGCTGTACTTAATTCTCACTACAATTAGTTTCTTAATTCTTATGCAACAACATAACTTACATTCCCGAATCCTCCTAGTTATTTGTGCAAAGTCTTCCACACCACACCATAATCGATTTTTTTGCCGTTTCGGTCCAAAACATAGCTTGTAAAAGTATCCAGGTTTTTACACTTTATTTACTTTATTTTTTTTCCCCAGGAGTTCAGAAAGCATGTCTTGCAGCTTGCTCACCTGTACCTGTCCGCTCCTCCAGAGACCACATAATAATCGATTCACACCACTGTGAGTGTGTGAGTCCTCCAAGTCCTTCACTCACTGGCTCCAGGTCAAAGAATCACTCTCTCAACTGTCTGCAAGGTCCTCAACTACAACCACCTTCACCTTGCTGCTGTACTTCTGACTGACTGTCTGTCCCCCCCACTCCCCCTGGCCTCTACCTCTCCGACCCCCACCATGTCCCCTGACTCCCCTCCCCTCCCACTGGTGAGGTGAGGAGGTTGGCACCTCCTGGAAATCTCCAGGAGCAAACGCCGAACCCCTGGGGTGTTAGGGCATTTCCATTTCCATGTGGAAACGCACTCCCCATATCAAAGAGCCCGTCTCATCTTTCAAAACAACCCCCTCAACAGCCATTTGCACCCCCCCCCCCCCCACACACACACACACACACACACACACACACACACACACACAGTTTGTACTTTTAAACACATTTTTATTTTAATCTTACACCAAATACCGAGTATGATTCAAAGGGCACACATCCCCCAAAAGAGTCAAAATTTCCATCACAACATACTGTCGTCACTGACTGTACATTTTGCTCAATGTATTCTGGGAAAATGAAAAAACTGAAAAGCCTGTTGTGTTTTGCTGCAACATGAGGAGGGGTGTGGTTAATGTAGGCTGCAGTGTGTAGTAGAATCTGGAAGATGATTGCTGATTTGCTGCAGGCAGGTTCTGTGTATTAAAGATGAATATTTGAATATTACCATGCTATAAAGGCATTTGCTGTGCCGAAACAGCTGTGTTGCTAACAATAGGCTAGTTCAGTTCACATAAGTGGTAATTTCAGTGAGCCAAGAATAATGCATCCTGTTCTTTAGAGATCAATCTGTACAGAGTATGCATACTACTATGCACACACCATAGAGTGTAGACACACATAATTGTGTGCCAACAAGTTCAACAACAATAAAGAAAAAAATAATCTCCTTACAAAAGTTCTGATATTGGATAGATCAGTAGGCTATAGTTTTCAAAGTTTTTCAGGCCAAGGACCCCTTAGCTGATATGAGACGAAGCAAGCAGGGACCTCAACAGATATATTGTATAAACGTGTGTTGCATATGATTATTATTATTTTAGAAAGCATTCCATGTAACTTTCAGAGGTTTTCAAATCTAGTTCACCTTATTTGTCTATTGAGACTAGCATGGAAGCATTCCTCATTGAATTGTTTTAGTAAACAAGCAAACAAAACAAGAAAATAATAAAAGATCATTACAGATCGTATCACAAAAAATGTGGCAGCCCCCCTGTAGTATGTTAACTCTGAGGACGCCCTAGGGGTCCCGGACCCCCTGTTGACCTGTAGATGATGCCATGGAACCTGTGATTAGTGATTCTGAAGTGGCAAGTGATATCATCAGAGGGGCAAGGCCCAGGGAAAACACTAACAAGATGAATGTTCTGTTCTGGTCATATACTGTGTAAGGTTGAATAATTAAGGTTGAACACTGAACAGCAGGCCTAGAATTTTGTCATTTTAGGGGCAAGGCCATTGGCCTTTGGTGTTGTCAGTTTTTTAGGGCACAAAGGCCAAATACTAGGGCAGGAAGGCCATCAAATAAAACAAGGTTTAGTCCATTAAAATAATTCATTGAATTTAACGGTTAAGTATGATTTTGAAATGTAGACTATCTGCAGTGAAAGAAACCTCAGCCCTGCACCAACGTACTGCATTGGTCAGGGGTCATCAACCCCTGGGCTTGTGATGGACATGTTCCTCAAAATATATTTTTGCCACGGACGGACGTACAAAAAGAGTGGTCAATAATATTACCATGAATAAAATACTAAATGTATAGTAGTCAAGTAGACATGCTGTGTTTTTAAAGAGGTAGAGTGGTTAGTCATCATCCCGGTAAGTAGGAAAACTGAGAGGGAAGGCTTAGATGGAGCAATTTATAACCCATTTTCAAAAATTGCTTTAAAAGTAAAGTGTCTTATTTCCATGGCCATCTCTGAACTTTTGTCTACTTTCTTACCTTCTTCACTTTCTATTTTTTCCTAAGTGATGGCTTTGAACATTTCAAAGCACTAAAGACAATTAGAGAAGAATTGTCATATTTATGTCATCTACCTGTCATTATTCATTTGTGTAAAAAACCTGGGCTCTTTATTAGAGTGTTAATGTCAAAGGGCATTTGAGAAATGCAGCTCTTAAACTGTTAAGTTAAAATCAGATCATTCATTGGCTTGGAAGACTGGCACCAGTGGCCAGCCAGTGGTTCTCAAAGTCCAGGGGTCCAAAGTACTTGAACTGTCCTACCTATATTCTGAAGAAAGACTTGCAAGTCAGCCACTGTATACTGGCTGTAGTATTTTTATTTTGTAAATATAAGATTTGCTGGGGACATGGACAAGTCTTGCCACGGACACATTTGTCTGTGTACAGGCTCATTGATGACCCATGGCATTGGTTTAAAGAAGGGGGCGTAAAAAGTCAGTGGGCTCTATTTTCATCCATGCCTTACCCCTTATCCCTAAACCTTTCAAATAGCTGATCTACAAGCTCTATTTTATCGGCTATTTGAAGTATTTAAAAAAGTTTTTTAAAATAGTAAAACAAAGGCAAAGAAGTTTATAGCGATAAGGGGTAAGGCATGGATGAAGATATAGCTGAGAATCTTAACAAAAGACATTGATGTCTGCATGACAAGAAAGAGACACCGGTGTCTAGTTTAGTTTACTTTATTGACACAAATGTATAAAACATTGGGTCCAAACAATAATCGAAAAACCCATTAATAAAACCTTTAAAAAGTACAAATTACAATACTTTAAAAAAAAAATCCCTTGACTCATACAACCGGAACTTTCTGTTGTTCCGAAAGTGACAGGCAGGCATGCAGCACACGCAAAGTGGTATGCGACTCCACCTTCCCATTTCCACACGCAGTCTATGAGAGGACAACCGGAACCGTGTAAGGTTATCCTCAAATAGTCCTCAATGTAAGGTGTACTGCTGGTGCTTGTGTAGAGTGGATCGACAGATAAATCTGGATTGATCACTTGGTATGTCCTATATCTTGTTCCCTCTTTGGATTGCAGCAGTTGAATTTAGCAGTTGAAGAACATACCACAAGGGGTCATCAAGCATGCCACGCTGCTGTATCTTATTGAAGAACCTGGCCTGCTTTTCTCTCACTAAAGCTTGCAATGAAGGCAGCCCTGCTTCCAAGCAGGTTAAGTTAGGTGTAGTAACCCTCACCCCAAGTAGGGATTTCACTCCAGTCATGTAGAGAGTTTCAACAGACTTTAAGGGAATTTGTAACCAAGCCTCACACCCATCCATACTATAATTAGAGAGAGAGGTCAGTCAGTCAGTCAGTCAGTCAGTCAGTCAGTAGGTCACAAAATGCATTATCTATTCACTCGCTTCAGCGAGTCAAATTTAACTTGGCATTGGCCATTAGCATTATACACACGGTGACGGAGCCCGAATTTCATTTTTCCCAAATTCTAGCTATTTATTAGCGTTTCTTCACTCTACAGCTCTACAGCCTGTTGTCAGGGTTACGGTCCGTTCCTCCAGGCCATGGGATCTGTAGCCCCGGGCCCACACACACCTCTCTCACAGTTAGGAATGTTGCAGTCTCTCTCTCTCTCTCTCTCTCTCTCTCTCTCTCTCTCTCTCTCTCTCTCTCTCTCTCTCTCTCTCTCTCTCTGCATGGGTCACGCATGCAACGGGTGATGTGTGTCTCATCTTCCAACGGGTATAGAAAAATTATGTGGAGCAAATACATCCTCATACTTCTATTCTACTAATTTTGCTGTTAAATTATTTGTATCCATCATAAATATACACTCCTCCATGGGCTGCTCCTTACATTATGATGCTCCCACATATTCTCACTTTGTTTTACAAGCATGCTATATTCATCACAATATTCCTCCAGATGTTTCAGTTTTTCAGTCAGCCTTTCTTTTGATGTTGCCAGGATAACTAACAGTGTCATCAGCATTAAAACGTGGAGCCATTTTAGGAAACCATCGTCCTCACACTGTTGTTTAATCTTTCTGATGAGCATGTCGACAAACATCACAAACAGGAAGCAGGATGTAGGGGATACTTGTCTCACTCCGATGGATGCTGTTATTGTAGTGGAGCCCAGGATACTCGTTGTCACACTGTACATTGACATCAAGGCCAAGATCATAGTAACTCCACATCCCAGGCTCTTTAAGACTTTGAACAGTTTTCCTCTTGGGAGCCTGTCAAGGCTTTGGAAAAGTCTATAAAGGCAACATACAGTTGCAGCTTCTTTCTGACACAATGTCCAATGATAAGCCCAAGTGCCACAATGTGTTCTATGCAGCTTCTTTTAGGTTGAGCTCCTGCCTGCTCTCGGAATGGCTTATACCAGGACATCAGTCTGTTATTAAGCACATAGTCATACACTTTGGCTGCACTATTGATCACACTTATGCCCCGATAATTGTCACAATCAAGTCGGTTACCTTTCTTGAATAACATGATCAATCTAGCAGGGGCCCAGTTCATCGGATACCCATTAGAAATATGGAGTTCATGAGTGTAGATAGAAACATCACCCATTCCCCTGGCAGAAGTTTGAACACACCTGGGCTCACACCATCAGGTCCTGCTCCTTTTCCAGCCTTTAGCTGGTGGTCAATCACAAGTTGGACTTCTGCAATTGTGATAGGGTCATCTGTGGCATGTTGACATTATAGTCCTCCATATATATTAGGTTGTCTCCCTCACCAACAGGAGGGTTCAGCAGCCTCTCCATATGTTCTTGAAAGTCACTTTCAGAAGGCATCTCTTGTGGAGGGGATGAGGAAAACTCACCCTTCCAATCAATAGCTTGCCACAGCATTTTTGCATCACCACACTCCAATATACGCTGCCAACGGGGTGGAAGTGCTTCCTGGTTCCTGCGTGGGTTGTGTGGCAGGGTTCGGCTTACACGTCTACTCTGGGCAGCACAGTTATACAAAAATTCAGCAAACCACATAGCCATATCAACATTCTGGCCATACTCTTATTTTCTGCACTTGTTTCAGCAATCTGTTGCTTGAAGAGTTCATTTTGAGCTTTGAGGTCTTGGACTTCTCCTGTTTTACTTTAACTCTTGCATTTCCATCAAGGCTTGTTTCAGCATTGCAACACATTCATCATCTCTGTCTTGGTGAATGTTCAGCAAATCCAACGCCTTTACTAACTCAGACTCTAGTCTATCTTTGTTCCAGGCACTGGAGATATCAGCACTTCTCATTCTGTTTGACATTTTGCATACAACACCATCGGAACCTCTTCAAAAAACGATTGTTTGTAGTAGTGCATCAACCTCCCCTGTTTAGTTGAAGGCAGCAATTTTGGATTTTTTACATATTGACAAGAAAGAGAAAGTGGTACAGTCAGCTGAGGCATTATGGCAATTTTTTGAGGGGCACATGGCCAAACTGAGGGGCAATGAAGGCCATGGCCTTTATGGCCTCCCTGAAATTCCTGCCCAGCTGAACAGTGAGGTAAAACAGTCAGGATGCTGTTATTGTGCACATTGGCTCACTGGAAAGGCTCTGCTGCACTAAATGCAATGGAGCCTTAATAGTTTCACCTTTCCCTACTATTTCATAGCAATATGGCAGCTGTGAAAAAATATTTTTCCCCAAATCCCTTACATTCTGTATTTTAGTCATCACTTGCTCATTTATTAAACACGTGTCAAGTCCATTACAAAGAACCTAGGTGCCTTATTTGATGACCAAATAAGATCAATTTGATCCGATCAAATTGATCCCGACCTACAATTTGAGAACCACATTTTTCTTTGTTTTTATCAGGAATATTACCAGGATCAAGTCAATTTTGACACCAAACACCAAATCAGGCTTTTTTTATTTGGAATTGGACCTTGAATATTGCAATGGTGTTTTAATATCCTCCCTTACTAATGAATCTCCAAACCTCTATCTGTCTTCAGAACATGCACACAGGCAATGATCATTACCATGTGCACATTGTGCAGACACTGATGACAAATATTTTTCACTTCTCCCACATTTAAGCTGTTTATTAGTGTTAGTCATCACCATAGGTCACCACCGGAGATTCAGAATGCGGGTTATGGGACCTATCTTCAGCTGTCTTCATGGTTAGTTATAGCCCCCAAGCTAGGGGAACCGACGATGAATGCACATAACAGACAGACAAACTGCTCACAGGCACAGACAATGCTGCAAACTTATAAAGGACTTTCATTTACAGCCTGTGTCCACACTTACTGTAGGCCTACTGCGTTTCATGGGAGTTGCAATTGTTGCATTAAGTGATCAGATCGGGTTGTTTATTCAGACATTGATGTGCATTGGTTGGTGTGAGTAATGCTTAACTTACGTAGCATTGCGAGTGCGACTCATTGTGAGCTTGTAGATCAGCTATTTTTGGCGAGCAACACTGTCTTCACTTACAGCATAGTTTATTAGGCTACACAATTTCATCCTATCAACCTTAGTGCTATAAGTGAAGACAGTGTGCGGGACTTCCATTTTTCTCAAATCTGATTAGTAAAACTAATTTTCCACATAGCCAATGTTCCATGTTCAGACTTGATAAAAATAATCTGATTCCAATCTGGATAGGCAAAAAATTGGCTGCCAATGTCAGCATAGCCTTGGAGAGCACATGGATGGGAGATGTTGCACGTCTCGGATGATAACATCAGTGAGTATATGTATGGACAGAGTCACTCGATTTAGTAGAAACTTCATATAGATGAACATTGTTCCTACAAAGACGATTTGTATATATCCCAACCAGAAACTGTGGACATTTGACTGCACTTCATGTGTGCGATGCTGCCAGTTCTGGGACTATGGTGGATTATTCAAAATCCCACTCAACCATCAAATGGGCCAAGTGGGAGTACAAGAATAGATTGGAAGATCAGATCAACATAACACAGTGATGATGTGAGGAATGTGTGGCAGGGATTACAGACAATAATGGACTTCAGAGGGAGATTCATGAGCTGCGTAGAGACAGAGCCCCTCCACCCTCCTCCCCCCTCCCCCCCTGGTGAGCTGAATAAGGAAAACGGACCCAAATCACCAGAGGGAGCCCCACCTGAGAAGGCCAACCAGTGCTGTGTACTACGTGATACGGCGGTATACGCCATATACTGTAAAGAAAAAAATGATGCCCTTGTGAACCTTTCGAAGTAGCGTATCTGATAGGCATTATTTACTGGAGTATGCGCTGGCCACATGAATGACAGCGGATCGTATATTATAGTGTGCCCTCAAAATGATTCTAGAACACACCACTGAGGCCAACCCACTAAACTTCTCAGAGGCTGACGTGAGCAGAGCCTTTTAAGTGGGGGAACAGATGTAAGGCTGCAGCACCTGAAGGCATCCCGGGCCACATCCTAAGAGCACACACTGACCAGCTGGCTTAAACCTCTTCCAAGCTGTTATCACGCTCAATACAAGGGCCTCTCAGGGCTGCATGCTGAGCCTTCACCTCGACACAGTGCACAGTACACCCATCACGGTGATAGGCCTTAAAAATTCGTCTCCGTCTAAAAGGGGCCTTACATACAGTGTATATATATGCAGTCAAAATGAGGGCCCCAACTTACTGCATTTGAAGACAGTGTGCACTGTGCAGGAGTTTGTCATACATTACCTAAATTGGCATGGCATAATATATCACGGTTTACAAAGGCAAAGACTGGGTTTAGATGACAACTTGCATCACAATACAATGTATATGTGTTACAGCGTGGAGCATTCAGAACTTTAATTTTGTACTGCAAAAATGTCCAAATAGCCATCTTATATTCATCTTGCTGAAACATAATGTGGCCGGCAATGACAGTTGAAACCATCCTCTACAACGTAAAGGCTCTTGCAATATTTAACTTGATCAATCATTGATGTCAAAGTTCACTTTACACAAAAGACTGAATTGGGCCATTATATATCAGAGAAGAGTTTAGTGTGTGACTCTGACATTTTTAATTTGAACCCCTCATCTAACATAGTGAGTGCTTTCCCTTGGTTTCCATACTCATGTACCTGTAGAAGATTATTACACTGTATTTTTTTTTCTTTTCCATTTTTTCTGTGAAAGAGCAACTTAATAATATTTAAATGCATAATATATGCACCATATTATTCCAGAGTGCAGCCATTACCAGAACTTCCACAAGATGCTGCTATGGAGCTTCATAACTGTTAAATAATAAGACTTTGGTTTGAGCAAGCTTTTACTTTAGTAGAACTGGTATTCAAATTTGACTTCTTTTCTAATCCATTCTCTCTTCAGTGAAATCACCTAAGGGTCTTCTACATTAGTTAATTTAACTAGAAATACTGTCCTACGAAACAGTGTGGGCTCACATGTAACACCATGTATGGGCACAAAGGTCTACCCTTTGGCTGCACCTCATTGGGGCCCTGCCTTTGTACTGTCGGTACAAAGTTATGAGGAGAACTATTTAATTTAGACTGATATATAAATAATGAAGATAACATACGTGTGCTCGTTTTCAGGGAGCCCACAATTATCGATATATTTATTTTATTTATTTAAGTCCTTCAGTGGGTTAAAAGTGAGCTGAAAGATTTGAATTTGGTCTTCATCTTTTGCAAGATGAAACAATCAATAATTCACTCAGGTTTCATAAATATTGCTCCTCCAGGCCTTGTCCCTGTATGTAAAAGAAACCCCAGGGCTGTTTTAGTATTCATGGAAGCTCCCCATGTGCTGGGGCATGCTCCATAGCTCTTCCAGATAATATGAGGCTATGACCACAACAGAATGGAAAGACACACCAACAAAGGGTTCTCAACCTGAACCCCCTTATGTCTCCAAGGTTCAAATGAAGTACCTTCTATCTAACCTTCTATCTAACAACCCACGGCCACGTCACTTGTGAGTCATTGTGACATCATTATGCAAACCCGATGACTCATAGTTACCTTCATGCCTGCAGGTTCAAGTGACTCTACCACTGATTATAATACATTTTTGAGCACTCCTTTTCACTTTGTATGTATTAATGCAGGGGAGAGTGTTTTTTGCAGGTCTTTCAGTCCGAGTATATCAAAAAATCAACTTGGTTAAGCACCATTAGTCTGACCAGTTTAACATTCACCACGTTAGCATTCACCAGCGTCGGCAGGTTAGCATTTCACCAGGTTAGCATTCACCAGCGTTGGCAGGTTAGCATTTCACCAGGTTAGCATTACCAGCGTTAGTTTTACAGAGGTTAGGGTTAAGGTTAGGTTTAGGTGTATCTCCATCCCCCGACTTTCGTCACCTCCGCTCAGCCAATCACAAGCTTCCGCTGCCTTAACCCAGTTGCTTTTTTGATACACTCGGACTGAAAGACCTGCAAAAAACACTCTCCCATTAATGCGGATCCTATGGATACCCAAAATGTATTTGCCAATCTGTACTAGCACATAAATTCACATAAAGTAACTGACGTCACGGACAGAACGGCCCATACAAGGAGATAATGCAATTTTTTGTAAGTGAAGATGGGATTCCCCTTTTTTTCAGTGCAGTGAGCATGAGCAGACTGACAAACAATGATCAACTTGCCCCCTATTCAGACCACCCTCAGGAGCTGGCCTCTTCGATAGGACCAGAGACGAGGGTATACCCTCATGGCTCATGTTCCAAGTTCTGAACTGCCAAGAACCCGGGAGTGGTTCTGGAGAGTCAGCTGACCTTCAAGGCCCACATTGCAGTGATCACTCATTCCTGTAGGCTTGCACTGTACAACATCTGGAGGATCAGACCCTTCCTCACCAAGATTTCTGTCCAGATCATTCTCCTTATCCATATCCAAGCCACAGTGATCTCCAGGATTGCTAGGCTGATGACCCCTTCAACTAATCCAGAATGTCATGGCATTCTGAATGCCTTCTTCAACCTCCTAATATTTTCACCCTGCCTCGCCTTCCATTGACTGGCGGGTGATGCTGCCTCCATCCAATTCAGATCACTTACAAGTCAATCAAGGACATGGCACCACCTTTTCTGACATCATCCACTGCTACACCCCTTCCCAGGATCAGCTACTATTATAGCTGCATTAGTATATTTTTTATTTTTTATTTATTTATTTATTTGCACAATAAAAAACAATACAAGGTTAACATTATTAAAATGCATAGATATAAGTGCAGGCGAGAAAGGAAGCCCATGTAGGGCTTATACAAGGTTCTCACCTATAATAATAAACAAATAATAAGTTAAAACATAGAATTCAAACAAGATACTCTAACAAACAACACAAGTGTATAGTCTGGCCAAGCCAGGCTAATTCAGGACTACTAGGACTGTTTCCACCACAGACAGAAGGCAGTCTCCACCTCACCTATCCTCATTGTATCAATTCACTTGTCACCTACTTTTTGCTCGATGCCAGTTAAAAGCCCCTTTTCGACTGCAGCTTTAGCACCACACCACACCACACTACACCACACCACACCGCACCACATCATCTTAATTTTCCATTACACAAAAGTACCCCTATCGGTAAGAAACAAATTGACCCTTTTAACTGTGATTATAATACAATATAAATTTGTATTACAACTATCCTAAATTATAATACACTATAATGGATTATAACTGTGATTATAATACACTATAAAGTATTAATGTATTACTATGATAATTATAATACCCTATAATAGATTATAATAGTGGTTATAACACAATAGAATCTACTATCATGTATTACAACTATATCCTGGTGGTCTAAATGAAAAGTCAGAGAGTGATCAGTCATTATGAAGTGTTTGGCCCTGTTTGGCCTAGCTCAGACGTACTCTAGATTGGATACTTTTTAGTACCACGTTTAGTACCACTTTCACACCACTCTACCCAGGTCCTTGTAGTGGAAAACCTGGCACAAGTGGGCGGTGTGGTGTGGAGTGGTGTGGTGTTGGGCCTGTGGAAAAGGGGCTAAATACTATGCAGATGTAGGCTACGTGTTGGTAACTTATAATGATAGATACTGCTTGCTCGAGCACAAAATACAATGCCAACACATTTATTTAGATAGCATGTTGTTTAGATAAATGCTATAGGTTTGATATTTAACTGGTACAGTATAATTATGGTTACTTTGTGCCCTTCTTCACAACCATTGTTGCTTTTCCTTGGTTGGACACATAATGCCCGCCCTCCATCCACTACCATTGAAATAGAGTGTTTTTCAGTTGCTTCGTATTGATATTCTGTGTAGTTCTTGTTTAAACTTGGTGTCAGTAAAAAGGAACATCTCAGGTGCAGCATAGTTAGCGGGGCATTTCATGTTTTTCTTTTCTTTTCTCTAAAAATTATGTTTTAGCAAATTCAACATGATTAAGGCGGAACCAGGGCAGAGCAAGGCAGAATGAGCCTGCTGATTGGTCAGTTATGGACCTACCAGAAGGCTGACAAAGGGTGAATTTGGTGAAGTTGCTCTGCATAAAAGTGTCTGATGTCTAAATTGTAAATTGTAACTTGTATTAAACCATTGTAGCCTATAGTGTAATGTGTAACCAGTTAGGGTAACCATTTGCCAAAAAGAAAACCTTCTAAAGAATGTCATATCCCTTATGATCAAACTCAATGGATGAGTCAATGCAATTAAACATTGGAAAAACAATTAGACAATGATTCATAATGATTGCATAGACGGTAGAGCGGCAGTTCATATTGTTCATGCTAGCAAAGATTCCCAAACTATATCACATAATGCCTTTCCCCTTTCAAGCTCTATAATTTACTAACATATTCGAAGAATATATTCATCCTAAAGATTATAATACCTATATATATCTGCAATCATCCTTTTGCCATAATTGGCATAAATATATATACAATTGCAATAAGTTATTTGTGATAAATGTGAAACTTTATATTACACAATTACTTTGTGTAAAAGTATCAGTGTAAGATTAACCACATTATGGAGGTCGGGGGATTAAAGTATAATTTGATTTTCAGTAGGAATTTAATTTTTTTAAATCTTTTTTCTTTCAATTGCCTGATTTACTTTAATCCCCCGACCTTAGGGTGCCTATTTTGGGGGAGAAATAAAATAAAATAGATTCAATGTATTGCAGAAAGGAATGTAACTGGGTGGGGGAGTTCCAAATTTGGTCAACAGATGGTAGCAGAATGCTGATAACACATGGTTTGGACCTTGGGTTGTACATGTGTTGCCATCATTGTTATATTTAGAAGTAGGTCTATGTGTTTGGCATCTTCATACCCTTTTGCTTCATATCCACAGAAAAACACAATGAGTTCCTCACAATCATTCCACCTCATCATGAAACAAACGCAGGGGGGAAATGTGAAGGAATTCTTATCATTTTAATTGTGGGAACATGCTTCTAAATAAAAATGAGACTTTTGTAAAGCATAATAAAAGCAGAAGATTCAGCATAAACATTGAGTACATTGGGAGCACATGTTAGACAATAATTAAATTAGAGATTTGTGGAATTTGCAAAACATTACAAATATTACACTGACAGAGTAAAAAAAGCTCTAATTTGGTTAAATATATCTAGAGCAGAAGTTACTTAAGTACAAATGACAAAGATTGGTCATCATAATACCATATGATACTGCTGGTCATCACTGTGATGTCAGAACAGGTCAGCTATATCCATAAATGGAGTCGGTGAGGTCAGATGTAGGGGTATTGACCAGCTCCACATATGGATATCTAAGTGATGATCCAGTTGTCTCCATGTATGGATATACAGGGTTTGATGAGGTCAGTGTCGTGATCTTCATATATGGAGATCCAGGTGATGATAGTCAGAAGTCTTGATTTGCAAATTAATTCTGTCTTGGCCATATATGGAGCATCCATATACTGTATGGTCATTGCCAAATATGGTCTCAATGTATGGCTAACCAGGGTTTGATGAGGTCAGTGTCGTGATCTTCATAAATGGAGATCCAGGTGATGATAGTCAGCTCCATATATGGAGAGAGAGACTCACAGATGGGTGGTGAAAGTGGTTTGGTTCCAAATGTGGCACCCCACAGACACAGACAGACAGAAAGGCACAGACAAACAAACGTGACATTTTCCATCAGGCCTGTTGGTTCTCACGCTCCAGTGTGGAGTGCATGCGCTGCAAGGCCTTGTCCACAGCCCTGCGGTCCTGGTGGCCCTTGGCGTCGTTGACCTTCTGGAAGCGCTTCCACTCGCTTCAGTCGCTTGCAGAATCTGAGAGGTCTGCATCCTGGTATCCAATGTCATTGCTAATCTATACCCTTCTGATGAGCTGATCAAGTTTGACATCATGTGATGTCAGAGTGTGACAGTCAACAATGTGATGTCAGAACAGGTCAGCTATAGACATTGAGGGGTTACGGACGGACGGACTGACTGACTGAGTCACTGACGGACAGGATCTGCCACGGTCGTAATGATTAGCCTATATATGTGAAAATACTTTATTTTCATGAATCCCATTGGGAACCAAAGATGAAAAAGTATCATAATTGCTTATTGATGGGGTATGTAAAATAATCTTTAGCTAGAATCTTAAGCTATTTCACTCTTTGCAACAATCATAAAAAAGCTCACAAGATTCATCTATTAAAAAAAAAGAAAATCAATAAAACTTTTTAATAGGCCTATTTAAGACATATATTTAAGACCAAATCAAATTAATCATAATATGTATCTATTTAGAGACTGAATGTGGAAATTGACAAATTATATTGCAATGTCTATGTCAAATAATAAGTTCAGCAATTATTCAACGTTTTGGTTTTGTGTTGAGAGTTCACCAGTCACACCAGCAGATGGCTCTATATCCTGGCTTCCCTGTCATATCCTGGCTTCCCTGTCAGTGAATTCCATGAAGCACTGCAATGTAATACTTCTTCATGCATGTGCATAGACAGAATACAAAGTATGCTTCATGATTTAATATGGCTTGGGGGTAGTAGTAGATGAAGTGGGCATAGTGTGTAGGAAGGATTAAAACCATGACCCCACCATCCATGCACTGCATGGAACTGTGATATTAGGCTGACAAGTGGGTGTGCTCCATATGGCCAGGGCAGGGGGTGGGAAAGGTAGGCTACAGAATACTGTTGCCTGACCCTTATACCAGTAATTTGTAAAGAAAAATAATAATAATAAGAAAGAAAAAAAATAACAAAAAAATATAGGCCTAGGCCTATATACTTTTTGTTATAAGAGATACAAACCTATGATAGGCTGTAAATTATTAAACTCTGAGATCTGGAAATGTAAACATCATGAGCTAGGCCTACTGCATTCGTTTAGTTTGACACAATAATATTTGTACAAAGATGCCAAAGATGTTCGGCCATATCTATTCATTGCTTTCAGGTCTGGTCTACTGTCTGCTTTTGCTATTCTTCTTGCCCATTTAGTTGATAGGCCTACTGTATATTTGTCTATTTATTCGTGTTAGAAACAACAAACAATATGCTACTACATGCCATAGGCTAACCTGTATAGGCTACCAACTACCATGAGGTAAATACTATTGTTTTCTTCTCATACGACACAATTTGGTTGCATAACTGTCAGGTAGCTTATTGAAATGATGTGCACGTTGCTTTATTCTTTCTCTACCTCCATCCAATCGAATTACACCCTCCCCCAGTGGTAAAGTAACTAAGTAAATTTACTCAAGTATTAAAGTACAATTTTGAGGTAGGCCTATGTGTACTTTAATTGAGTATTTCCCATTTTCAGTATAGGCCATACTTTTAATTTACTTTTAAAATAGTGTACTTTTACTCCACTACATTTATTTTAACAATTTAGTTCTACTAAATTTGCAGATTTTGATTATTATTACAAAACATACATTAACCACTTCAGCTCTATTAGCCTATATACATTTTGACCATTTGAAAATAGCCGATCTGCAACACATTGTGAGCTTGTAGATCTGCTATTTTCAAAAGCTTTTTTGAAAGGGGACCTTAGGGGACAATCAGCCCAATCTAGAGTGGGCCTATAGCTACTTTTGGTACTTTAAGTAGCCTACATTTTGATGCCAATACTTTTACTCAAGTACATTTTGAATTCCGGGCTTTTACTTAATTGTAACAAGAGTATTTCTACATTGCAGTATTGATACGTTTACTTATAAGTAAAACAAAATGTGAGTACTTTTCCCACCACTGCCCTCCCCCCATCAGAAGTACAATTACGTGATGGGTGACGTTTCAGCATGCGGAGGAGGGCGCTGCTGGGCAGGGACCGCTTGGACCAAAAGAGGACTGAACGCTATTTCATTTCAGCGCAGAAACAACGCATTCAAGCAGGCAGCGGACCAGGGCGCCGTGCTGAAGCCTAGCCCATTGTCTCCTACAAACAGAGCAACTAAAGGAAAACGGTTTGTCTATTCCAGCGGTATTCCCCATAAAGGTGTGTCTAGTGATAGGGTAGCCTATTGCGGGTTGTAAGCCACAGAAAAAGGGCCCTGGACAGGACACGGCTAGCCAATAACAGACAATGAATCACAGTGAAGTTTTAATAATATGAACAAGGACCGCGTTTTGTTGCAATTGGCGACCAACTATTGATGCTCCTGCGCCGATCACCTTCAGACCACTGATTTGCGTGGACTTCTTTTGATCGCATCGGTTTTTTTGCATCATAAGTGTAGTTTGTGTATTACTGGTGGTGACGTTTAAACGAGTTTTGTGGTTCAAACCAAGATGAATTTCCAGTCGAGTGTCCCAGTGTCCGGTATCTCGCAGCAGTCGCAGCCAGCCATGCCCACTCCAGGCACGGTCCCAGCGCCTGTTCCAGTACCCCAGTCCATCCCGTCCCAGTTTGGATCCGGATCATCTGCAAGCTCTGGGGGTGGTCAGTTTGGTTCGGGGACTGTATCGTGCCAGACTGCCCAGCCCGGCACACCAGGCTCCCAGTTTGTTTTGTCCAACTCCGCGGCCATCAGAGCTGAGATCCATCGGTTCGAGTCTGTCCACCCGAATATTTACGCAATCTACGACTTGATCGAACGCATTGATGACCTGGCTTTGCAGAATCAGATCCGCGAACACGTAATCTCTATTGAAGGTGAGTAAAAGTGAATGTGGCTTGGTGCCGTTCATTCATTGGGGGGAGTGGGGTGGGGTTACCTTCTGTGATTCACATTGGTGGCAACAATGTTGCCATGGGCGCTCAAAAGTGTCAACAATCACAGACACTTCAGTTTGTGGGACAGGGTCTCTGATAGAAATCTGGTCAGGACTCTGGGGATCAGTTCAGGGTCTTTAAGGGAACTATTTGACCACATTATTACAATAACATGCAATACATACCAGCAGGAGACGTAGGCGAGTCTATAATCTTAGTTTACTTAGTTCTCAGATTCGGTTCAGTTGCTGAGGAAAGCAGAGGTCACACAACAGAACAGATAGTAGTAATATGCAGAATATGTTACAAGCTACTTTGTGTGACTGATGTGATAGACACAAAGTGATGACCACACTAAATGGTTAAATGTCATGGATCATTTGTCAAACAGGAGCTATCAAGCCTAACATGATGGAATTACAGTTGTATACAGTACAGTGTAGTATTAGGACTCAGTTTTAATGCTGGAGAGAGACCCACTCCAAATGTTACTGTGTGTGTGTGTGTGTGTGTGTGTGTGTGTGTGTGTGTGTGTGTGTGTGTGTGTGTGTGTGTGTGTGTGTGTGTGTGTGTGTGTGTGTTGCTTACTGAAGAAATGCCTTGAGTTGAAAGTAGTAATAATATTATTATTAACCATTCAGTTTCACTCAGAGGAAGTTACAGTAATCACTGGCAGTTAAAGATACAAATCAGCTCTCTACGGCCCTCCTTCCTAATATGATGGGAGCTTTCACTTGATGTCTAGTATTCTGTTGTTGTTGTTGTTGTTGTTGTTGTCGTCCAGTACTCTCTCTTTTACTGATATTGTACACATCTTGCACAGGCAACTCTGGTATTCTGGAAATAAGTGGTGGAATTTAAGAAGCCATGCACCATGTGCTGTTCATGAATGCAATGTCTGAAAGAGATGTTTCCTCACTTTAAGAGGGGGGAGTTATTACAGGTGGACATTGCTGGTTCTATCTTTAACAATAAGGAATCCACATGGGGTTGCAGAAATGAATGTTAATCTATTCTGTGGCACTATGCTTGAAGGTGTTGATTCACAAATGGTGAGACTGCATAACAAAATATTGTAGCCAAAATACATTTTCACGTTTCTACAACAGAATGACTGTAGTTAGGTAAGCAATGGCAACATTCCAAAGCGTCTCATGGACACTCAGGTTGAAAATGCTCACATTTCAATGTGTTATGTTTTATCTGAGAAAAATGAGGAATTGCATAACAGGCCCCAAAGACATTGCTGGCATACATCATACCGGAATGTGTGACTATGTCTTCCCACCAAATAACTACAAAGCAGAGAAGGGGCTCTTTAGTTTATTTTAATTGATAGAGAGTTGCATTGTCCATACATTGTTTTAAACGTATTCTAAGTTAGTAGTTTTTTTAAAGACATATCTCACAATATTGAATTTTAATGTTATATTTTAGTTTTTAGATAAGATTAGATACATGTTTGACCCCACGTTCTACACAACCATACCATGAATCTATGACTGTACAATAACTGCACAATCTGCAGAGCAGTTTTCGCACTGGCAGGTGTAAGGTAAGAACAGCATGTTGTGCAATGTGACCTTATATGCTCCAGGTTCAGGACAAAGCAGTATGAAAATGAAAGTGATCTTGTTCACAATATTGACCAGTGGGTCTTAGTTATGTCTGTCTTTTAGGCTTTGTAATGGAATTTATAGTTACATAGTTTATGCACACAGGGGTTGTAACATTCTTAAGTTGTTTTAATCTGAAGATTATAATACAACATATTGTCAGATGCACCATCATGAAAAGAACACTTTTACATTGATTTTGACATTTATTGTTTTTGTTTACAATACTAAATGTGTGGAATTGTATTAATAACCATCACTGTTGCTTTGAAGAGCTGCAACAGGAGACATTGTGCGACTTGCATTCACCTGCACTAGAACTGCAGCTCCGTTCTTCAATTTTGCCTCATCGCAGAGAGTCTGTTGCTAAGGAACCAGTGGCTCATGCCTTTAGTTGAGAATGTCGGAGAATGGATGAATTGAAATCCTATAGTCTTTAGAAAATGTATCCCTGTGTCTTGCTACCACAGTCTTTTTTTTTACTTGATCGATATTTATGACGGTTAGATGTAGACCTGTAGATAACTACACAATCAGTTTGAACAAACAGTACTCACAATCATAATGCATGTCTATGTTGCCCTTAACACCAAAAACACAAGTTAAAATATCCTTTATTTTTCCACATCTGATACTGTATACCTACTTATAAAGAGTGAGATGGATGAGCGAATGCATATCCAACACTCGCCTGGCATGATATTTGATACCATATCCTTATTGCATAATTGATTGTTCTGAATAGAAGATTTGTGAGGGCCTTTATTAACAAAGTAATACCTAATGGCAGGGGCAAATGTTGCAGTATGTCATGACTCAAAACGAGGTCAGAAGCTTGCTAAGTTGGGTGCTTTTTACTAAAATCATGGTGATGGAGACAGAGGCATCTCTCATACTGTATCTCTAATGTGATTTTGGATTATTTTTAGCTAGTTGTTCCAATGAGGAGGAGTGTTCCATTAACAAGTCTATGCCCTGGGAATAGTGTTCTTTGGTTTCCCCAGTTTAAATTGCAAGAGGCATTCCGGTTGTTGCCCTAATTTATATTCAAATCAAACCTTTTTCCTCGCTGTAAGCAATCACAAGGTAACACCCTATGCCATAAATACACAGCATTGCTAGTATGAAATTATAACTTAAAACTTAGCTTTCTGCTGGTAGTTGTTCGAAACGTAATGCTTTGATTATTACTTTATATTTCAGCTTTAAGTTGGTAAATCAAATAGGTAGAGTAGGGCTTGGCAATTAACTGAAAATATATAGAAAAACTGATATTTAGATTAAAAAAAGATACTTCATTGTAGAATGGTGGTGTACAAAATAGTGAAAATAGCTGATCTACAAGCTTACAATGCATCGTTGTGCGACACATCGTGAGCTTGTAAATGTGCTATTTTCACTATTTAAAAAAAATTTCATTAATCACACTCGTGGCAGAAGTTTGGAATAATCGTGATATTGACTTGAACTGACATCGCCCAGCCTTAGGTCAGAGCATTGAGCTTAACTTCCAGTAGGGCTCAATTCTCATTAGGAGTACATTGACACTTGAGAATTTCTTGACTTCTTCTAACGGGCAAAACGTGTTTTAATTCCATCAGTTTGATGATGCTCACATATATATATCGGTAATCTTAAACCCTGAGAGAAATCATCTTGTATTACTTAGCCCGTGAAATTTCAACCATGTCTCGCTTTTATAATTGAAGTTTCATTTCCCATAAGACTCTGGTGGTCCAATGTCAGAGCAAGGGCAGAGTAGTGCCTAAATCCATAGATTCTCTAGCTGGCTGCACTGGGATTTCAGTCAGGGAGTTGTTAGCCTGCACTCACTTCAGGTTGGAGTATAATGGAACATTGTGTACAGAAATACCAGTGGAGACGACACACAGCGATACAGAAAGCACACGACAGACAGAAGCCTGCCTAGAAGTTTGCTGGCAGAGTGTGGCATCTAAGCAGTTGCTTGGTACCTACTGCATCTCTGCACCAGTCAATTACCAAGGAGACTGTAAAGTGTAAAGCATCACCCGATTCCAAAAGTGAGGATGAGAATGCTTTTCCTTTTTTCTATTTTTACTGCTGTTGGATTTGGATTGATTTCCCACACAGTCAAACCTGGGTGGGGAATCAGTGAGTGAGAGAGTGTAAACATGGACAGTATGGGTGCAATTTACACAGTTTATTGACCACCTAGAAGAAATCATATCATGCTGAAACTAGAAAAGTGTGCTCCTCGGAGCACAGGTCTCGTCAGGCCGGGTTGCCTACCCAGGGCCCGCAAGCTGTCATAGCCAATTGGAATGGGATCTGAAAAATCTTATCAATACATCTTGATACCATGATCCCAAAGGTAATGTGTACCGATTTGAGTTTTGAGTGTTGTTATAGGATGGGTAAAATGCAGAGGACAAATTTCACACGTATAGTGCAAATGTACTGTGACAAAACCACCTCAAGGCGTGGGGCCCGTATTGTATATTGTATTTTGGACAAAATCTGAAGAATTTTGATTGTATGACCCACAGTTAAAGATGTATTGGCCAAAATGTGAATCGACCTGTTATATTGCCACCATGAGGCCAATTTGGAAAATGTAGGGTACATTTCCTCTTCAGCCTAGCGGGAATGTGCGTGCAAAGTTTCACGGCAATTGGAATCTACGTTCATGATTTGTGGCATTTTGTTCAAAACGGGCCACTCCTGCGAACTTTGGAAGCCAATCAGAATGGAATTTGAAAAATCTGACAGATAAGTCTTGTTCATATGACTGTACAGATAATGTGTACCGATTTGCGTGAGGTTTAGACAGCAGGAGTAATAACAGAAACATGTAATGTAAAATCGTCCTGGAGGCCTGGGGCAGAGGCCTCCAGGGAGTGTGTGCACGCGCAATGTTTCATGCTGATCGGTCCAACAGTGCCAAAGATCAGCTGCACGCAGACAGACATGCAGACGGACAGGAGCAAAAACATAGTTTCTGGCCATCTGGCCTTCGGCCGTTCGGCCTGGTGGAGAATGAGACAATCATTTAATTACTTGCGCCAGCAAAGCGTGCAAGTACTGCATTAAACTGCGTATGTATGCGTGATTTGTTTTTCTCGTAACGGCTACCTGGCAAGCCCCACCGTGGCAGCGTGTGATTGGCCTGCAGCAGTCCAAGGCACCTACAGTCCCTTTGAGCCGCATTGTCGCTATGTCTACATGTTATCTTTTCGACAACCCAACTCTACCCCTAACCCTAAACCTAACCTCCGTGGGGTGTAGCCAGAAAAAGTGGCACGACCGGGATACGAACCTGGGCCGCATAGATTGGAATCCTAGAGACCAATCCGCTAACCCACGGAGGCAGGTGCTGGGAACGGCATTCTGTCTGTATTAGAAGGGGAGGAAAAACCTCGCGTAGGGGAGGGGCCTCGCGAGGCTGCCACTCAAATGGCGCCTGGCCAATCACAGCGCGTCTTTTCAGGGACTTTCCAGATTTCTGTTACCTTTAGATATCACGCCGTATGTATGTATGTCGGTGTCCTTTATTTAAGCCTGTAGCCCAATCAGGAACCAGCATTTCTGGCAATGTCATCATTAAGAGCCAATGAGGGACCAGCATTCTTGCATTTCCTGGAGATGCCAGTGGTGATGCCAGTGGTGCCACTTACTTGTGCACAAGGCACAAGTTGGCACTAGGGTTGGGTATCGTCGGCGATACTTTTAATGGTATCGATTCAATGACGTCGATACTATCGGTATCGGTTCACGTAAAAACGAACGATACCTTGTTTCGATACTTTTGAATGCACCCCTGGCCGGTCGCATCTGTAACAGTTTGGCTAATGAGAGTTTAATGACTGCTTTTGTAGGCTACACTCGTTACTGTGAAAATAGCCGAGAATAGCCTATAATGTTTATTATTATGATAATGATCTAACGTCTATAAAATAGCCCATAGAAAAAGGCAAATAATAATTATAATAATAATAATAAATAAAAAATAAAAAGTATCGAAAATGGTATCGAAAAAGGTATCGTATCGATTCCCAGGTATTGAAAAAGGTATCGTATCGATTCAAAGGTGAACGATACCCATCCCTAGTTGGCACCTCGACAGAGAGCAGTTCTAGACTAGTTGACACTATTTCAGTGACAGAGGCCAGAAAACAGGGTTCATAAGTACATGCCAAATGTTCTCCAAGCGATGAGTCAAATAAAATTGGTCATTTAATGTGACAAGAAATAGACTAGATTCACTTAAGACTCAGACAAACGAATGTTATGAAGCCTGAGATGGTTGAGGATAGGGGATTTGATGGCTGCTGGCGGTGGGGAGACTGGGAACATAATCATTTAAAGATATTGATCACCGTAGGCCATCTGTGTCAGTGCTTCTGCTGCTAGCTACTGAAATTGGCTCATTGTATTGCAAATCACCATACCTTTAATTATGGATTACAGGGTGATTTGACAGAGAGAACTGAAAAAGTCAGTCAGTGTCACCATCTGCGACTCTCTTAATTATGTTATTTAATGTAGAATGTCTAGGGTGGGAATGTTGTGTGTTTATAGAGTTGCTGGGTGAGTTGCTGGCTAAAGATCTGTACCTCTGTAAGTAGGAGAAAGCAGATAAACACATCTGCAAAGCCTGGATTGTGTCCAACTCTGGGATATTGAGTCACTTGGAGTCAACCCAGTTACTACCAAAGGTAATGGGAGAATGATCCAAGTGCTCTGGCTGTAGAGATCCTTTATACCAAAGTTGGCAAAAGATTTTTAAGTGAAAAAATTAATTCACTTTATACTTTGAAAATACGTTGTTATCAGTGAGCAATGTAGTTGTACGACAGTATACTCCTTTGGACTGTAGAAGAAATTGAAGGCAACAACCTGAAATGGGCATGAAGCTGTGATGTCACTCATCCTACTTGAAACTGACACTCTACCAAGTGTGCGCTTGTTGTCTTCACATTCACTTGGAAGAGATGGTCAGATCCCCTGTAGCATTTAATATCAAAAACGCTTCTACGTTGGATGGTGGTATGTTCCTTCTGTCAGCCATTATTTAATCCTTATTGGGGTGGATTTCACAGCAAGTTTACATCATGGCCAGGTTTAATCTCAGGAGACCAACTAGCCAGCAGCAGACTTTTTCCCCTGACTGAGGCGTGACAGATAACGGGGCTCACACACGCCTCGCTCTGAAAAGCCTCTTTGTTTTGTCATTAGCCCATCCAGTTTTCTCTCGTCTCCTGCTTGAAACTGCTCATTACGGCCTCATTCAAGTGAGTTCAATGCTGGACGTGACTGTTGACCTCTTGGCCGTCAGGGATGAGCCGAGCTGGTGGGTAGCACATGCAGGGCACCATGGGGTCGGAGGGGGCCTGTGAGGTTCCGTTGGGGTCAGAGGGCTTGCCTTTGCCTCAGCAGCTCCTGTGGCCACTCGCTGCTGCAGCACCACTGCGTACGCTCAGCGAGTGTGACGCTATACTTCACAGTAGAATGTCCCCCATTGTGCCCTTGAACAAAGGCTCTCTCTCCCATTGATGGACAGCTACAAAAAAATCTTGTGGTCTGAAAGTGAAGGGCTGGAGAGAGGAGCTGGTTAGTTCTCTGAAAAGGGGTGGGGGAAAAAGTAAAGTCATGTCAATCCTTCCAAATTGAAAAATGGTAGAAGGTGCAGAATGTGTTCTTGGGTTTTGTTATGGTCTAGTTTTGTTAAAGGAGAGAGTGGAGTAACTGTTACGATGGTGGATTAAAGTGGAACGGCACTGAATTTCAGAGCTCATATGCATTTTTCTTATTCTTTGAAAAGTAATCATATTGTGCATCACTGAATATTCACTTTCTCCTACTGGCAGAAATAAGTGAGAAGTGTTTGTCCCACCCTTTGAATCTATGCTGTGAACTACATATATACACGTACTGCTCACTTGCTCAGTTACTGTCTGCATACAAAAAGATGAAATTGGATTGCAAGTGCAAGAGTGGCTTTTTTGGATTTAATTAATTTGGTTACTGCTGTGGTTGCTGAATGAAGATAATTTCAATGTAAAGGTGCTATTTAAGTAGTTCATTTGGATGCCCATACCCATTACTGTAATTTTGTTGGCCACAAATCCACAAAGTCTGATCTTCCATGAAATGTCAGTGCGGCAGCATTTCTCAGATTAAAGTCCTCATTCTGTGGGTTCTTGAGGGAATGCTATTGACATCACCCATTCATTATTGATTTAACTGTCCTCGGCTAGAGAAAAAAGGATAAGTGAACGTTGAAATTTGTGTTTCAAGTCAAATTGATCTGCTTTTCACAACCAGGACTCCCACCATCAGCTCTGTGCCAGATTACACATTATATGGTTGTATCATGTTAAACATGATCATTGGGATTATTGTCAACAATCTGTCACTTATGGCTGTGTTTTCTAAAGGTCAAGAGAATGGTCAATTAAATTTGCCCTCAGGTTGTTGTTTTTTCTCCCTCAACCGGTGCATCATCCAGAACCCATTGTGGAAGTGCTTGCGTTTCCTGCCGGTGTTGCAGGGCTGTGACCAGATGGCCACTGACAGTGGACGGGGCTTTGGAAGGCAATGAGTGAGCAACAGATGGAATGGCGCATATGCCTCCTAGTCCCACCAGCCTGCCAACAGTCCCGTGTCTAGCTGTTTGGAAGATCCAGTCCCTGTCCTGGTTAGGGATGGTAGAAGGATGATGGTGAAGAATAAACCTGAGGTTGAGGGAAAATAGTGCTGGGCAATATGGATGGACACAATCAAATATCACAATATATTTTATTATTGTGACATTGTAGGGATGACTTGGTGCTTTCACAAAATGTTTACACAATGAGTTTGTTTTTAAAATGATAATAATCCGTAATGCTGCTTATTTATTATATTATATGCCCACTTATAACTAAGTCGGTAAAGGATAATAATATGGCTTCAAATAAGTTAATAAAATTGCATTAGTAGTTTTTTTTTTTTTTATCAGGAAAGACAACAATTATGCCCTGGCTATCACAATATCCAAAATTACAGATGATATCTACAGAATATATCCATATCACAAATAGATGGACAGACAGGCAGACAGACCTACCTACCTTTTATTAATTCCATAAGGGATATTTCGCCATTGCAATTATAGCAGTCGCATACAAACAATAAGAACACATACAATATCGATACAATATTGATGTATTGCTATGGGCAAATATTCATAAAAGATTCCCATGATGGGAATGCTGATCTGAGAACAATTTGTCAAACAATTTGTCAATTTAAATGTGATCTGAGCACCGTGAGCAGTGGTCCAGAATGAGTACTGCTGTTTTAGAACATCTATGAATAAGGAGAGCTCAAGCTTTATCCTATCACTCTGAGGAGAGAATTAATACCACAACATTCCTGGCCCTCAGGGAATGCATTTTCCACATTGAAGAGGAAATGCATAAAGGAAACATGGCAAGTGCAAGGCCATAATGCATTGGAGTATGACGGCGTAAAGTGGCTGTGCATGTGTAAGACCATAATATGGTAGCATATGATTGTAGCAGCTTGCATGTGTAAAGCCATAGCGTGGTGGAGGATGACATAGTAGCTGTGAATGTGTATGGCTGTAATGTAGCCTTACATTAAGACGCATTCTGCCGAGACTTTCGCATTGTGACGTTGGGGCGACGGCAGAAGCGTCTTACCGACTAGTCAGACAGGTCGGGGGCATGGTTGGCAAAACTGCAATTGCGGCTCTACACATGCACAAATGCGAAATATAGCTTCCGGAGAAGTTCTGCAAGATGTATGCGACTTGTCCGGAAGCCTTGTTTAATGTATTAGTCCGTATTTTTAAATAAAATTAGTTTTTACCAAGTGTACTGCTTTTCCTCGTTTGCTACAATGTTAGCTGCAACAGCGCCCGTTGGTGGCTGGAAGCATTATTGTGCATTCTTCCTATAAGTCATGTCCTTGTATGAGCGAATGGGGGAATGGATGAACGTCACATGATAAGTGCAGCCATGTTTAACCAAACCAGTGATGCTCGATTTGGAATCGACACACACTTAGTAAAAACTCATTTTATTTAAAAATACGGACTAATACATTAAACAAGGCTTCCTGACAAGTCGCATACACCTTGCAGAACTTGTCCAGAAGCTATATTTCGCATTTGTGCATGTGTAGAGCCGCAATAGCAGTTTTGCAGACCATACCCCGACCTGTCAGACTAGTCGGTAAGACGCTCCTGCAGCCGTCCCCACGTCACAATGCGGAAGCCACTGCAGGTCGTCTTAATGTAAGGCTAGCTGTAATGCAGATGAATATGATGGCATAGCTGTGCATGTGTAAGGCCTTAATGCAGTGGAGTATGACAGCGTAACTGTGGTGGTTGTTTTACTGGAGTCAGGAGTCACTAACTCCCATTTCTTGGGAGCTAATTGGGAACACGCAGTCTATTTAAAGGTTGCAGGACTGTGGAAATTAAATCACATTTCTTAATAGCGCAGGGCCATGTCACAGTTTTATGTATCAGTTGGCTCTCAAGGGCATACCTTGGAATACTTTTTTGTCAGAGTAAAAAGATTGAAGCTAGATGGAGGTATTGTGTGTCATCTGCCACTATTCTATTATGTGAATGTAGTTTATTGGGTTAAGTGTTTTAGGAAGGCTCATTCTTTTTGTAAGTCTGTAGAAATTCTAGGGGTCACATTTGCCAGTAGATGACCAGATCTATTTTCCAGAGGATAATTCTGAGCTTAATTCATTTTAACCTTGCATGAACCAACACCAGGGCTAAAATCATGTGGCACATTTGGCGTTTGGATTAAAGACTACATGGTTTGCAGTATGACATTTGCCGTCTCACTCGGATGAAAATAGAATTGGAGTCCTTACCGCGTAGTTTATGGTGTGAAGTTCCGAATGTTTTCTTTTCTTTTGACGAAACTAAGGAAAGCCTGTAAGTGTGCTCTGCAGAGTTTGGTTTGTTTGAGGTGAGCCGAGCGCACTGTCAATATGGCTTGTTTAACATGTGTCAACTGGATATTATCACCGTGGCTCCACATTCCATATGTAGATGTCATAGGCTTGATGATCCCTGACGCTGTGACCTCGGGTGTCGTGTGTGTGTGTGTGTTGTCTTCAAAGGCAGTCTATCCAGGCAGCATGCCAGATATTTGCTTTCCAGGCATCTCGTTGCCTTCGTGTAGAACAGTGGACCAAGATATGACGTTTAAGAAGTTTCCTTAGAGATGGGACAAATTCATGCTGTAACAGTTTTTTGCCATCATTTTCATTCACTGTTTGTATTCATTCAGCTGATCAGAACGGCAGGAAGAGGGGGTTTTTCTTTTTTTTTGTTGCAAAGAAACAGCTTTTTCTCAGGGAATCACTGGAGAGGAAGTGAAATGTGACCCCCATTACTGTTTATACCCCATTTCCTGCATTCCCTGACTGGAATAACCTAAAGTTGTTCCACTGCTGTACTCCCCCTGGCCATGACCCGTGACTTGTGTCATGTGGTGGAGTATGTGAACCTCATGTACTACAAGTAAAACATGGAACATTAATTTAAGTCTTCTTGAGATAGGTAAAAATGGATGCAGATTGTACTGTGTGTAGAAGCACAGTCGCAGTGTCATTTTCAACCAAACATCTGAGGTGTTTCCTGGACAGCCATGAAGGCTGCAGAGAACTTCAGCTCTGTTTACTTTTAGTTGGTCCTTGTTTTACGTCCCGTTTGTATTCGTTTCTCTGTTGTTGGGCTTTACTTCTCAGCCCTAACTCAAGTAGTTAGGTTTGAATAGACACTTTGTTTGCTCTACCGAACCCTGCTATGAATAACTTTCACATAGAAGGCTTTAGTTTATGATGCGTTCTGTTAACTCGGATTGGCCCATGAGATAGCTGAAGAAATCCCACCTTGCTAACTGCTTTAGTCTCAAAATAAATTAATGCACACAAACACAAATGTGTTTCAGAACTATTTATCTCTTTATTTTCTCTACATAAAAATACTTTTCAATGCAAACAAATTCATTGATTTATACATCTATTGCTGTCTTTCTGCAGTTGATTTGGGGATAATGTATTGAAATGATTTAACGTAACAGACTGGGTTACACCACTCCGACATGTCTCCTTTCCGACATGTCTTCATTCCGACACTAACCCTATCAGCCACATAGAGCTCTCATTCTCAGATACGTAGTGTAAAATGAACAACTTGAAAATGCTCAAAAGACTTCCAGCTTGTCTGAAATATAATCAAAGAAATAATATTGAACATTGCTGTCAAAAGATATTAGCTAAACAGTTTAGACATCCTTTTCTTAGTTTACCCATGAGCATGTACATCCAGATATATTGATCTGGTCTATGTGATTGGTTAAAAGCCCCCTTTCCACTGCAGCTTTAGCACCACGCTATACGACACTACACCGCACCACACCACACCACACCACATCAAAATATCTACATTTTCCATTACACAAAAGTATCCCTATCGTTAAGAAACGAATTTACCCTTTTAACTGTGATAATAATACAATATACATTTGTATTACAACTATCCTAATTATAATACACTATAATGGATTATAAGTGTGATTATGATACACTATAAATTGTTATAATGTATTACTATGATAATTATAATACACTATAATAGATTATAACAAGTGATTATAACACAATAGAATCTATTATCATGTATTACAACTATATCCTGGTTGTCTAAATGAAACGGCAGTGAGTGATCAGTCATTATGAAGTGTTTGGCCCTGTTTGGACTTGCTCAGACCTACTCTGGAGTGGATACATTTTAGTACCACGTTTAGTACCACTTTCACACCACTCTACCCAGGAGCTTGTAGTGGAAAACCTGGCACAAGTGGGCGGTGTGGAGTGGTGTGGTGTGGTGTTGGGCCATGTCAGTGGAAAAGGGGCTAAATAGGAGGCATATGAAAGCAAAGGAGACCACTGATTTGTGAGAACGTTAGGGGACTAGGGGAGTCTGGTGGGGTCAATAGAAAGCGAGCGCTCCTGGTTTCAATCTCACTGGGTCTCAAAAACACTGTCATAATGTAACAACATCCTAATGTTTTTTGATGGAGGTGCAAATACTTTTAAATGCATTCAGTTTTGGATTAATATTATATTTAAAACAAAAACAAAAAGGTTTGTGGATCAGAAATCCACAAACCACAAAGCGGATTAAATTTTTGAACAATGATAAATATGTATGCAGTGATGTTAATAGGTTTTTAATGTAATGAGTCCCGGGACCCAAGACGGGTCTTTCGGATGAGTCCCAGGGATATTTTATGGGTCCCACAAAAATTCAACGCGTCATGTCATTTTTGACAAAGTGCAGCATTTAACTTGAATTGGTTATTATATGGTTATGTTCATGTTACGTAGAAATGTGTCTGAAAGAAATGAACCACAATTCCAAATCTTACAATTTGAATACTTCCAAATAGTCATGTGATGGTTTGATTTTTTTTATACCTAACCGGTAATATCGGATGTTGACCACTTGGGGGCGTAGATAGAAGCTTTTACCGAGTCTTCATAATCAACAGCCACCTGTTATTTTATATACATCGATAATATATGGATCTTCTAAGTGAGATCATGATGTCTCCTGTTTGTACTGTTACTGCTTCTATGGAATGGGGGAAATGCCGTGCTTGTGTTTGCTCTGCTGTACATTGAACCAGTGGACTGGGTCAAAAACAGTCGATTAGGATTGCTTGTAGATCGGCTACTTTTGTTTTGAACGGTTGATCATAGAGGCCAGGGACGTGCCGCGGCCGCCCCTCTATGGATGCGGGAGGGCAAGGCACAGGCGGCCGCCACCAAATGGACGGCGCCGCCACGAAAACACTATAATCAATCAAAACAGTTAGGCAGTCTAGGCTACATACATACTGTCTCAGATAGCATACATGCTAGGCTAGCTTGCTTCCTCCGTGTTGTAGTTGAGCCAATAAAGGTTATTTGACCACGTTCACCACAACGTTAATCGTCGCTATTGCTGTAAAGACGCAATGAAGACCTGTGTGGCTTCTAACACGTTGTCCAATGTCCACCACATCTATAAACAATAGCGCGTGTATCCAGTTGTTATTGAATGAAGACGACAGAGGGAGAGGAGGCGGGTCGCTGTGTGAGCAGTGAGCATGTCATGTTTCTGCGCCATACACGTTCTGTGGGGGAACCCTTTTTGGTGTATCACCTAACACGCTGTGCCACTATGGTCAGAGAGCGGCCCGGTGCTACGCTAAAACTCAGGCACCCATTGAATTCTGTGACCATCCACATACACACAATGGCGTTCAAAACACACTGTCGTTAGTTCTATCGTCTGTTTTAAGACTTTCTACGCGGATTTCATTTGTGTTAACATAGCATTAAGTAGCATGCCTTCACCCATGAACAATGGTGGCGTCTGGACTTTTTAAAATATTTTTTTTTCGCGACGTGGTAAATTATTTTAACGTGGACTCCAATGGAGGCGATGCGTCCATGGGACCCAAGGACACTGACGTGAATGCGTCTTTAGGCAACGTGAATGCGTCAGAGACGCGTGACGCGCACGTATTGACGTCACTGTGTATGCAGTGAAAGCATTTTTGTGGAGAGAGTCATAAATATATAAATACCAAAATACATTTGTGATTCTGTCTGTTTGCATTCATTCATTTTGAGACGGATCTGACATACAAAACTGCATTCAGAGACTGCTGAAAATTCTTGGAACATTCAAGTCTTTATAATCTTGTTATTCTTCTCATGTATGCGTACAGCAGCTCTGTAGGGAGCAGAGCATAACTATAACATCAGACACATCGTTTAAGGGTCTAAGTTTATCTTTGCATTCTGAGCCTGATATTACAATGGTACCAGATGCCCATTAGTTACGCTGTGTGTGTGTGTGTGTGTGTGTGTGTGTGTGTGTGTGTGTGTGTGTGTGTGTGTGTGTGTGTGTGTGTGTGTGTGTGTGTGTGTGTGTGTGTGTGTGTGTGTGTGTGTGTGTGTGTGTGTGTGTGTGTGTGTGTGTGTGTGTGTGTGTGTGTGTGTGTGTGTGTGTGCGTGCGCGTGTGCGTGTGAAAGAGACTGCAGTACTGCAGCATGTACTGAATCATTATCGCAAGAGTTTTACTGTATTAAACAAGTAGAAGTGCTACTGGCAAAAATACAAGGACATCCAGGAAAATGTGAATAGAAATGGAAAGGTTAGGTTATTCATACCAGCAAGTACCCTCGATACCCTCTCAGTTATGAAAGTGACATGAACCGAGGGACCCATTGAAAGGATGAGGTGCAGTGCATCTTTAACTCTCAAATACCGGGAACGTGCCCGCGTCGCATTAGATTTGAACCACTTTAACCATTATTTCATGCTTTAACTATTGAAAAATAGCAGATATACAAGCTCACAGCGCGGCACCGAGTGCCGCGCTGCGAGCTTGTAGATCTGCCATTTTTGAAAAATCATGAAAATGTGCGCAAGTCTTTGAATATCTTTGACCTGCTCTTTGACCCAACTTCTAAATCCTTCCTCTGAATCAGCTGTTCTCAAACTTGTTCATGTCAAGGACCCCCCAAAATTACATTTATTCGGCCGCATACCCCTATTTCAAAATATGTTGTTCCAGGGACCCCCCAGAAGCAGTGATTTGAGTTACAAAAGTCTGCTTTGAAAAATATTTATTGAAGAATTTGCACACATTTTCACGATTTTTCAAAAATAGCTGATCTACAAGCTTGCAGCGCGGCACTCGGTGCCGGGCTGTGAGCTTGTATATCTGCTATTTTTCAATAGTTAAAACATTCATTAATTGTAGGCCTAAATGGGTTAAATTGAGCAGACCATGCAGACCCTTTGTCTTTATATTTGAAACGAGCCATTTGAAAGATTGGCTCAGGGCTATCTCAATGCAGCTTCTCTACAGGATCAGTCGAGATGACGAGACTTTGCTCATCGACTGAGAGGGGGGCGCTGGCAGGAAAAGTGCAGTGTTCAGCAGCGGAGTGCTCACATTCAGAAGATGAGCTTGCCTCGAAGTCTGTGTGCAGGAACGAACTGCTGATCTGGGATGAAATAATACCAGGTCAAATATAAAGGAAGAAATGATGACACACAGGGACCCCACTGTGCTCTTAAGCCTATTACGTTGTGAATCAATTTCAACAACTAGCAGTGGTGGAAAAAGTACTCACATTATTCACTTAAGTAAAAGTATCAATACTGTATTATAGAAATACTCTTTTAGGGTGCCCTCACACCAAAATACCTATGAGAGTGGAATCCGCGTTCCGCCAATGCATTTCAATGAGAAGGGAGCGTTTTTTGCAGAAATCCTCTGCTGGCATGAAACCGCTTCACTCTCATTGAAATGCATTGGCGGAACGTGGATTCCACTCTCATAGGTACTTTGGTGTGAGGGCACCCTTACAAGTAAAAGTCTGGAATTCAAAATGTTCTGGAATTCAAAATGTACTTGAGTAAAAGTATGAAAATGTTAATTGGCATCAAAATGTACTTAAAGTAAAAGTAATAGTAAAAGTGACGCGTTGTGAGCTTGTAGATCTGCTATTTTCAAATGGCCTAGGTATAAAATAGGGCTAAAGTGGTTCATGTATGTTTTATAATATTATTATTTATGTCTGCAAATAAATGTAGTGGAGTAAAAGTACAATATTTGGATCTGAGATGTGGTGGAGTAGAAGTAAAAGTATTGGAAATATTCAATTACAGTACTTAAGTAAAGGTACTTAGTTACTTTACACCACTGGTAACAACTAGCATGCAGAGATGTGTCCACTAGCTGCTACATGACACAGAGAATTGTTCACATAATGCTGTGAGATATTATTTGTTTGTTAAAATTGATAAGATTGTCAAGTAAAAAAAATGCATTATTCACTTGAAAATATGTACCTGTAACTTTCCTGTTCTAACCTGCCTTTGAACCCGGGTTTTATGCCACTGAGCTAATAGAGCCTGCCTGCTTGCTTTGGGGAGACATTTTAGACCTTCAGGTCAAAATCTATGTCAAACCAGAAACGGGGTTGTGTCAAAGGTCGTGTCCAAGCTAGACACAGGATCTAAATGTCTCAGTAGAAAATCAGGGAGGGGCGCAGTTGGGAGCGCTGTCGCCTCGCAGCTAGAAGGTCCTTCCACGCGCTACGCCCAACCGGGGAAACTCCCCCCTGTCAGGTGAAAAGAAGTGGCTTGCTCACTCCTCATGCACTGAAGGATGCATGAGCTCAGTTTGGGGCCCTCCCCAGGCGCGGCATAGGGAGAGCAGAGCCCAGGATTACAGCCGAGGCAGGCAATTGGCACTGGGTGAAAAAATGGGTTACAAAGTCGTGGGATAAAAATTATATAAATATATATATTAAAAAACAACAACAGGGAGACCAAATGAAACCACCCCAATTGTAGAAGTTATATTGTATTAACATACCATACCCTACCATACAGATTGGAAAAATAACATTGTATTCACCAAAAACAATTACATAATAGAGCTTTAATGGTCATAAGTATAAACTAGGCTTTAGCTTCACTGTTGTACTCGGAGCTCTGTGCTATTCATTTGGCTTCAAACTCTTGTACTCAGATAAAGAATGTTGAAAGTCAGAGATTACCTCTCTATTACTATTGTTTGTAGAGCTTCTAAGGATAACACTTAGCCTAACACTTAACATTTTTCTTTGAATTCATCTTGGGCTTGAGAATCTGACTTCAAATCTAGCTTTGATCCACTTCTTGTTACAATAACAGACCCAAACTAGAATCAAAGCCCCATATTATTACTATTACACTTACACTACAAAAGACAGCTCTGTTTTGTCTCGAGCCATGTTGTAAGAGAGACAGTTGTCGTCGTCCTCCAACAAGGTCTGAGATTTGGCCCTCTAGTAGAGCTGGCCTTGTGGAGAGTAAATGTTAGGGAATTCACTAGAGATGATACGATCTGCGATTGTTGCTTTTGATCCGATAGCGATATGGCAGTATCATCATACCGATACAGATTCTGATCCGATACAGCACATTTATGATACATTTATTTATGAAATATGATATATAAGTAATAAGTACAATAACATAAAATAAATGCACATATTTATTATAATCTATCATTTCCGCTGCGATCTGATATATTCTTTTTTGGCTGATATCGAGCCGATATCCGATCTGAAGATCAGATTGCAGCATCCCTAGAATTCACATGTACCACTACCTTGCTTCATTGGGTCATACTAACCCTGATGCATAGCCAGATGTCAGGTAGGAGAAACACAGTGACATCTCAGTCATTTTACACAATCTGAACCTTTAACATCCGCCCTTTTGCCAAAGAACCCAGAGATGATGTGCTTGTATGTCACGATGTGTTGTGTTTGATGCTTGTTGTATGTTGGCAGTGTAGGAACTCAGGAGTCGTGTCTCTCTCTCAGTAGTGGAGGACATTGCAAAGCCGGTGGTGGATGGGTAGGCGGTGGCAATGTGTTATGTAACAGCCAAGTAGTGGGCCAGAGTAGCTCAGTGCCTAGCGTGTGTGTGTGTGTCTGTGGTGCTCCCTTGAAGTGTGAATTTCTCCACGCACTTCCCCCTCGCACTTGTTTAGTGCCAAGCCCAGAAGGGATGAATGTACGTAATGCGAGTTACATGTGTTTGCTGGGGGTAACGACGATCATAGATACAGTAAAGGATGAGGGAGGTTCCTCTTCTTAACTGGGGCAGGGATAATTCCTTTCTGATGGCCAATTTTTACTTATCTGATATGATGCTACTTGTGTGCCGCTCGCTGAAAAGGACTGTTTCTCACTTGAGAACTATTGTGTCTGCTCTAGAGATGAATAACAGAGGCAGCTTGTTCTCAAATTCAAGGTTAGTTTTTTAGCTCAAAGCATTTCAGTTGGTGGGAGCCAAATTGAAAGGAAAGATTATGAAGAAATAAATACACATGTATATGTCATAATATGTCATTCCCACAATTTAATCTTTTCTTTTTAATGCATTTTGCAACCACTGCCAGAGGCTATGGTATTTGACATGTTACTGTTTGGGAACCCCTGGCCTAGTAACTCCATGTTTTTGACAAATGTTAACCTTTTTACGAGTTCAGAAATATGAAAGCTCAGTGCTGTGACTTCCCTTCACCCCTTTAAATCACTGGTTGTATGTGTGAGTTGCAGTGTGCTACAATGCATCTAATTGACAACAGCCTGCTTTGTTGAGTGAGCTATTGTATGAACACATTGGTATGGTGATGATTCATTGAAAAATACCTATGGTTGCATATGACCGTAGCTGAGTAATGTAACACCCCAGCCTGCACGGTCTCAAGGACAGGATGCATAGCTATAATCCTATGCACCAAGGGTCTTCAACAGGGGGTCTGGGACACCTAGTGGGTCCTCAGAGGTACTATAGGGGGTCCTCCAAATCTTTGTTTGATCAAATCTTTTTTTTCTCCTTTTTTATATTAACCACTTGAACCCTAGTGTCCATATTCTGAGAACTTAAGCCAAAAATATTGTTTATAATATTGATGCGTTGTGAGCCTGTAGATCAGCTATTTTTGGCAAAGAGGTTTGGTGTAGAGGCAAAAAAGAGCAGACCAAGTCCACAGTGAAAGGTCAAGTTAAGTATTGACGGTTCAAGTGGAACCGTTTCAGAAGCTTCAGAAAAAATAGAAGAAAGTTCCTTGGAGGCACACAACACAACGTGCCATGTCATCCAGCTTCTTTGAACAGCGTCAAAAAGTTTAGTTCACGTATGGTAAATGTAAAAGCTATCCATATATGACATATATATGACATAAATACTTTTTAAATGCATGGTGTATCACCTTTAAAATAAACATGGACTGAAAATGCACACAGCACCACCCATCTGACCACGTACTGTGTCAACCATTTCGGCTGCCGTATTAAGTGGTCAGATGGAGATTTTCAAGTGGGCCCTGATCCAGAAAGGATATTAAACCATACATACTTAGTTAACTGGACCACCAGGGGTCTGTATGTCCCCTCCTTTTTCCCTCTACAGCAGGGGTCTTCAACGTTTTCAGGTCAAGGACCCGTAGTTGAGAGACGGATGAAGCAGGGACCCCCACAACCTTTTCATAGATTCCATATAGTTTCATTGTTTGACATTACATGTACATGTATTTTGGATTCATGTAAATTGGTGTTTTCAGATATTTAACCACTTTTCACCAAATGTCAATACTTAACACATATGGTGCCAACCCCAAGTTTGTGAGTGAGCACGCACTCACTCACTCTCACACACACACACACAGGTTAAAAGCATCCCACGGGTTCTCAAAACAGGCAGTTCAGGCCAAAGGTGGTACTGCAGCTGAAAATGCTCTGAGAGCCATTCAAAAATGAGAGGCTCTCTATTCAGGAGTGGTAATTTAGCCTCAAACCTTTTGAAAAACGTTTTTGGGACATAAACAATATCACATAAATACTTTTTAAATGCATGGTGTATCACCTTTAAAATAAACATGGACTGAAAATGCACACAGCACCACCCATCTGACCACGTACTGTGTCAACCATTTCGGCTGCCGTATTAAGTGGTCAGATGGAGATTTTCAAGTGGGCCCTGATCCAGAAAGGATATTAAACCATACATACTTAGTTAACTGGACCACCAGGGGTCTGTATGTCCCCTCCTTTTTCCCTCTACAGCAGGGGTCTTCAACGTTTTCAGGTCAAGGACCCGTAGTTGAGAGACGGATGAAGCAGGGACCCCCACAACCTTTTCATAGATTCCATATAGTTTCATTGTTTGACATTACATGTACATGTATTTTGGATTCATGTAAATTGGTGTTTTCAGATATTTAACCACTTTTCACCAAATGTCAATACTTAACACATATGGTGCCAACCCCGAGTTTGTGAGTGAGCACGCACTCTCTCACACACACACACACACACACACACACACACACACACACACACACACACACACACACACACACACACACACACACACACACACACACACACACACACACACACACACACACACACACACACGGAGGAGGAGAGAAGAGGCTCCACAGTGAACAGTTAGTTAAATAAAGCCATGTCTTACCTTGAGAAAATGACAAGAAAATATAGAAGAAAAAATAGAAGAAAGTTCCTTGGAGGCACACAACACAACGTGCCATGTCATCCAGCTTCTTTGAACAGCGTCAAAAAGTTTAGTTCACGTATGGTAAATGTAAAAGCTATCCACATGTCCTATGGATGTCTGTAGTTAACCCCAGGTAGCATATTCCACTGTGAAACAACTGTTTCATTCTGTTATTTAGATAAAGCCATGCATGCCATGTTTGTTGTTGTGCAGCGCTCTGTCAGCCGAGGTTCAGACAGTCACTGATTGGTTGAGAAACCAGTTGTTACCTTTTCCACTGTTTGTAGCAATAACTTGGCTCGTGTCATGTGGTAACTTATTCAAATAGTCCATACAACTTCTGTGTAGATAACGATGATTTATTACTTCCAGGGCCAGGCAGGAACATACAGCATAAACGCCATGTTTTCACTATTAATCCACTTGTATTAACTTAACTTCTCACTAATATATTCTCCCCAGCATCACACCGCACATTCACTTCCGCGCCGGTCTCAAAACACAGCGTCAACGTCATCCCGTACTGCTCCTAAGCCCGCCCCCTTAAAGGCACAGGCTTGGCATATAACACAGTAGACCTATACCTCCCGCCCCCCATTCGCTGTGATTGGTTTAGAACTTAGAAGCCATGCTATGGGTGCTTCAAAGGGTCAAACAAGGCGAATTTCTGACGTTCTTCTTCTTAATCACATTTTGTGATTATATGATCGTGAATAAATAAAAGCAGGGAGGGGGAGCCGGGCTCCCCCGACTGGCAAATAGGGGGAGCCATTGCTCCACTTGGCTCTATTGAATAGGCGCCAGTGGCAGGGCCCCTCTGGGTTCCTTGAAGGGGCTCCAAATGGACCCTTGCAGGTCTGTAACTCTGAGAATGTACAAATGGAACCATTTGGTTTCATTTGTGAAATAGAACCATTTGGTTCCCCTTGTGCACTATGAGAATGTACAAATAGAACCATTTGCTTCCATTTGTGCACTCAGAGTTATGGGGGTCCTTGAAATTAAACAGTTTGAAAACCACTGCACTACACAAAACCTCACATGGTGTGGTTTTGGAATCCAGTGGGCAATTAGGCCTACTCTGGTGTGTTGGAGGTTTTTCTCTTTAGTATACTGTACTTGCCAGCTAACACAGAATCTGGCTATAGGCAGTCTTTTGTTGGAGTTTGTTACTCCTGGCTTGTTGAGACATTTTTATGGAGGGGAATTTAAAATGTTCCACAAAAATGTTTTAAATTGGTTTAAAGTTGAGCATTTTATTTGGGTAGTCTGTCCTGAAGTGCCCAGGTATTATTCTCTCTGCTCCCTGTTGAGCATCGCTTTCTACCTTCAACCTTTTTGTACCTAACCTGTGTTTGACTGCAACCATTAACCCCTCTGCTAAAACCACTTACTGTAAACCAGTGGTTCCCAGCCTGAGAGCCGGAGACCACTGGTGGACCATATTGCAAGTGCGCCCCCAAATTTTAATGATAATTTAAAGAGGCGGTGCCATAGTTTTGTACTTTTTCTGGTTTTCATGTGTCTAGGAGGTTGACGGTACTTAATTAGACCCCCTGACGTGGTTTTATGAGCAATTATGTATTCTCTTTGTATTTGACATTTCTTCCTGGAGGAAGAAATGTCACACAGATTAAATCAGGCAACTTTTGCCTGATGAAGACGTAAAGTCGAAACGTTGCAGTTGCCTATAATAAAAGTACGTTTTTTGGAGCATATAACAGTGTGCGGGCGTTCTTCTCCATCCACACAGATAAAATGACATCATATAATCATCCCCTCCCCCTTTAGCGTTCACCCAACACTGTGGGTGTGGCTAACTTCAGCTGAGTCACCACCCACCATGACAACCAGGCATACTTAAGGAACTGGTGGGTGTGGCCACATAAAAACCTAATTTTAACTATTTCTGTACACTTTTTTGGAAAAGATCTTCCATCTAGTATAATCATAATACCTGATAATCATGTTTTAGGGGGGTAAAAATCATGGCACTTCATCTTTAACGTTTAATATATATATTTATATGACATGGTATTTTCTTTTTTGAAATGTGTTCCTTTTGTGATACCGACAAATAAGAATACTGTGTTAGTTCCACTGATCCAATTCAACTAAATCGATTGATTATTAACTCTTATACCGCTACGGACGTTCCCGTTCGCCCCAATTCTTTGGGTCGCGCCGCGCCAATACGGCCGTTCGTTCGTTTACCTTGTTGATGTCCGTAAGCTGATGAGGGGTCGCGCCGCCGTGTACTGTAATCACATCGCCCGCAGTGATGGTCTTAAAAATCCATTATGCGTTAACATCAACGGAGACCAATTCTCTTCCGTGTTGATTTCTCTGGCCCTGAGGCTCTGTGGCCAGAGACTGCTCTCAATGTATGGCAAGCCATAACGGCCAAATTCACATTAATTCTTGCATGACGCCGCCCTCTGCTGCCTGGTCTGCAGAAGTGCATTGTTGCACAATAAAAAAAATAAAAAAAAATAAATGTCTATCTATCTACTATAACGTCGCAAAGGTAAGCCGCTTTTTGATGGCACCAGACCCAATAAATAAATAAATAATCTGGCAGTAGTAGAGTTAAAGGTGATACACCATGAAAATTCACTTTTCCTATTTTGAAACCTTTTTTTGGGGTCCCACTAGCACCTTCTATCCTCACAAAGTCCCATTTCAGACCGTTGTGTCTTTCTTTGGTTTTGGGAAGGTGGAGGTTAAAAGCATCCCACGGGTTCTCAAAACAGGCAGTTCAGGCCAAAGGTGGTACTGCAGCTGAAAATGCTCTGAGAGCCATTCAAAAATGAGAGGCTCTCTATTCAGGAGTGGTAATTTAGCCTCAAACCTTTTGAAAAACGTTTTTGGGACATAAACAATATGACATAAATACTTTTTAAATGCATGGTGTATCACCTTTAAAATAAACATGGACTGAAAATGCACACAGCACCACCCATCTGACCACGTTCTGTGTCAACCATTTCGGCTGCCGTATTAAGTGGTCAGATGGAGATTTTCAAGTGGGCCCTGATCCAGAAAGGATATTAAACCATACATACTTAGTTAACTGGACCACCAGGGGTCTGTATGTCCCCTCCTTTTTCCCTCTACAGCAGGGGTCTTCAACGTTTTCAGGTCAAGGACCCGTAGTTGAGAGACGGATGAAGCAGGGACCCCCACAACCTTTTCATAGATTCCATATAGTTTCATTGTTTGACATTACATGTACATGTATTTTGGATTCATGTAAATTGGTGTTTTCAGATATTTAACCACTTTTCACCAAATGTCAATACTTAACACATATGGTGCCAACCCCGAGTTTCCCGAGTTTGTATTGGTACTAGTGCTGTGCCAACCCCGAGTTTCCCGAGTTTGGGCCGTTTTTGAAAAAAAAAAAATTCAATTTTTTTTTTTCAAAAACATTTTTTGGACCTCCAGAAATGTATTAGGCATGATCGCGATCGCGAAATTGCATGTTTAACCCCCATACCAACCCATTCTTTCAAACATGGCAGCCATGTTTGTTTACATCTGAAGAAAACATAATGGCTGATAAATCATGAATGGCTGAACGGATTTCCAAGCGGATTTTTTTGTTTGAAAGCTGTGAACAGCATCTACACACGTGGTGCATCATCTAGGCATGGGCGTGCACTTTTTACACACTTGCACAATTACATGGAAGTCTATGGTAACCATGGCAACGCGAGACATTGAAGAGAAAAAATCGTTGCAACATAAGTGTTAATACATTTGAACTTTAACTCTGTACTTAGTCTGCTCTTTTTCCCCTTTACACCAACCTCTTTGCCGAAAAATAGCCGATCTACAAGCTCACAAAGCCTCGCAAGCTTTTAGATCTGCTATTTTTGACTAAAGTTCTCAGAATATGGACGGTAGCGTTCAAGTGGTTAATATAAAAAAGGAGAAAAAAAAAGCTTCTATGAAGACCCCGTTGAAGACCCCTGCTCTACAGAACACCAAATCTCTTTGCCCGATCTATAAGCTTACAACATGTTGCAGCGTGCCACGTTGTGAGCTTTTAGATCTCCTGTTCTTGCTGAATGTTCACGCCAGAATAGGGACGGTAGGGTTCATGCGGTTAATACGTGTGTGGGTGTACAGAGTAGACCACAGAACAGTTGAGGAGATAGAAGAGATAGGATGGCTAAATCCATAGCAGCTAACTTAATTAAGCATCTGGCTGTCAGCAGGGGGTGGACGTGGAAGGGGGGGAGATTACCCAAACTCAATAAGTCACGTCCCCTCTGATTTCTGTGATTACTTGGATGTGATTTCACAGACTTTAACAATTTAATATCAAAAGATTCAAAGTCGAGAAGAATTAGTTTGTCTTAGATTTGCATGTAATTTACATTAACATTTTGTAGACTGACTCTCAGAGCAGGAGAATAATGCATAGAACCTTCATTATGTTCACTGAAGAGATTAATGAAACCTTCTCAATCTGTTCCAGAACTTTTCTGACATCTGACCGAATGGCAAAATATCAAATTGTCAACCATATGTTGACTTCACTTGAGCTGCATAAATCATACCCTGACAGTTTGCATGTCTTGGTAATGAACTTTCATCAATCATTTGATGTTTTTTGAGCATCATTATGTAATTTGAATTAAGATACAGACAGACTTTGCTGTAAGTTTATCAAAGTAAAGTTAAACAGCCACCTGTCAAACTGTAAGACTCCACTGGTTGGTTATTATTATTATAGAGACAAACAAAGCATATCTCCTTTCTAAGATATTTACTGGTCAATTGTATATCGTTGATATCGGCAGAAACCTTGTATCTCCATGTTTTTTCCATAGATTAATACCCTATATTTTGTTGTGCTTCACACCGACACATGCGTAAAGTGGTGTTGATAGGCAGCGGTTTCTGTTGCATGTTACGTTGGTGATGTCCACCGTCCACCAGCCTCCATATACGGCATGATCATTTCAAGCTCAACACGCGTCTCAATGCGATGCGTTATGAACTTGTAGATTGGCTAGTTTTGCTTTTTTTTTATATTTTGAATGTGGAAGTGGTTAAATGTTTCTGTGGGTTTTAGGAATATTGAACCAATAAAAAGTATTAACAAGATTGGATCCGCGACAATATATTGTCAAATGTGTCGTATATAAATTAAAACCTTATTACATATACAAATTATATATTTTGTATATATTATAGAATTATTAGTTAGCACTTGTCTCTCTCTGATTTCAAAACCATTAACAGTCTTTTTTTCTCCTTCTCTCCATTGCTCTCCTCGTGATCCCGAATCCTGTTGAATTCCTTACAATCAATCATCTGTGCAGGTACTGTAAGCTTTACAAATGATCTTTCTGCCAACATTGCATACACGTTCAAACTCTTTCTGGAGCACTGCATGCCACTGACATAAAAGTCACACACACATCTAGATAATGAAGCGGAACATACCTACAGTGGACTGACAACAACTTGCCAGATTAACACATTTTCTATCAAAACTATGGCCTGTGGTTGTACAATCTGCTTGTGTCCTGTCTATCTCTGTCTGTATGTATGCCAGCTGTTAAATGAAGCCTTGTGTGCATCTGAACCTGGGCTCCACATCCTTATTGACATTCTCTGTAGCATTAGGTATGCAAAAGGTCTCGAAAAAGCTAGAGAATACTGATTGATCCCATGAATGCATGGTGGAGAGTTTCGGGCTTGTCCAATTGATATGTGAGATGTTCCTCCTTAACACTTGAGCGGTTCAATTACCCATAAGCCCTCTAATATGTTGACTTGCCACACTTGGCTTGCTAATCTGTTGTGAAGAACAGAGGGCACACAAGGGGAAAAGGTTCTCAGAGCTCCAACTGGAGTTTCCGTGCAATAGTTGCTCTTTGCCTTCTTCCCTGTAGTTTTTCAATATTTTATTTCTGACATTGTGTTGCAAGGGATGAGAACACATAGCCCATGGCGATGTATAGACTGGCTAGTATTGACGCTGCCTTAAGAGGTCTCAAGACTGGGGGTTGGTGATGATTGAATCTGCTGGATTGTTCCATAGTGTTGTGATAATTGCTCATGTCTCTAACCTCCAGAGAAGCTCCCAGATGTTTACACAGCCCCCATGGCTGGCCTACTTCTCACAATACCAAGCAATTTGTCCAATCCCCCTGTGGCCCTTCTCTGTCTAAGCCAGGCATGTAATTATTGTGTACGCGCTGGCCTTGCCGTCTTGTCTCAGTGGCATGAGGGTGAGGAGGACGTTCTCCTCGGCCATGCCATCCCAGTGGTGTCGCTTCAGTGCACATTGGCTTCCCATTTGAGAGGAGCTGAGTGCGTTATCCGAGGGCAAAGACCTATCCTGACCTCACTCTCACTTACTGTCGCTGCAAATTCACCAGTATTACGAATCAGTTCCTACAGTACATGCATTTTAAAGTTATTGATAAAGTCCTGGACTGAATGCATAGCGTAATAGTGTTGTGAAGACTGCACAATGGAATCCAACGAGAATGTGAAATGTCATAAGGCTTTTATCTTAACTGTATTGAAGTTTGTAAATTGAGAGCATGATTGCTGTGTTTGCCCACACACCATGTGAGTGTTCTTCTTCCATGCACTGCCTACTGCCGTTTGCGATCACGAGGGACGAAACGGAACACGCAGAGCAGTAGGATTAAAAACTACCACACTCTCTCTTATCAGCACTCTCCATCGCTCTGTCCTCCACAGTTATTTTGAGCTTTGGCTACTGGGCAGAGGGCATTGCTCTGTCCAAGCTCAAACTACAACCCATCCTGAACATTCCAGAGATACATATTTATTATGTATCCCCCACTGGTAAAGATGCTCTGAGAACATCTTTGTTGTTGTGATGATACTACGTATCTGTGCCTCAGTCCATGCTGGTTTTGGTTGGCAGTGAGCCCTACCTTGTTTCTGCCAAGTTAGTAAGGCTCTGAAAGGTCAGGTGACCATGTCCATATGGCACACAGACCAGAGGCTTGACAATACATTTCAACCGTAGGTAAGTGAGTTTTGATCAAATACTCAATGGACTGTTTATCTGGAGAACTACAATTTAAATTATTGTTCATCTAAAGGATGTCCTGAGAGTATAAGGAAATGGGTTTAGTTTGTTGTCTGTTTCTTGTGGGAAAAACACCATCTGTAAACATACTTTATGTATACATTCACTACAAAACCTTAGAAAAGCTACATACTGTATAAACAAATCTGGTTGAACTCTGTTCATATCACAACCTTCTAACACAGGAAAGGTTGTATGTAAAGTGACTAAAAACGGATTTGCACCAACCATCATGTATTAGACAGTTCTAATAGACAGTTTAGAATGCTAAAATGGTTTTATGGATAGAATTGAGTTATCTAGCAATACCCATATAGTGGTCCACCATGATATATTGGCACTGGTGTGCTGCCGTGGTGCAAGGCCGAGTGTCGTAGCTTGGAACACCAGTGTCAATATCTCATGGTATATAGCATGACCTTGAGTCTATTATGTCAATGATGCGTGATTATGGATCCAACTGGGAAAGATGGATGGAAACGGCATAGAGCGCTCGTTTTCAGTTATTGTCCACGACATTGCAAGCGGCGCGAAGGCCAGCGGACCAGGGCGAGTTACGAAGACGTGGTGAATGCAATCGTTATATTTATGCCCAGGCCGTAATGGGCAAGCGCACGATAAACGCCATGATAATTGGGTTTTGGTGCACCTCGCGCGGTCCAAGTGACTACAACGGAGCGCTCCCTACGTCCGGTTCAGCCAATGACAAGCTTCAAAAATGAGTCAGGGGCGTGGTTATCCATCTTTCCCAGTTGGATCCATAATCACGCATCAATGATACCACAGTTACATTATCAATATTTAGGTTTGATGTCAAGAACAATGATGACACAAGCTTATTATGCAGGTTTCGTCCACAAAGTAAAATTGTTAATTCCTCCTTTACCTTTCTACCACATCCAGTTCTGAGTTTACTTTTAGTTACAGGATGGTCATCAGTTTTAGGTTCACTGTCATCAAAAATTAAATGCTAATTTTGTTCAAAGCCAATACATTAGACAATGTTTCACCCTGTAGAAAAATGATGATGTTGCGTTGTTTCTGACATCTTGTCTTCTTGTGGTCTTACTAGGTTAGAGGCACAATGAAGTATAATCTGGTAGGCAGAGTGATACTTTTTTAGACATGCATGTGAATACTGATATCGGATCAAAATGTGTTTTAGAGTACTCCAAATTAGGTTATTTTCATTCCAGTGTATTAGATTATTAGCCTAAATAAAAAAGACACAGTGACTGACACAGGCTTTTTTGTTTGTTTTTGTTGGTAGTTTTACACTTATTTATTCAGAAGGATCAGCTTCTATCTAGCTTCTAGATAGACAAGAAACTAAGGGCAGAGATGGGGAGAGAGAGGAGAGACATGAGAGACGGTAGGTCTGATTTGAACTCATGTCCTCCCACTCACAAGGGGTCTGTGTAATGACCGGCTAAGCCATCAAGCAGTGTTTTTTACAGATCTTAGAACATTCTACCTCTTGATGACATACTCCAGAGTAGTATCTTTGATCCTTTGGTTTCCTGCATTGGCAGAGACTTGCTCATGTTCACAAATGTATAATGCACTGACCCAGATATAAAAGATGAATAGGGCCTACTGTTTCATCTCTTTTTTGTGATTTTTGCTTTGGTACTGCTTAAAGCTGCATGCTGGGAATTATGTTGAGGAATACAAACATATTTTATGCAATCTATATGGTAGAGAATGGTAATACAACATCCAGCACATCTGCAGTGGTCTCCCTACTCTTCCAATGAGAAATTCTGACCCTGGTGTAGGGTTGGTACTGGTTGACAATGTCAATAAAGTTGACATCAGAACTGTGATTGGACACTAGATCATTGCTGCAATTCAGACATTGTTGCAATTACGACTCTTCGTCAGGAGAGGGCGACAAGGGACATAGAACTTAAGGATTGTAGCTTTAAATATGGCTTGTGACATCCTCTGTTGCATCAAACACTTACATTATGCTATAATAATGTGGTCTATTGTTGATTTTTGGCGCACTTTCCCCACTGTATTCATTTGTTTTTGTAGTCCTGTAATTTTTTCAAATGTGGATTGTAATTGAACACTTATTATGATCGATTATAAAAAAAAGAAAAAAAAAAAAAATATATATATATATATATATATATATATATATATATATATATATATATATATATATATATATATTGCTTTTTAAATGCAAAAAACATACATAATCACATTTTGCGTCTCTTTCCTTGCCTTTACCTCTGTAATGATCGCACAATCATGGGATATGATAACAAAGGAAGGAACATGGGCACAGCCAGTACAGTGGTTTCATTCAGTGCCACCCCCCATAGTGAGGCGCGTGGCTGCTCCAGTTGAGTTATGTAAGGGCTGCAGCCTCATGCATAAGGAGGAGAGCCATAAATCAACTCATAACAACAGAGCAACTTCTGCCTGTGTTGCACGAATGTTCATCACTATCACACCCCATTCGCTCTCTCTCTCTCTCTCAGAGTAAAATCTTCTAATACAGGGGTCTTCAAAGTTTTCAGGCCAAGGACCCCTTAGTTGAGAGAGAGATGAAGCAGGGACCCCCACAACCTTTTCATAGATTCCAAATAGTTTCATCGTTTGACAGCACGATCATCGGTGTATTTTGGAATCATGTCAATTTGTGTTTTCAGATATTTAACCACTTGAACCGTCAATACTTAAAAAACGTGACCTTTCACTCTGTAATCAGTCTGCTCTTTTCCCCCTCTACACCATAGCTCTTTGCCGAAAATAGCTCACTCACAACGCCTCGCGCTGCGAGGCGTTGTGAGTGAGCTTGTAGATCAGCTATTTTTGGCTAAAGTTCTCCGAATATGGACGCTAGGGTTCAAGTGGTTAATATGAAAAAGGAGAAAAACTTGTTTCTATCACACAAAGATTTTGGAGGACCCCCTATAGTAACTATGAGGACCCCCTAGGGGTCCCGGACCCCCTGTTGAAGACCCCTGTTCTAATATCCTCAAAACAATGCCACTCACAAACCTTTAGAATCGGGAAGGATGAAATGGATAAGAATTTGAGCTGGACAATGCTGTGAGTGGCACTAATGCAATGTAAGCTAGATCTTTACATTTTGTAAACATTTACCGTATATTAGATGGATATTTTCATAATGATGTATTGGTGGCGGCCATTGCTGAATGGGAATAGCAGCCTTCTGCCAGAGTTAACCCAGGCACTGTATTAATAGGTCCCACTGGTCCTGATAGTTAGGATGGGTAAATGCAGACAACAGACAACACCTAGGCCTATATGCAAATACAGTGACGAAAAATAGGATTGGTGACTAAATTACTATAGCTTTTACGATGGCTAACATATTCCAAAGGATAATGCCAAGGAAAAACGTTTGGGGCAGACTTCATAGTGTTTCCTTTGTGGACTGAATTTTCTTCACTATGGTATACTTTGAAACCATAATTTATGGTCCTGCGGCATTTTGCAAGACTAGCAACTTTCCCTTGTCTTCTCTACTTTCCCTTGTCTCATCACAAAAGGAGACATTTGTTTCCGACCGTTTTAAGCATACTTTCAGCACCACATACAGGATTTTGGCGGGAGCATCTCTTGAAACACTTCCAGAGCTTTTGAGAAAATGAGAGCTGACGCAACTCTTTCCACGCTAGTGGAGTTTGACATTTTGGGCCAGAGGATTTACTTTGCCAGCGTCAGTGTGCAAAATGTGTTGTGACATTCTCTCTCTCTCAATTCCACCCCTTTCTTTCTCAGACACACATACAGTCATCACACACAAGCCCCAAATTGAGGTCTATTTAATTTTGTTGTTGCTAAGAAAAGGTATTTTTACGAAACCGGTTTTCCATTGAAGCAAACTAGAATCTCTATGCTCTCATTTGAGCAATTTGGGATTGCTATCTAGAAGATTATGGTTATAGCTAAATCCCATAACCACTTAAGCCTTATACTTCAGCTATTTAAAAATAGCCCATCCACAAGCTTGTGAGTCCTAACACACTTGCAGGTCTGCTATTTTCAAAACATTTTGAACAATTAAGATGTTTTGGTGAAATACAATTAATTACATTTCTTTTTAATTAAAAAAATATTTTGTCGGAAGATTTTACTATCCCATGATTAAAATATATAAAATACAGTTTGTTTTGTTTGATCAGTTACCATTAGGCAACACAAGACCGCATTTCTTCTATTATATCCTTGTGCAGCTCATCCTTCTTGCCTATTCAGCCGGACATTAGTAAGTCTGTGACCACCTGACCTCTAAAATATTTGTGTTACACCTCAAACGTGAAACACCGCTGCAACATGACATTATCATTAACCCGTTTAGAACGGGTACACATATTGTGTATCATTATTTTATGCTTTAACTATTGAAAAATAGCAGATATACAAGCTCACAGCGCGCCACCGAGTGCCGCGCTGCGAGCTTGTAGATCTGCTATTTTTGAATAATCGTGAAAATTAGAATTTTGACCCGATTCTATAAGTGTCTTTTGAATCCTTCTAAGGTTTTCTGAAAAACCCATGTTTTTCAGCCATCGTCAAAGACAAGGTCCTTTTCACTTAACTGGAGCTCAGTTAGTCTGTTCTTGAGAGACTACTATGTCAGTGGTTCTCAGACCTTTTCATGTGAAGGACCCCCAAAATGATATTTATTTGGCCACGGACCCCCATCTCAAAATGTTTAGTTCCATGGACCACCCAGAAGCAAAATTTGAGTTACAAACGTTCGCTTTGAAAAATACATATATTCAAAGATTTGCACACATTTTTCCAAAAAATAGCAGATCTACAAGCTCGCTGCGCGGCACTCTGTGCCGCGCTGTGAGCTTGTATATCTGCTATTTTTCAACAGTTAAAGCATTCAATAATTCTAGGCCTAAATGGGTTTTAATAAGCAGCTTAGCACCTCTGTACAACATAGAAGCAGACAGGGGAGTATCCGCTCTCCGCTGCCTCACCTGGCATCTCCTGGGCCGAGAAGAAGGGGGAGAATGAGACTCAGCGGCCCGGATGTGTAGTCAGGAACCAGCCATTGCTCATTTCCAAATCTCCCCGCTCACCCCCAACCCCCTCCCAATACCACCATCTGGAGAGGATGCCAGGGACTGGCCCGCTAGCAGAATCAGACTCATGGGCTCGGAGCGCTGCCAGGACGGAGAGGAAAGTCCTGGAGGGAAAAGGCCATTTTGCAGTTCACGCTTGTCTGTCCTTGTTGCCCAGGGGTGTCGCACCAAATTCTAGGCCCCGGGTACGAGGATTCACTGTGTTATTTTGTGCTTTAACTATTGAAAAATAGCAGATATACAAGCTCTGCTATTTTCTGAGAAATCGTGAAAGTTTTTGCACATTTTTGAAGGTTTTTTGAAAAACCTATGTTTCCATGTCAGTGGTGCTCAAACTTTTCATGTGAAGGACCCACAAAATGATGTGTATTTGGCCACGGACCCCCATCTCAAAATATTCAGTTCCATGGACGCCCCCAGAAGCAAAATTTTAGTTACAAATGTACATATATTAAAAGATTTGCACACATTTTCTCTACTTAAAAAAAAAATAGCAGATCTACAAGCTTGCAGTGCGGCAGGTGAGCTTGTATATCTGCTATTTTTCAATAGCTAAAGTATAAAATAATTAAGGCCCCTCCACCTTGGGCCCTGGTAACTCAGTCCCACTTTTCCCCCCTTGTGACGTCCCTGCCTGTGCCCTTGCTCTCTGGGCCTGGACAACAGCCCTCGGTGTGATGTAGACTAGAGCGTGCCCAGCCTCACAACAACACAACATCAAGTGTGTCTTGCGTCCAGCAAAAACATGTCAATGGCAACAAAACTCTTGTCTGGGCTGGGTCTGTTCACTGCTACATCCACACTAGTACATTTTCATTTTAAAATGCAGTTTTCAAACCATAGTATTTCAATGTCTTACTCTTTCTTTACTATATTTGTGCTGCAGTTTAACAATGAAAGAAACCATGAATTATTCCTAGAAATATGTATGTAGCTCATGTTCAAATTAGTTAATAGTAGTTTATTGTTATGCAATAGTAGTTTATTGTTATGCACTGGTATCGACCGATATACATGTTCAGATTTCTGTATCGGGAAGGAAACGATGGTATCAGAAGTTCGGAACATCTCTAAGTAACTGTTAGCATAGACGACAAGATCAGCTATTTATTATCCATATTGAATTAACCAGTGGTAGTCGAGGCTGATTTTCTTCTGGAAAAGGGTGACGTTGATAGGGGCGTGACAAAGAAGTCTCCGTTTTAGGGGCTCTAGTCTAAAACACCGGAGTAGTGTTGACACTAAGTGTAAATGTAGCAAAATGTATGCATTTTGAAACAGAAATGTATTGGTGTGTGGATGTAGCCTGAGAAGTATTGGCTAACTATTATGTTGGAATCCCTACTTTTTTTTCTCCCCTCAAAGAGACAATTCATCCTCCCTCTTTCCTCAACACTTAATTTAAAGCAGTCAGGGTCACTTAGGAGGTAGAGGTGGCTGGTCTTTTTCTAAGCACTGTCCTCCCGGGGGAGCGCTGGCTGAACTGCAGAGCACAGTTTTTCTTAGCTTAATGAGAACACTGGTTACTTGCTGACTGCTAATATAATAAGCCCTAAGATGTATGTTGTACAGTGTATGTGTGCTGCATGCCCTTGGGTGCATGCACATCTTTTAGGTCCATTTGTACATCCCCAGAGTTAAAAGGGGCGAGGAGCAATGAGGATTTTACTTAGTGTTTACTTGCAGAGGTTATGCTGTACTACTTGTAGTATTACTCAAAAATGTACCTGATATAAATGTCATCTCTTCTAAGCAGACAGACAAAAGCTGCACAGAATGAGGTTTTCATCAACCCTTTCCAGTAATGTCTCTTGTTCTCTCTCAATACAGGTCGCCTAATTTGTTAATGGTGTGCAGAGATGGAGGGTGAAGCAACCCCATTCTGTATCTAATAGCTACTCCACTTTTAGGACAGTTTTAAATGGATATTCATTAAACAGTGTCTCTGTGAAGGCAGCAGATATAATTCTTAGGCTGTATGGAGAATTAATATTAGTTCTCTCACAAGACTTCTGGTACTCAATTCTTGATGCAATCTTCTTTCCTTGGCTCCTTGGCTTGTAGATTTACTATTTTCAAACATTTTGTACTTTTACTTTTGGTACTTTTAAGTACATTTTGATGCCAACACTTTCACACTTTTACTAAAGTACATTTTGAATTCCGGACTTTTACTTGTAACCGAGTATTTCTATATTGCAGTATTGATACTTTAACTTTAGTAAAGTACGTTTTCCACCACTGAAGGTGGCCCATGTTTGTGTGCGTTGACAAATGAGGGCCTGGAATGAGAGCCAAGAGGCTGATCCCCTGAGAGGAGCACATCTATGCTGATGATGTGCCACTGATGGATTCCTTCCACCCCTGCAATATGGGTTGCGGTCACACGGGCAACTCGGAGACTTTGAAAGCCAAATTCTCGTTCATCCTACGAATGCGCCTCTGTTTCAGAGCGTTTTTCACGAGAAACTATTTTTTTTTTGTGAGCAGCATGGTTGTATGATGAAGGCTGAATTAGGCTTGATAATAGAACATTCAGTTCCAAAGCTTCCACTCACAGATAATCCCTACTAGAGTTGTGCTGTGACAGTGTTTCTACTACAGTCCCCTTGCCCTGAGCTTTTCACTTCCTGCCACTGGTATATTGCATTTTGATCCTCAGTCTTAACTACTTCAACTCTAGCATCCTTGTTCTGGGTGGAGCATTTGGTGAAAATAGCAGATCAGAGATAGTGGTTATTTTCGGCTAAGCTATTTGGGGGCATAGTATAGAGCTTGGGAATCCCATCGACTAAGTATAGGGTTAAAGGTACAATAGTTTATGAGAAAACATTGTGTATCGTGTAACCTGGTTACTTTTCATTGGTGTCATATTTTTGTTCCTTGGAAACGTCTTCGTTTTTGAAACCTCTGCTTGAAAACAGCCGTTGTCGTTTGAGGATGGAATGCACCCTAGTTCCCTCTGGTCTCGGGTGACTTTGATTCTCTTCTAGAGAGAGATACTAGGCGTTCTAAACTTGGGATTCACACAGGTTTTTAAACTACTTTGAGAAACGGGGAAAGCAGGTGTCATTCCCTTTCCCATAGAATCAATAACACTACCATCATAGCCTGGGGGATGAACTGTACCTGCCTTTCTTACATCGGTTTGGCAACCAACGTCTTTTCATTTACATGTATTTTTTGGGATGTTGCTGAGGTTTACAAAAGAGTAAATATTTACCCACTTAGAAAAACAACAAATATAAGGTGCAGGCGAAAGGCTTTGTCTATTTATTTCCTTGAGGTTTCAGGTTTGCAGCTCGGTAGTGCCTGCCTTTTTACTTTGGTGTGTGCATTTGTAGATGCGTGATACGTGATGTTTTAGTTGGGTGGAGCTGTGTGCATGCACTTGTGATTTTGTTTGGTTGTGCTCTAGTTGTAATAAACACAGCATGGCACTGCTGGCTTGTCTTCCCAGAGTATCTTGGTATCTCACTATGCAGCGCTCTCTCTCTCCCACCCCCTCTCTTCCTCCTTTTCTTTTTCACTCTGCGAGGGTGAACGTGGGCGGCTGTACAGAGCATGACAGCAGTGCTGTGTTGAATGTAGTCTAGAGATGAGGAATAGACATGCAGTGTTAAAGGAAACACTGAGACAGTCGACACCGTGGTATCTTAAAGAGTGTCTTCCTGTGTACTTGGGTGTACAAGGTGATGACCAATCAAAACTGCTCCTCCACATTGTTATAAAAATGTAAATTATCATCACCATTTGAACAAAAGTGACACTGACTCACTGAGTGATGGTAAATGGAAGCAATAAGGGATGAATTTGTTTAAATGATCATAAGTAACTGTCAGCTGATGTCCTTTGTGCAAGGGACACTTTCCATCATATGGATTTCTGTCCGCCAATAATTGCAAAGTGTTTTAAAATGTACAGAAGAATGACAAGTTCTTCTTCTTCCATTTTTGTGCATGCATGGCCTAAGAACGCGTGTCACATTATGCCTGCATTTCTGTGGGAGCTGGATTTTATGCAAGCATCCCTGTTCTTCTGTGGGCCACGCTCCTGCTGTGCCTACCCAACAGGGGGCTAGGCAATTGTGACACTGATGAGAGCAACATCAGCCTCCAGTCGTGCTTGCGTGTGCCTGTCTGTGCATGTGCATTAATGTGGGTTTGCCTGTGTGTCACACACCCTCTTGACAGAGTAATGGCAGTGATGAATGCAGCGGCAGCCAACCTCAGCTGAAGTTTAGCTGCGTGTGTGTGTGTGTGTGTCACACCCACACATATATAACACATCCCATACAAAATATTTGATTGATAGCTGCTTGATGCATTCAGTTGGATATAATTTCCTGACAGACGGGAAGCAATACCCATCACTATTAAATTGCCTTACCGCAGTTTAAATTCCATTTGTGATTTATTCCTCTTATTGGTTATTGCTTTACCTCGTTTGTGATATCATTCGTCTTTGCCAGACCATTAAAAATGTTACCACCTCTAAACTCAAACACGCTGAACAACATTAACTTAACCTAAACGTAACCATCTCTAAAATAATGCCTGAACTCAGTGGTGTCTGGCTGCCATGTGAGTATGGCCCTACCAAGTCATCTATTCTACTTTATGTAAAAAAATGAAGATACACATAGACATGGACAATATGATATATGGTGCAATGCAAATTATGGACATCAACTAGATCTAGTGGAGAGCACACTTCTTCTTGCACATGGCACGCTTTTATAAAGGACTCCTTTAGTTCCATGATGGAATGGAATGAGAAACGATGTTTTCCTGATCCAAATTGACATGTCCGACATCATTATCGGTGACAGAAAAAGTTGAGGTAAAATTGTGGCTTCATCTATGCCTACAGAAAGAGAATATGGCCGGATGTGAAAACAAATTCATGAATGAACGGCTGAATGAAAATGACAAAAACACAAAATGGATTTTGTGTTTTTGATTGGTACAAGTGCTTTTGGGGTTGCCTTGGCAACTGGTTGATTGCAGATAGGATGGCAAGTGGGCGTGGAGTCAGCAGGTTTTTGTGGGCCGGTGAGAGTGGAGGCAGGCAGGGGCGTCACAAGGGGTAGGAAAGTGGGACTGAGTTACTAGGGCCCCAAGGTGTTGGAGGGGCCTTAATTATTTTATACTTTAGCTATTGAAAAATAGCAGATATACAAGCTCACAGCGCGGCACCGAGTGCCGCGCTGCGAGCTTGTAGATCTGCTATTTTTGAAAAGTTGTGAAAATGTGTGCAAATCTTTGAATACATGTATTTTTTAAGCGAACATTTGTAACTCAAATTTTGCTTCTGGGGGGTCCCTGGAACTAAATATTTTGAGATGGGGGTCCGTGGCCAAATACATACCATTTTGGGGGTCCTGCACATGAAAAAGGTTTGAGCTCCACTGACATCGAAACATAGGTTTTTCAAAAAACCTTAGAAGGATTTGAAATATTCAAAGATTGTAATGATTTTTCAAAAATAGCAGATCTACAAGCTCGCAGCGCGGCACTCGGTGCCGCGCTGTGAGCTTGTATATCTGCTATTTTTCAATAGTTAAAGCACATGGGGCCCCACAGTGAACCCTTGTACCCAGGGCCCAGGATTTGGTGCGACCCCCCTGGAGGCAGGCGATTAGTGCACACAGCACATGCTGCATGGGGGCAGGGTGTCCCCATGGGTGTCCTTTACAACGTGACCACGGCCCCGGCCCTGGCCCGAGCCCACCTGGTGGACTGAGATCAAAGGGGAATCACAACAACATGACATGTTGACAACAAACACACCCCTCTGCTTTTACGCTGTTCCACATGTGCTAGTAGCCTGTCAGCTGTTTGTGGAAATGCCATCACGGTGGGACTTGAGGTAAAGGTCTTATAGGTTTTTTTTAATCTCCTATTGATTCTAGGGCACTGTCTTAGTGTCTTTGTAGATTGTGTTTTATCCCGTTAATGGGGTCATGTCCCACTGAATACCACTTGGCATCTTATTTGTTAAAGGGGTAGAGGTGTTAACTGGTGGCATTAAAAAAAAACATGTCTCTTATTTGTCAAAAGGTACAGGTGTTAACTGATTGTGCTTAGAAAAACAATCCTTGTCCTGCAAAAGTATGGCTATATGTCAATGATTGGCACATTTTGGCGTATTTTTTTTTACAGTAATAGCCCACAGATCTGACACACATGCGCACGCACACACGCACAGACAGACAGAAGCACGCACGCACGCACGCACGCACGCACGCACGCACGCACGCACGCACGCACGCACGCACACACACACACACACACACACACACACACACACACACCCATGGTTAAGTGTTGTGAGACAATTTGGTACTCTATAGAATACATTAATTCTGTCAGGCATCCTACAGTATGTGGGATAATAACATTTTACCATTTACCTCTACCATTGTTGGTTCCCCAAAGATTGTATGGAGGGTGGATATTCTTTACCAGAAAGCACTCTGCATCCGACCTACCTGATACCTTGTTGACGGGTCAAACATAAACACTGGAGGTGGGCATTGATTTTATGCAGCCTAATTTGTATTCCATACATGCATCATCATGAGAGCAGTCAGAGCACGCATGGAAATAATGCTGAGTGTATGGCCGTGTCTGGGTCTGGTCCGAGTCATATATCGCTTCTGGCCAGGTTGTCTGCATCGATCGAGACCATCCTAGATGGATAGTTATTCACAGTGCTTCATTTTACCCCTTAACCAGTCACCTCAGCCATTTTGTTTTTACCTAGTGAGCGAGAGGCTGGCCAATGAATCTACTGTGCGAGAATCCGCTGAGGATGCGGAGAGCGTGGGCCACTACTCTACTGATCAGCTTCTTATGTAATCTCTGTCTCTTAACCTCAGAGGCTATGCTCATCCATCCACTGTGAGCACAAGCATGCAGGCTTTAGTGGCAGTGTTATGTAGTGTGGCTATGAAGCCAATTAAGGTAATTATTAAGCCAGGAAATAATATTGTTTTTGAACATGCCACAGAATAGATAGAAATGAGAAAATGTGCATACTCAACTGTATGTTGCCTCAGAATATTTTGATTTGTAGACTGAAGCCTAGGTTTGATTGTGATATAAATATATGTTCATTGCATTCATCATCACTATCTATTGTTTGGCCATGCATAACATGAACCACTCCTGGAGCCAGCTATGGCCTAATATTTCAAAGAACAGCCAATAATGGAGTCTGCAACATTGACAAAAGATTACATTATGCTTCTTTTTACCCCTGTTGTTGTTGTCTAAATGCATTTTTATGCAGCAACAGTGACACCCTCTGGTGATGATCTACCACCACATACACACACACCTCCAAAGAAGTCCTGGTGCCTATGACCTCTGTTTAGAAGCCCCTGTGCCATTTCTAAAGGCTGCTTTCATTGGGTGGAAGAGTGGAGTAGATGCATAGCATCACACAGGGGAGACACAAAGACAGTCACTGCACCAAATGGTGTTACCCATTAGCACACGGAGATGCAGAAATAGAAGACTGTTGTGTCGTGCTCATCTCTGTGCCGTACGTGGGCAGAGCTTATGTTGGGATTTAGCTGAATATCCTCCATTTATTGTGTCAAGGCAGAGCTCAATTGTTGGCTGAAGTCAGATTAGCGATTTGTTTACCCTCTGCAGCTGTCCCTCCTCCCGGGGCTTCTCACGGTTTGCCACTTTCACGTGCCTATTTTTCGGCATGTCAGTGTAAGCGAACATGTGCAAGAATAAAAAAAAATCAAACATTTCTACAACTCACAAACATGTCCTGATGCAACATATGTGTCCAATTATCTATGGTGCTGGCAGTGTATCCAACACAAAACAGACTTTATGTGTCACAGTAACACTGTATCCTCCTTATCAACTTGACAGCCAGTGATATGAGTAGTGAGTTATGTGTCAGTTTCCTATTGATGAAAAGAGTGCAAACTAAGTTAGTGCTAAAAAGTGGCAAAAATGGAATAAGCCCTTTTAAAGGGCCAGTTCACCTCTGGGGCAACCAGATCTTATTTTATTGTTGTTTGGGACACGATCAACACGTTTACATTACAGTTTTTACCTTAACTATTCAGCCTGAGGGTAGTGTCTCAGAGGCACAATGAACATCTGAAGGATCCTACCCTAAGTTGATTGTGATGCAGGTTGTATGATGGTAGATGATTTTGTAATGCTCACAGCCATCAGAAAGACTAGTGGCTGGCAAGGGACCTTTTTGTAATGCTCACACCGCACGGCCTTCACAAAGACTGGTGGCAAGGGTTTGTGAGGTGTCAGCGCAGCAGTGTGCGTCCAAAAGAGCTTTCTAATGGTGTGATGAGTCAACAGTGCCATCAGTATCAGACGTTGAGTCACCTGCAGAACACTAGAGATCGAACCGCTATGCACTTGAGGCCTGAATAATTAGCCATCATTCTCCCTCCTGCATTTATTCTTAGAATGATGAGGTGAGTCTGATCATCTTGGATTTGGTGGTCCTTGTGTTTTAGCATTATGTCATCTCTGCAGTATTCACAACTGCAATGATTTATCAAAGGTTTGGCCATTTGGGGGGAAAGAAATACTTTAAAAGAAAAGCTGGCACTGTTTAGAGTGAACCTTGAGAATGTTAGTTTGTTATGAAATGTTATGAAACATGCCCTTACCTCCCTTTTACTTGGGAAGTAAATTTGCTGAGGAACTGTGATGAACCTTCAGACTAAAATAAACCTGGCTTGTTTCTTTCAAATTGTTTCCCATCACTCACATTCAATCCCTGATGTCATAATCTATTAGTCAGTGGTGAAAAGTACTACAATTATTTGCTAGGCCTATTTATCAATACTGCAATGTAGAAAGTAAAAATCCATTAAAAATTAAAAAATGATGTATGCTTTCTTTGTAATAATAATCAAAATCTATAAAGTAAAAAGTAACTAAAGTTTTCAAATATATGTATTGGAGTAAAAGTGCAGTATTTGGATCTGTGATGTAGTGGAGTAGTAAAAAGTAGTAAACATCGGAAATACTCTAGTAAAGTAAAACATTTAAATACCTAAAATATGTACCTTTACACCACTGATGTTACTTTGCACTGGCATATTATCTGCCAAGGAGCTTACCAGCAACACCGGGCCATCCTTAGTTTAATTAGATTCACTTATCAGAATGAAATGAAGTTTGATTGCACCTGCACAGATGTAAGCAGCAACACAATGGCAGGCAATGATGATCCAAACCTTGAAATGACAGCTCACATTATCATTTACTGTACAAGGTCTCATAAGTAATTGCTTGCACAAAATAGCTGATGTCAGTTGTCATCAATGCAAGATTACAGTAATGATATCCCCTGAAATCATGTATTTTTATATTCAAGTGATAGCTTCCTTGAATATAAAAAAGCTTGAAATGCTTTTCTTTGCAGTTTGATCCTGAAAAATCTTTAATGAAATTGGCCATATGTGATTGTGATAGGCTATCATCATTTTGTGTTTTTCTTTGTACTGTGATGAAGATGCGGCAAACCCAGTGCATCTACACTTGCCTTTGGTTGCAACTTGCATCACAGATTTGGACCTCTTTGTAGCACAATGCTGTGGAAAGGGAACCGATACCAGCTGTTTTTGACTACTGCTACTTCAGCAGAGATCCATTCCTTTTTGATTATGCTCAGTTCCTGTCAGCTATTTCTCTGAAACTTCAAAGAATCCATGTGCTCCACTGCTCCATGCTTTGACTGTGCCAGGGACACTTGACTACAGCGATCTCACTTGCAAAAGAGTCAAACATTGCTTTGTCTACTACACAGAATAATATCTTCTACTCTTTGATCTTTTAATATGACCTATAGTTAGCATGCAAATACTGAATGGTGCAACATTGAAGGTAAATGTTTGTTCAGAAACACAGTTCTGTATGTAAGGGCTCATAGTAGCTAGTTTATAGTAGTACTGTAGGTGCCAACCATGCCATAGATGAGGAGATTAATTATTAACTCTGTATGAAACACTGTATCGCAGGGGTCTTCAACGTTTTCAGGCCAAGGACCCCTTGGTTTAGAGAGAGAGAGATGAAGCAGGGACCCCCACAACCTTGTCATAGATTCTATATAATTTCTTGTCATTTGTTTGACAGCACAATCATTAGTGTATTTTGGATTCATGTCAATTTGTGTTTTCGGATATTTAACCACTTGAACTGTCTACTTCTCCCCTCTACACCAAACCTCTTTGCCGAAAATAGCCGATCTACAAGTGAGCTTGTAGATCTGCTATTTATGGCTAAAGTTCTCAGAATCTGGATAAGAATCTGCCTATAAAGGAGATTTATTTTATTTTTTTCTTGCTATCACACAAAGATTTGGAGGACCCCCTAGGGGTCCCGGACCCCCTGTTGAAGACCCATGCTGTTATTGGACAGTGGAGGACAGGGGTTAGGCCTTGGGTGAGGAGGGGGGGGGGGGTGGGGGGGCGGCGGCGGCGGCGAGGTCATGAGCTGGTCTGCAGCTGTCACTGTGACACTGCCAGTGCCACTGTGCTCATCTCATTGGCATGCAGCCGCTAGGCATCCTACCACAGAGGCACAGCCGCACAGCCAAAGGGCCTATCAGTCAAAAAAGTAACAGCAAGCCATGGCAGGCAGCCCTTGCCCCTCTACCCGCCCACCGCTGACTCATCTCGACACCAAACACAGGAAGCTGGCACCATCACACAAGATAAAACTGCGGCAGCCTCCCTGGAATTATGCATCACACCTTGGAGTAAGTGCAGAGAGTAATGCCTCCCCTGCACCTTTTCTCTCTCCACCAGCTCACACCTGTCTATTTCCTGCCATTTGCCCAGAAATAGCTGGCTGCAGCAGCGTGGTTCCTTCAAGGCCATGTGACCACAGAATGTGCACCTATGGAGATGCCCGAGCAAAAATAGCAGCACCATCATCCTCCCCGCCGTCCCAGTGTTGCAGAGCAGGCAGTGAGGGTGGTGGAGGCTTCCCTTCCGTTACGTTTGCCTTGGAACATCTGCAGTTATTTATCACACGAGATTACATAACCAAGAATCGCATTATAGAATCTCATTCCCCCCCCCCAGAAGGTGTGGGCACAGATTGTTTGAGATGAAGCTGGTGCATGAGAGCTACTAGTTATTCAGGCCTTCCCCTCTCCTGGGGTGTTGCTGATGCAGCAAGCAGAGGACGGGGGCTCCGAAAATATGGTGGGTGGGATGGGTTTCCTGACAGATCTTACGTTTCATCTCGATTGCTAGGGGTTGTTTTCTTGTGGTCCAGCTACGGTTTTCAGCTCATTAGCCTTCCTCTCTCCAGATTGCCCCAGGGAAGATGGGACGTTGTTTATTGTGTGTGTGAGTTTATGTGTGTGTGTGTGTGTGTGTGTGTGTGTGTGTGTGTGTGTGTGTGTGTGTGTGTGTGTGTGTGTGTGTGAGAATACATGCCATAGATGTACTTGTGACACTTCAAATCCCAACAAGGCATTATGGGTAGACTGAGTGATTTAGTACGTGCTAAGCATACGAAATCTCCAGCATCCCCATGTATTCAAGGAGCCCATTATTGGAGGAAATGTGTATGTTGGAGGGTGTAAATTAGGATCTTCAATTCAGCCTGTTCCTCATTCATTGCAATTAGAATCTAATTGGCAGCAACGCCAATCATCTCCAATAGCATAAACATAGTCTAAAATCTGTGATTTTCTGTCTCACTGTTGCACAAAAGCATTGAGTTTCATCATCAGTAAACTACAGAGCAGGTTATTGCATCATTCCCCCGGCACTTCCCACGATGGCTCCAAAGACGCATCTGTGCGTCTACAGTTCATCAGCTCCCTGTCAGTCTATCCTCCATGGAGCTGCACAAGGTATTGCATAACTCTCTTTGATACAGTGTGTGTGTGTGCTCCCATTAAATTGAGTAGATCTTGACAAACACACCCCTCCCTGAGGGAGGTCTGCCTCCTATCTAAATCTGACTCGTCCTCAGTGTTGCACCCGCTACTTTCAAAGCTACTTTGTACCTAATACAGTTAATGTGGCTGAGGACACGTCACGATGACATTGAGTGATTGAATAAAACATAACACTGTAATAGCTATTTAGCTGGAGATGGAGAATTCTCTCAGATGTGATGGAGAAACCGCGCTCAAAACACATCTGTTCTATTGTGCTATTTCTATGTTGATGTGCCACCGAAAATGTAGTGATGTAGCTTTTGTCAAGTTACATGGTGAAGAAAAAAAATAACATCATTCTGAGTTGTAAAACTACCCACAAATTAGCTGATTATAGGCAAGCTACTTGCATGCATAAAGCTACTGCCCAAAACTGCAGTTAACTTGTGTGTAGTTAAGAATAGGTGACTTGTCTTGGGTGAATGTATGTATCGTTTCTCCCGAAACTATGAAGCAATTCATTGATTTTTGTGATCATTTTTGATGCCAAAGGATGATAAGGAATGTCATCTTTGTGACCGTCATGGTTGCATATAAAGGGTTCTCATGATAGACAGTTATTCTCATCCTCACATCATCCTACTTACAGTATTGTACTGTATCTTACAGTATGTTTTGTTTGGGGAATGGAAAAGGTATGTTTCCATGCAAGAATACATCTTTCCTTTTTTCATGTCCAAGTCTTAAATCTACCTTTTTTTATCTTTAAATGCACTGTTGCCACACCTGTGCAATATTCTTACATTTTACAGATGTCTGTGTGGAAGCCTGTCTAAGACTGTGCAGTTCAATATCAGACGGGGCAGACTGTGGATTCAGCAGATTGTCCTGTCATGTTTCGCCCGTGGAGAATAGGGTGGTGTTTTTTTGTTGTTGTTTTTTTTTTTTTATGCCGGCATCAGAATAGCTGATCTCACTGATGCGTACAGTTCTGAAAATAGTGACGCAGTACATTATGGAATATTAAGCAGTTGTTCAGTTCCTTCATGTACTGTACTGTATATTGTCGTGTTAGGCAGAAACCATACTGCCCCATATTTCTTTTTATGTTTTTCCATTAACTAGTCCCTTTGGACACTGGTCTAATTCAGTGGTTCTCAACCTTTTCAAGCCGCGACCCCCAAAATAATCATATTTTAACAGGGGACCCCCCCGCCCCGACGAGCACGAGAGTTGAGCCATTACATTTTGTATAACACGGTTCTACACAACGTGAGGCCTTGTGAGCATGTAGATCGGCTATTTTCACAATTTCTGTCCTTAAATTGTCACTTAAGAAATGTGCAGATACCCATACACTTAAACTGTATGTTGGTTTGCTTACTGTTGAGTGAGAAAACAATGTTGCACATTAAGTTAATTATCTGGGGACCCCCCAAAATAATTTGACCCACAGGTTGAGAACCACTGGTCTAGTTATTAGTTAAGTTCATTTGCCACTTGGCGCTGCACACTATCTGGGACAAGCAGGTTGAGAACCACTGTTGTACAGGACTGAGGCGATACGCTAAAGGGGCCTGGCAAGAACAAGATGACATATCTCATTATGTTAAGGGCACCAAAAAAAATTCATCACGAGTATGGAAGGCATTTGTTCCGTGATATGTGCTGTAGATGGTGATAAATGGAATGGTCATAAACATTGCTGAATACAGGTGTTTGTTGCAGCAGCCTCTGAGACACCAATACCTTTCAACGAGGCAGCCTATCGTATTGTAATGACTGGTTGGTTGAAGATGCAAAGGAAGCGCCATGACAATGATGTTATGTGGGAACAGGTTTATTTGAAGCCAAAATGCTCTAATAAAACGGAGTGTGGGGTGCGCTCCCAAGAGCTATCCCTAGCGCCCATGCATGGTTCCCGTAACAATTAACACAAATATAAAGTACAAGACGAATAGCCTAAATAAAACACATAACACATTAACCACAATGAACCCATAACCCATTTATAAACTCTGTAGCACATGAAATAAAACAACAATAAACAGTAATGCCAGTTTGTGTGCCCAGAGGCATGCTGGGAAGCTCTCTAGTCCAATGGCACTCCCAAGGATGTTTTGCTGGCTGAGCTGAAATTAAAGCCTAATTTATACTTCCATCACACAGCAGTGTGCACTGTGCAGTGTTAAAAATAGCTGATTGTCAAGCTAGCAACATGATAGTTATTTATGGCGAGTGATACCGCCATGTGACAAAGTATAAATGTAGGCTTAAGGCCTCTGTCTGTCTGTACATGTTCTCATCCTGGGTACCGATTGCATTTTTGATAGAAGCACAGACATTCCAACGTAAATTATTTAGAAATTATTCAATTTCACGGTAAAGCCCTGTTAAGTTGCCTTGAAGAGATTGCAAGCTTTCTGGTCTGCGCAGGATATAGAGAAGGAACTGGCATCTGTTTGAAATTTATTGCAGTATTGGCTTTTGAGAAATGTATTTTTTATTTTTGCAAAGCTGTCCTCTCCTCTTCCTTGCCCGTCACTCACTCTGAGCTGTGGGAGCTTATAGTAAGGCCTGATTCATACTTGGTCACACGACGGTGTCGTGCGTCAACAATGGCCGACCTGCAAACTCACAATGTGTCGCGGATGCAACACATTGAAAGCTTGTCAGTTGGGAGCACAACGCTGTCGTGTGACGAAGCATTAATTAGGCGTAACTTTCTTAACGCGATCGACCTCTTATTGAAAATTGCCAAGTTATGAGGCAAATTGTAATTGGCGATCTGTGGAATAAATAACTGTATAAATAAAGCGAAACTAAATATTTAAGTTGGCCTATTACCGAGGCCAGGCATTCCAATTTTTAATTGGTCATAGATATGGCAATTAAACAGCCAACAGAGCAAGAAATACTGTGATTCCACCTGGAATACAGCATTCAATGTGCACCCTGCCACCAGTGGGAAACCAATTTACATATTCATACTGGTGTATTATGAATTATGCTAGCCTATATTTACATTGGGAACATTGAATTTGCATGCTTCTATTCATGAACTATGGTCTACTCTAAACCACATCAACCTGGTAAACCACACCAATGTGGAACTGCTGTATTATTCCACCAGGGATGTGCTGGCCATTGGGAAAAGCGGGACAACTCCCGAACGGCTGGTTCATTCCCGGCCTGTCCAGGCCGGCCATTAGGAAAAAAATTAAAATAAAATGTCGGCCTTCGTTCCATTTTGGGGGCTGGGCGGCCAACAAAGTAAATCGTCACTGTCGGATAGAAACCTTGTATCTCCAAGTTTCAAATGTATACATTTTTTCGCAAAGCACAGCCCTGCTTCATCATACAAGGCCGTCGCACAAAAGTAGTGAAAACAGCAGATCTACAAGCACACAACGCCTCGCACCGCGAGGCGTTGTGTGCTTGTAGATCGGCTGTTTTCACTAGTTTAAATAAATTTTTGGAGCTGTGTGGAACACAAGCTACCCTATACGTGGCCGTGTGTGTAGGTATGTGGGTATGTGGGTATGTGGGTGGGTGGGTGGGTCTGTGGGTCTGTATGTAGCCTGTATGTAGTAACCCTGGGTGACCAGAGAGGTGCTGTTGAGTCTAGCCTGCCCTGAGCATCAACTGCAATACACACACACACACACACACACACACACACACACACACACACACACACACACACACACACACACACACACACACACACACACACAGCTCCACTTCGAACAGAGGTTCGATTTTTAAATGATAAATACAAAACAAACGGTTTTGGACATACAAGGTTTCCACCCGACAACGACAAAATATAACTCATGTAATTGGCCCACTGGCTTGTCACTTGTCATAATCTGAAATGGCAAATCCAATGAGGGCCTCTCCAACTCTTTTTACCGGGCTGAATCCCGGGCCCAGCACGTCCCTGATGATGGTACAGTATTCCTCCTGACTCTTGCCACAGGACATAAATGCCCTTGTCAGCTTCCATAATGAAGCTCCAAGCTTATTGTCTTAGCACACGTGGGCAGCGGAGGAATGGAGACAAAAAGGCATGGGGAAATTACACAGGGAGCTTGTGCCCGAATGCATTGCTATTCTTGGCCCTCTTTTGAGGCGTTGTGGAATGGAAAACCTTGAAAGGAGCAAAAGGGAGAAGTGAATAAGCCAGTGCACTCTCTGGACCTTCCATATAGCCATGGATCATCACGGCTAAGATAGATCGGCGTAGATGCCATGTTTAGGGCTGTTTTTAATGAAAAAGGAACCACGGGTCTTGAGTGCTTTCATAACTGTCAGTTCTGGTGACCTCACAGACATACATGTTAAAGGTCTACCTATAAATGGTTCATATACAGCAAAAGCCTTTTACTGGGTACTATATGATATACAGTACAGGTCTTTGGGAAGAGTAATAAGGACTTCTTGTTGACAAATGGAGCTAGTTTCTGGGGCCACTTTGGTGATACACAGCTGGGTACAGCATGTCACTGTCACGATTTCAGAGACCAATGTTCTGAATGACGCCCCCATGTCCTTCAGAGAGCAGCCTGGTGGTGAGATGTAAGAAAGTACAACACATAGCCAGATGGTAAATGACAGATTATATTTTTGCCTTGGGGCGGCAAGATGATTCAAAATTTGAAAAATAATAATAAGAAAGATGCAGGTACCGTAGTTGCTTCAGGTCTGTGGATATTAGTGAGCCAGTAGGCTGGATCCGAAGCTATAAAATATGTATTTATTTTTTCCTTCTCCCTTAATAAGATCTGCTATTTCTACTGAATATTCTCCCCTAGAAGAGGGACGGTAGGATTCAAGTGGTTGGGGAAAAAAAGCCCCAGAAAGTAATAAGAAAAGCAAATAGTAAGCAATTTTCCATTTACTTTTTCTTTTCTCCTTTTTACACAGGTTCATGTTGTCACTTATAGCCATATAACCTTCTACAGCTTACATCAGTTGTCACACAAATGTTGGGCAATGTGATGCCAGATGTGATGAGAGAGTGCAGTCAAGCCGACACCAACTCTGGACCCGTGGGTCGCTGACCTCCACTCAGGGGTGTCACACCACATTCTGGGCCCTGGGTACAAGGTTCACTGTGGGCCCCCCAAGAATGTCTTCATAGAGGGAGGGGGTTTAACCCATTTAGACTGGGAACGCATTATTAGGCATTATTTTGTGCTTTAACTATTGAAAAAATATATATATTTTTAAATCGTGAAAATTTGTGCAAGTCTTTGAATATTTTTGATATGATTCTATAAATGTTTTTTTTTTTTTTTTTTACTATGTTTTACGTCAGTGGTGCTCAAACTTTTTCATGTGAAGGACCCCCAAAATGATATGTATTTGGACACGGACCTCCATCTCAAAATATTTAGTTCCAGGGACCCCCCAGAAGCAAACTTGAGTTCCAAATGTTTGCTTAAAAAATACACATAAGATTTGCACACATTTTCACGACTTTTAAAAAATGGCAGATCTACAAGCTCGCAGCGCGGCACTGTGAGCTTGTATAGCTGCTATTTTTCAATAGCTAAAGTATAAAATAATTAAGGCCCCTCCACCTTGGGCCCTAGTAACTCAGTCCCACTTTTCCCCCCCTTGTGACGCCCCTGCCTCCACTTCCTCCTATGTAGCATCAGCTGGCTTGAGTTCTGCAGTGTTGCTAGTTGAATCGTTGAGTCTTTCCCTATTTCAGTTCTAAAGTTTTCCCTCAAAGTGGCCACCTTGTAAATGGTCTAGTGCAGTGGTTCTCAAAGTGGGGTCCTGGGGGGGTCTTTGAGTTTGAGAACCACTGGTCTAGTGCCTATATGCAGTGGTTTTTGGAGCCTCCAGTCCACCTAAACCTGCCTGTAAAAAACTATGCCTCTTTAGCGAAGCATCTACTACAGACCAGTATGCTTTACGCTAATCTTTATAGTCCTAAATGTTCTCCATAGCCAAATAAACACAATATTTTGCAGGATCCGATAAAATTGGCCAATATGTTTTTCATACTGTACAGTGTGCACAATAAACAAATATAGTAACTGGAGTGGTGGGTATGGATTTGCAAGGATTGAAACTGGGCACGCACGCGGGCACGCACGCACGCACGCACGCACGCACGCACGCACGCACGCACGCACGCACGCACGCACGCACACACACACACACACACACACACACACACACACACACACACACACACACACACACACACACACACACACACACACACACACACTGACTCACTCCCTTTCTCACTTAGTCATTATTTTCAAACATGCTCTTTCTCTCTCTTACGCACACACTGTAGAAATGTGCGCGTCCGTTCACAAACACCCAAGTTCAGACAAACGCTCAAGTTTCCGAGACACAAGTGTCTGCAACCCCCCCCCCCCCCCCCCCCCTTCTCCAACAGCCTCCCACAGACATCCTCAAACCTATCATTTTCCCTCTGCAGTGGAGGAATGGTGACGTATGCGTGTCGCTGGCACAGCTGAATTTTAAAAAGCTCCACACACCCACGCTCAATACCACTACTGCAAGCACAATTATCATAAACTTGATGGTCTCTGTAGTCTGTAGCCATTCTGCTGTGTGTCTGTGTTTATAATTCTTCTGGCTTATTCATATGAAGGCATTGGTTCTCTGTAAACGTAGAAAGAGAAGGATTCTCATACAACCACAAGGTTGAATCTTTATTATTTATGAAATGAGCAGTTCACTGTGCAATAACCTACCCACCTCCGCAGCTATTATCTTAAGATTGAGTATTTGTTTGCCCCAAAATGAATCTTGGCTGATTATTGTTGCATGTGTAGGTGTGTGAAGTGGGTGCACTAGGAAGCTTTATTTGCATATGTTTGCAGATTTTGTGTGTAAATGTATTCTTGTACATTTTCAGTCAGTCTGTGCATACAAGGGCATGTGCGCCATGCATATATTGCCTTGAATGTGATGGCTGATGAGAGCAGCTGTGGTTATTAATTTCCACTCTGGATTAATATACTATTAAGTATTCATATTCTATGTATGAATGCATGTGTGAAGACGGTTCAGAAGGTTCCCTGTTCAATCTGTCGAAGTGTCCTTCTTGAGCAAGACACTGAAACCGTTACTTCTCCTGGTGAACAGGTTGGTGTCTTGCATGGTTTCCTCCACCATCTGTGTGTAAATGAGTGAATGCAGTGCACATTGTAAAACATTTTGGATGGAGGCGCTATATAAATGCACCATTTAGCATTTTACATAAATGCACCATTTACTGTAGGTATGGGTGCGCACACAGCATTGGCTGCCATTGCACTTCCATTATAAGGAAATCAGGTGCGAGTGATTTGTTAGGAAATGAGCCATCCAAAAGAAACGAAAGTCATGTTTCATCAAAGGTACCATTGTGCTAATTTCGTGGGAGAAATGTATTTTAATCTTGTGTGGACTGGAGCTTTATTGAGTGCTTATGTGTGTGGCTCTCTTATCAAAATATCCAGATCCTATCGGGTATTTTGCTGATCCATCAGAAATTCCCTCCCTGTGCAACACAGGGGAACTGAATAATCCTAATAATCCGAATGTAATAGAACATTTTCCAGGGAACTCTTTGTATACAATTATACAGTAATGATTCACGATACTATTCTATGTTCCATTTGTTTTTCTCATTTCAAACCATTGTTCCAAAAGTTTTGCTCTTTGTAAGTTTGGTCATTTTCTTTTAGCCCAAAAAGTGTATTGTACATCACTTAATCTTGTCAGCATTCATCATTAGACAGTTACTCTGGAGGCCAGGATCTGGTGAGGACAAACAACCAATTAACTACTTCAGCTTTAAAACTACCGGTAAATCTGAAAATAAGATTATCTACAAGCTCACATGTGTCTCATGTGTTTTGAGCTTGTAGATCTGCGATTGCTGAGTTTTGAAAGGTTTTGAAAATGTTCACGTATAATAAAATGCCCAGAATATGCAAACAAGATTGAAAGTGGTTAAAGTTGATTATCATGCACGTTAAAGTCCTGGTATTTAAAAAGAAAAAGGTGGTGGTGGGGGGGAACCAAGGACTGAGGGGGGTCTAGCATATAGGGCTGGGCAATTAACCGACAATATTTCAAAACCGATATTTATAAAGAGTATCTGACTTAATTTTGCTCATGTAGGTTAATACAATTATCGAGACGTAGTTTTTATTTCTTATCTTGACAAGAAGAGATTCAAATAGATTTAAATCTTAGCTGATTTGCAATCTCAAGTATTTTTCTTTTTTCCCCATTAATTATAATCAAGAAAAAACAGAAACGATTCATTTGAGAATGATACATGTTCAGTACACTGGCTGCAAGATGTGATAAGGAATGCCTTGTCCAATGAGTCGATTCACTTTGATTTGTCACTTGATGTCATTCATCTTATCATTGTATAAAGCAATTATCTTGTCTTGATTATCATACATTAGTAATACATTCTCTTCCGTTGCCTGTTCCTTCCTGTTGCATTGATTGCCAGAAGAACAAAACTATTTTGTGTGCATGGGCACGCTACATGAGTCTGCCCACTTTTATTTTATCTTCATTTAAACTGAGAAGTGAGACTCAATATGTAATTTGTGGTGGTGCTCTAGCCACAGAACCCGAATATAAACATAAAAACAATATGTAATGGATAACAACTTGCTCAGCAGTCATTTAAAAATCGAACCTCTGTTCGAAGTGGAGCTGTGTGTGTGTGTGTGTGTGTGTGTGTGTGTGTGTGTGTGTGTGTGTGTGTGTGTGTGTGTGTGTGTGTGTGTGTGTGTGTGTGTGTGTGTGTGTGTGTGTGTGTGTGTGTGTGTGTGTGTGTGTGTGTGTGTGTGTGTGTGTGTGTGTGTGTGTGCCTGGCCTGAACAACAGCGCCCTCGTGTGGTCACAAAAGGTACTGTAGGCTACAGACAGACAGACAGACAGACAGACACGCAGACATACCCACACACACGGCCACGTATAGGGAGCTTGTGTTCCACACAGCTCCAAAAATCCAACAGGCTGAAATGCCATATCGGCATGAAGGGATTTTTTCACTCGATAATGACCGCTGAGCAAGACCTTATCTCGCTTCTTACACAACTCGACTACTTAAGAAATGAATTCATAATTTGACTAAAACTAAAAACAAAAAGTATATCCTTGCTTACAGTAGTGAAAGTATTCCACAAGTGCTGCGCTGGGCGTTCCCCCAGCGCAACATGGTTGCCTTGGAAACAAGGAAGTGTTGATCAAATAGAATCCATTTTCTGATACGGCATCATCTTATTTCTCGCTTCAAATATTTGTAAAAACATTCTTGAGAGCAACGTTTAGTTGTAAATGACACTGTGTGTTTGTTTACATGGCTGACATGTTGGATACGGGCGGCGGCGGCACGAAATCCATGCAGTGCAGCAGGTGTTCTGAGCCTTTGATTAGGCATCAGTCTGTTAGCCAGAAATAACAGACCGCTGATTTCAGCGATTGACCAATCAGAATCAAGCGTTCAACCAAGCTGTGTAATAAAACCAATATAAAATCATCACACACATGCACATATATATTGTATGGGTCGAGGTCGCGCCATGTCTTGGCCATTTGGCCAGTGATGTATACCGGACCAGTTACCCATATATGGAGACCCCTGGTACCCATATATGGAGATCGTTATGTGAAAGTCCTTTGACGTCTATGACATCTGACATCATACATACAATCCCTTTTATGCCCATACATGGATATTCCTGTCTGTAGAACTAGAACCAGCCACACAGATATGGGCTGTCTTGCCATATATGGCTTCTGTTAGTGTTCCCATATGAAGTCCTGTTAGATATGGGCTTAATATTGACAACATCAGGGATCTCCATATATGGGCATAAAAGGGATTCTGTTTGTGTGGTTCCCCTGACATCACAGAGATGTGAGAGTGGCAAACCTAGACGTATAAAAGCGTACACGTCCGTCCGGACGGAGACATGATGTGCCGTTATACTAAACTGTGACCTTCGGTAATGGTTACGACCGAATTGTCATTATGATGATGATTATGGCAACATTACGCCAGGGGTCTTCAACAGGGGGTCCGGGTCCTCAGAGTTACTACAGGGGGTCCTCCAAATCTTTGTGTGATAGAAACTTTTTTTCTCCTTTTTTATATTAACCACTTGAACCCTAACATCCCTATTCTGAGAACTTTAGCACAACGCCTCGCGCTGCGTGGTGTTGTGAGCTTGTAGATCGGCTATTTTCGGCAAAGAGGTTTGGTGTAGAGAGGAAAAAGAGCAGACGAAGTACAGAGTGAAAGGTCAAGTTTATTAAGTATTGGCGGTTCAAGTGGTTAAATGTCTGAAAACACAAATTGACATGAATCCAAAATACACTGATGATTGTGCTGTCAAAAGATGAAACTGTATGGAATCTAACGGGTTGTGGGGGTCCCAGCTTCATCTCTCTCTCTTAACTAACGGGTCCTTGGACTGAAAACATTGAAGACACCTGCATTAGGCTATTGAAAATAAACACAGGCTTCTACTTCAAACTCCTTTAACACAATTTTTGTATTAACAATTTAGGCATTCAATTGGAGTCAGTCACTTGAGTCACTTGAGTCATTCTCACACCGATTCTGACACTGTCTGGGTCAATCAGCTTTACTCATACAACAGGGACACATCATGCAATCTGCTAGACAACGGTAGCCGCGGTTGTACATAGCGACTGTGTCCTCATGCTAACCCCACAGCACAATCTGTTAAGTCTTCTGTTCAGTACGAGGCTTATCTTTGTTTATAATGTGTTAGTGATTGTGTTTTTAGCTAATCTTCTCGTAAACATATTGCGTCTGTTGGGCTGGCTATTGAATTGGGTGGTTTCTCATGTGTGGGTATTGTTTAGTTTTTGAACATATCCATATCTAGCCTGTGGTTACTCGTGGAAGATGTCAGAGAAAGTATAACCACCTGTGAAAGTGAGGTGAATGTCAGGGCCCCAAGGTATGTAGTCATCAAGATGGAAGAAACCCCTCCCTGTTGAGCCACTTACTTTCTCAGGTTTCATCCCAAGGCGTAGATGTGTCTGTACTGTTTGTGACAGGGAACATTACATTTGGGATTATTCAGTCCAAATCTTATGACAGATAACACATCCCTAGTTCCCTTATGAAACGGAACCCTGAGGAAATCCTTTCTCAAAAATGTTCTCTGTAATTTAGCCTTACTTTCAGTAAGTTACAGTACAAATGGATTCTTTCATTCAGTTAGAGTCGCAGGGATTTCACTGCCCTCCTCTGGAAGTGACATGTATATTATATGCAATTGCCTCAGCAGAAGAAGCAAATGGGGTTGAATAACATTTGCTCTAATTGAAATCCACTAAAGCGGAGAAGGCAGAAAGATGGACAATCCAATTATGGGACTGTAATGAGTTTCTGTATAACTGTTTAAATTATACCTATGTTGAATTCAATTCAAATATTTCCTTTACAGAGCACCAAAACATTTGTGTTATTCAGAGAAGCCTTGGAGAGATGTGCTTAAAGCATCTCTGACTGGTTTGACATTGAGCAGAGTGTATTCTGCAAGAATTCTACAGAATTCACACATCTCACTCAGTCTCCAAATTAAATTAATATTTTGCTGTCAAAGCAGAACTTATTTTCATTCGACAGTGAATTTATTCCTATCTTTTGATGATGACCCACACAATTACAGAGGCATTGTTAGTGGAGTCTTATAATCATGCCGGTGACATTCAAAACAATATTGAGTGAGTCTGCGGAAACTATTTTGCTGCTCATCGTTTAGAATGTGTCAGAGAGGGAAGAGCAAGGACAAAGTCATGCCAGCGCACTGTTGACAAAACAACAAAGCTTTAGCCATCACAGCGTCCTCCTCGCACTCTTACATGACTGTGACTCACACAGTCAGATCGGACTGTCCTTATCTTGACTTAACAATCTCCATATTCATGCGCAGCATGAATCAGCACACGGACGCAGACTTTGAGGAACTTCAAAACATGCCAATCCAGTTTTCTGAGGAACCCTCCCAACTACCAGCGAGATAGAGTTACAAGTCTGGGACGTAAGCGACGTGTGTGTGCGGCATTCAGCCGAGGGACAGAGGAGTAGAGCGGAGGGGAGCATACAAGAGAAGCTCTGTTACCTGTTCACTTCACTGAAATCCAAGGACTGACCGCAGCTTGGTGGGCCGAACCTTCATAAAAGCAACGGGACCGTGGATTATCCCTAATCCTATCAGTGTCTGTTATGTAGGACCCTGCTGCTGACCACTCCTTCATAAGGGATTACCAAGAGGAAATGGCTCCCTGTGCACGATGACACATGGCCCGTCCTGCTGGCTGCATCCTTCGTCTGTCCAGTAACCAAAGAGCTTTTGCCAGCGAACTCCATTGTCGGGTGTCATTGGTGGACCCAGCCTGGCCACAATGGGTTGCAGTTCACCACAAAGCCACAGTCAGACTTTCTAAGCAATGCTTGCTGGACAGTATCAAAAGAGGACCGCTTCACACAGACTACGTCTTTCCCCAAGAGGAGAGAACAAAAACATGAAGTACAGTGGGTTTAGCAGGCAGACATACTGTATTTGATTTGAGTGGTTATGTTGTGAGCCATAGTGAGGTTGTTTTGTGGCCATAGCTGGACTATGTTGCAGTGCTTTGGGGGCCGCAGGCGCACAAAACAACACCGTATCCAGTGGAGTGAAGACGACAGTTTGCTGGGTGAAGAGTCACAGGTGATTCTGAATCCCTACTTCCTAGACACAGGTAAATATGAACAGACCTGGATTCTAACGTCCTTGTTGATAACATTTTGATAGGTGTCAAAGCAAGAACCTTTTACGTTATGCAATAAATGTATCTTCACTAAAGCATTCCACTTAGTTAGAATGTGCCTGTGGCTCAGGTGGCAGAGTGGCCGCTTGGGAATCGGAAGGTTCCAAGTTTGATACCCAGCTCCCCCTGTGGTTAGTGTCCAAGAGTCCTTGAGCAAGACGCTGAACCCCTAACTGCTCCAGATGAGCAGGTTGGTGCTTTGCATGGTTCCCTTCATCGCTGGTGTGTGAATGTGTGTGAATAAGTCAATGTAATAATGCACATTGTGAAGGGATTTGGATAAAGACTATATAAATGCACCATTTACAATTTGCTCTGGGTGTGCAAATCAGAATGTTTACCATACCTATAAAGCATTTACAGGTTGAATAATATTTGACACATTATTCTGAAGTTTTTCTTTAATGGATCTCAGTTACCTGGTAACAGTATAATGGAAAACGTGCCAATGCATGCAATGCTAAACATTTCCTCCTCCTTAAACTGTATGGCAGAAGTCCTTCATTGGACATGCACACTGGGACATTTTCAGAATTTGAGTGAGATTATCTATTAAATGAATATGATATTTTTTGAATTAACATATTAATCCTTCAGCCAGGGAAAACTTGCCTGAGGTGCTGAGGATATTATGGTCTTCTCAGATGAAAAACGATGTTGGCTTTGCTTGAATAATTGAGCCTAATGAATACTTCGTCATATGACCATGTGCGCTTGTTAATACTGAACTTGAAAATTGGTTATTCTGAGTGACACGGTAAAAAATAGAATTTGGCCTTGTTGGATGGACAATAGTAGAGCACTCTATGTATGGAGAACAAAAGTAACCCTTGTTGTTTTGATAATTCCGATACCCAAAGGGGTTTACATGTAATTAGGGCTGGGCGATATAACTTCAAATCAATCAATCTGAAGTGCTTTAATAAAAAAGCAAACCTACTGACCCTAACTGCAATATGAATGCAAATCAACAAATGTGTTATGCAGTAATTAATTGACTGTGCCGTCACACTCAGATCGCTACTTAATGTTGTACAGGATACCCTTTTGCATTTCTAGTTCAGAATTATAGTAGGGTGATTCAAAGTTGATGTATACTCCATGAATCTTTTTCTTTCTACCATTTTGTTCTCTTTCTCACCACATGGGGGGGCAGTGCATTAGCCTAGTACCCATTGACGTGGGTGCTGTAAAGATCAGAGTGTAAAATCTGGCCTGACCAAATTGGTCTCTGGTGTTTTATGTGGCCATTGATTTATGACTCAGAATTCACTGACCAATTTCACTTTTGAATGTTTCTCTCACATTCTCAGAATAGCCCACTTCAATAACCTCAAAATAGGTTTTAATTAAGCTTAGGTTATAAATGCATCTACAAGCTTGCCAGATTTTGTCTCCTACATAATTAACAGTATTGCAAAAACAAAAAGTAAATACATTAAATGCCCATGCTGAAATGCTGTGAGGACTGTTCACTTAATTATCCTAGTCATTTGTAACCATTTTAGTGAAAGGCAAGCACTTCCTTTCGGTCTTCCTGTCTAAAAGTTGTCTGAACAACCTGTGCACAGGTTGTTGTGGTCTGCCTTCAGCGGACCCTGGGATTTAATCCTTGTAAGCGCCTGCTAAAATGTGGATGAATGCGAGTGGTGAACCTGGACTCCCATCACACTCTCTCCCTCTCCCTCTTCCTCTGGTGGTTTTTGCGTTTGTCTCTTTTTATTTTCCTGGCTGAAGCAGAACGTAGATGGCAGCAGCAAGGAGGAGATGACCAGGGGCGTCACAAGGGGGGGAACAGTGGGACTGAGTTACTAGGGCCCAAGGTGGAGGGGCCTTAATTATTTTAACTATTGAAAAATAGCAGATATACAAGCTCACAATCTTTGAATATATGTATTTTTAAGCGATCATTTGTAACATGAGGGTCCATGGCCAAATACATATCGTTTTGGGGGTCTTTCACATGAACAAGTTTGACCACCACTGACATAGAAACTTAGGTTTTTCAAAAAAACCTTGGAAGGATTTTAAATATTGAAAGACACATTATCACGATTTTTCAAAAATAGCAGATCTACAAGCTCGCAGTGCGGCAGTGAATCCTTGTACCCAGGGCCCAGAATTTGGTGCAACACCCCTGCCTGTCAGGGCGAGAAAGAGAGCCCATGTGGACAGTCCTCTTTCATGGCGATTTTTTTAATTCAGGATCCTAAGCTTTGTTGATTAGAGCCATGGATGATCTGTTCACTCTCTCCTCCAGCTCATGTTCACTCTTGTCTGCCTGAGTCTCTAGGGGGGCGGGCAGTCATAGCTCAGGAGAGCTTAAAGAGGGTGTGTTTAATGCCCATGGGATCCACTCCTTGTTTTCCGTCCGTCCCGGGGGCTGGGAAGCAGCTGAAAAGTTCAAACAGAGACACCCTCCTCCCATGCTCCACACGACGAGAGCTCCCAGATTAAGAGGTTCGTCTGCACCGCCAGCAACGAGGATCACTCACAGTTTGTAACTTGTCAAAGGGAGCGGATGTTTCACTTTCTTATTTTTTTTTACATGTATTTTATATTCATTGCAGTCTTCATAGGTATGGCTGACACCGTGTTGGTTCCTAAGCAAACACAGGGGATACTCCTATGTTAATTTGTTTGCATGGGGCAGGTAGAGTAGAAACAGTGCGCAGATGGCAAGCATCATCAAAACGCCTGTGTGGGTTTGCTGAGTGAGAAGACCCAGGGGATGCAGGTGGCACGAAGGCTTTGCACAGACCTGTTTGAAGTTTTTCTTTTCTTTCTTCTTTCTCAAGCCAAAGGTGAAGGATTATGCCTGGGGTTGGAATTCAGCCTGGAAATGACGGGCTTCACGACTTGAACCAGTCTGCTCTGCAAGCATGTACTGTACTGTACTGTACTGTAATGTGTGAATGAGTTCATGAGAGTGAAGTGCCATGCTATTACTTAGCAGTGGAATGGTGGATGCTATCCCGAGGGCTACGACTATTGGCCAGCAGCAGGGGAAAACGGTGTACCACGTCTCCGTGGTCCTGAACGGGACACAGGGCGATGAGCTGGCGTCGGAGCTAGGGATGGGCCGTCTCGCCTGCGCCCTGGCAGACCGCCGCCAGCCGAGAGGAATGATAGCTGTGGAGGCGATGCCTGCTGCAGAGGAGAGGCCCGGGCTGAACAGGGCACGACAGGAGCTGGGCATGTGGCCCTCCCTGAGCCGTGCAGGCAGATCTGGGAGGACACGGGAGGATGTAGTGGTGGAGGAGAATGAGGAGGAGGAGGAGGGGGAGGAGGGGGCAAAAATGAGGACATACCGGTTTCTCCAACAGCCTTCCAAGAACTCTGTCCCTGACTCTTCAGAGGCAGACGGGGGCATAGCAGAGGCTGCTAGAACGGCTCCTCTGGCCCAGCAGTGCTGCCCGGCATCAGGCCCCGCTTCCCCTGCAGAAGGTCTCGTCATCGGCGAGCATGGCGCTGCGTTGGGACACAGCTCTCTGCCCCGAGTCGTGCTGCGCAAGCCTCGCCTGGACGAAGCGCTGCGTGGCAGGAGGGCGGTGAGCATGTATGGAGAGTTTGGAGACCCCGTCAGGCTGCGGCGAGGCTCACAGACTGAACAGGAGAGGCCAGCCCTCCGGAGACCCAGGAGCGTGTGCATGCTGGCGGGCCCTGTCGGAGCCCCATTGGAGCCAGGAGCCCGGGAGGCCTCCACCCAGCAGTACAGGAGCAGGAAGGATGAGTTGAGGGCAGTGGATGGACTTAAGCCTCTGTTGCCTCAGCGGCCTTCTGTCCCTCAAGATGTGGTCCGCAGGCCCCATCAGAGGAGCTGGAAGCGCAGACCTGTCAGTATGACTGTGTTGGAGCTGAGAAAGAGGGTGTCTGAGGATGAGATGGAGAACCGTGGGGCCTGCAGGCACCCGGCTGGCGATGGAGGAGGCTTCCTCAAAGGGGGGTTCCGCTGGAGGCTCTTTGGCAAGGCATCCCAAGACAAGGACAAGGAAAGTGAAGCGAACTCCATCCCCAAGCCCAGTAAATCGGATTCCCCAAAAAGGACCCTTAGCTCCTTACGACGGAGCCTCAGTCTCCGGATCAGGAGGACTCGTCCTCGGGAGAGAATCCCTGAGATGTCGGAAGGGAACTCGGAACCCTGCTCCAAGGCTAAGACCTCAGTGGAGGAGATTTCGTTACCCTCACAGCCCTTCTCCTACCTTACAGGGAAAACCCTTCCACCAGCCTGTGAGCGGATGGGGGACGGGGGCATTCAATACATTCAGTATCACAGCAGGGGGGCGGTTAAGGTTATGGAGGTGCCCCTCTGCCCGCCTAAATTGTCACCCAAACTGGCACAGGAAGAGCCCAGTGTATGGCAGCTCTTAGCCAACCGTTTCAGGAGGAAAGAACAGCCGTCTGGTGGTAAAAGTGGATCCCAGACGCCACAGAGCAAAGACACTGGCAAATCTCCCCTGGCTACGGGTAAAAAGACACAGTCTGTTGCCATAGAAACGCTTGCAGGCATTGCCTTCAACAAAGGTCAAGGTAAGCCTTGTAAGATTGATGAATTTATTTATCTCTCAGGACTCAACAGACCATGTGTAGCCCCTGTGCAGCCCCTCAGCCAGTCTGCCCAAACAAAAAGTACACTTCTGGAACCAAAACACAGAAGTGCACTTTTGAGAGGAAAGGGCGAAATTAAAAACACATGTAGGAATTGTATGTTTGGATGGCGCTCAAAAAGACGTCTGGTTTGAGAGTTTGAAAACAGACCCTATGAGCTTCTATTTTGGGAATTTCTTTTTTATTTCTCTGGGGCCTTTCATTTTGAGTTGACCTTTTTTGTGCATTCACACACATTATTTTTCATCAAAGGCTTTGGAAAGAAAATGTTTAATTGTTTATGAGAACTCCTTAATGTGGCTATACGTTAGTTCTATGTGGGATTGTTAGTATGCTGCTCAGGCATAGGGATAAAGAGCCTGGAAATACTGTATTTTAGCCTCGTAGGTCAGGGCTAAAACCAGCAGCATTAAAGCAGTTGATGCTGTAATGGGGATGCGTTTGGCAGCCTAGCAGGGCTAAATTAAGAGGGCTTACATACGATAATGACGGGGACAAGAGGGAAGACTTAAGTACTGTGTTTAAAGGTTAACTGTGACAGTAGTGTGTGTGTGTGTGTGTGTGTGTGTGTGTGTGTGTGTGTGTGTGTGTGTGTGTGTGTGTGTGTGTGTGTGTGTGTGTGTGTGTGTGTGTGTGTGTGTGTGTGTGTGTGTGTGTGTGTGTGTGTGTGTGTGTGTGTGTGTGTGTGTGTGTGTGTTCAGTTGCCAGGAGTACAAGGCGGAGAGTAGCAAATATTTGTCGTGATCGCAATTGAAAGCTCTGATTTGCCTTTTTTTTCCTGTGAAACTGATTTGTAACTTTACACAAAGGCTCAATGATGTGTTTCTTTCACAGTAGAGGTGTCTGTGTGTTCACACACACAGAGATTTCAGACTCATGTGTTGGACATTTTACCTATGAAGGTGATATCTCATGCCAACTCTAAGCATAGCCTAAAGTTCTTCCTCGTATTTGTATTTTCACATGACATGTTGCCAGGGACACCAGGCCTTTTGTATTGGAGTGGATATTTGCCCATGTGTTGCACTGTAGAGTCACTCAGTCAGGCATCAGGAATGTAGGCGTGCCGATCAGCCTGAGTAAAGCTAGGTGTTCAATGCCCAGGGCGGGCCTTGTTGCCTGTTGCTACCTGCCTAAGTGTTTGACAACCCAACTCCAACATTAATCTGCACAGCTCAGAAGCCTAGCCCTCTGGTGCAATGGGGTTAGCATGCATGAGCGAACACACACAAACACAGTGGTACAGTTTCTGAAAGGGATGAGACATGCTCATATTCTAAGCTTATTAACAAGCTAAAATCACATTGTTTTTCGATCTTGTCTTTTTTTCTACTTTTTTTGAGAGTAGTCGACTCCCAGCAGGTCTGAGGTGTTGACTGTGTCCCCACCCCCACCTGTATGAACAAAGCCATTCTTGTCAGGTCTGTGGATAAATGGGCGATCAGTGAACCATGTGGTCAGATGTGGGCTCTTTGGGCTGGAGGAGGGGGTGGTCGGTCATGAAGCATGTGACAGTCAGCATCACACTGACTGCAGTCCCCAAAATACCCAAGGCTCATTCACTGCCATGAGATTACATGTTGGGAAATGATACTAGTCTGTATCTGTACATAGGGCTGCTTTCACCCTGTAATAATTCAGAGCTACTGTAGGTCCTGTATAATGTGTCTGATTGGTTAGCTTGATCAGGCAGGTCAAATGGCTCACTGATTCCATTCTATCTTGAGTTGTCATTTTTTTCATGCATTCATTTATTCAGTTCTGTCACATGCAATACACAGTGAATTTTATCTTCTGTTTCAAATCTGTCGGCCCATTTTAGTTGGAGATCATGTTTAATTCAAAACAGTCGGGTCCCCTTTGGGTTGAGGCAACTTCACTGCAGTTGATTGTTTACCATCATAGCAAACATGCTGTGTACTGTGTCACTTGCAAATGGATTGGGAGAAACGGCAGTGACACAGTTTTAATGCATTTCCACTTGCTGCTAGAGAAGTGCAAGATGCTCAAGAGCGATTGAGGGAGTTAGTCTGGGGAAATACTGAAGAACTTTGTAATTAATAATTTAATATGACAGCTTATTTGACCATCTGCCATTGTAGATCTCTGATAGGGTGAGTTTTGTCTTAACATTGGACCACTGGGATGTCCAGCTACAGAGAAGGCAGGAAACACCCTGCTGCTTCTCCCTTCAATGTAGAAGGTTTTGCTTTTCAACATGTTTTCAAAAGCTTTGGCTTTGCCATTTCTTTTAGTTCACTGTTTGGGGTGTGAGTAAAGATTAGTCAATACTTCCCTTTTTTCTCAGTGTGCTGCATGGACCTTGGATTAAATAAGAATTCCGCTAGAAAGGAGTTCAATCCTTCTACGGATGTGATCAATACCAGAAAACAAAAGATAAGTCAGGACCTTAAAGTCAGATAGCCAATCCTGATTGAAATAGATTGGCTTGGCGTGAAGCAATTGTGTTTGGTACTTATCTCCTAGACTCTATGAGATTTCTCCCCAGGACCTAGAGAGAAAAGACATTTCCTGTTTGGGAGTTTGACAGATTGTGATAAGAGTTCTGAGTCGTTCTGTAAACCAGTGTTTCCCAAAGTGGGTGCCGCGGCACCCTAGGGTGCCATGATGCCAGTCCAGGGGTGCCCCAGAATAATTTGATAACATTTGGAATTCATCAATATCAGTTATTTTTGAGCGGTGGTAAACCGCTCCATAGAGTGGCTGTGCGTGTGTCTGTAGCCTTTTTCCTCAGCGTTGTGCCATAGCAAAACGTGTGTGTGTAGCATAGCCTGTACATCCTAGACTCAAATCCTAGTCTGAAGACGTTATGCAAGCACGACCACCGCTCACTTCACATTGGGTGTGATTTTTCCATCTACGGCCAACTCTACGGCCAAGGTTCACCAAAAATATAGCAAATATACAAGCTCACAACGCGTCACAACGTGACACGTTGTGAGCTTGTAGATTGTCTATTTTTGGTGAACCTTCTCCCCAAGTGGTTATGTCAAGTAGAAAGTTTTTTTCAGTCAGTTCTGATGGAAATGGATATTTCTCCAATATGATGTAATATTCTAAAAATTAACAGTGTAATTCAGAGGTGCCGTGGATGAAAACGTTATTTACAGGGGTGCCCTGAGTCAAAAAAGTTTGAGACCCCCTGCTGTAAATGTCTTCATGGAGGAGCACATGATGGGGAGTGTGATTATGTCAAAAAGATGCACACAGTGTACATGTACAGTAAGTATACCCCTGCCCAGAGAGGGAATGTCGGTGGGCAGTGAGCGGTGTGGTTTGCAAATGAGAGCTGTAAAAAATACTTATTGCTGGCTAAATTCTCACCCTGTAATTTGTTGCCGATGGGAAAGCTTGGTTAGAAAGCGTGGTCGGAGACCGACTGGGAGTTTAGAGCTCAAGGTTGTCCTCTCTCATTCCACAACCGCTGCACACTCGCATGCACGTTTAATGCTTTGACGGATATACATAAACACCCCCCCCCCCCCCCCCCCACACACACACACACACACACACACACACACACACACACACACACACACACACACACACACACACACACACACACACACAGACTGTTTCACTTTCTCATGAAATTAGGTAAGGCGTTTAATTATGCATCAGATTTGTATCTGAACGGACGTGAGCATTGGAGTGGAAAAACATGACAAACAGGCCAGTAATACAGTTCTGCCCTCATAATGACAAAGACTCTGGTGTCCTCTGTGAGCATCAGTGATGCTGGGTCTTTGTGTCCACTGGTGTTCTTCTGGGCCTCAGTTTTGTGAGGATGCTCGTAGTTACGGAATGATGTAACGAAACAGATGAATCCGGTTAGCATGGGCCTGAACTGTTCGTCATATTGCGTCTATTCTGAGAACGGCAACTGACTGGGGATCTCCCGACATGAGCATTTCTTATAGAGGGTTATTTGGGATTGAACTGGAAAATAGTTGTCACATGACTGGTGATTTTCTTTTTTCTTTCTTTTTTTTCTCACTTTTTTACTCCATTTCATCAGAGAGGCAGTTGTTAGGCCCTATTTATTTTCTTGTATAAAGCTTATCGTCATTGTTGGGCAGAAACTCGTATCTCCAAGTTTCAAATGTGTATGCTTTTTCGTAAATTAAATCCCTTCTTTAATCATACAAAAGTGTCGCACAAAAGTAGTGAAAATAGCAGATCTACAAGCACACAAAGCAACGCGATTGTGTGTGCTTGTAGGTATTTACACTTTTAAATCAATCTTTTAAAAGTTTTTGGACATGTACGGTTTCCACCCGACAACGCTACATTTTTCCTCTCTCTCTCTCTATCCTGTGTTTTCTGTCCCTGAGAGGCAGAAGATGAGCGGATTTGTTATTGTCATAATAATGAAATGTCCTGGTACAGAGCCGCAATGCCCTGGCATTGGCTAACTACATCACAGAGTCTCATTTGTGTGATGGCCCGTGATGACCCCTAATTTCTCGCTATGACTATCTGTGTGGACTGGCCCCTGTGTGCGTGTGCGTGTGCGTGTGTGTGTGTGTGTGTGTGTGCGTGCGTGTATGATAACTGAGACTGAAAGACCTGAGAACAATGGTGGTTATTGTGTAGGCTCTCTGTGGTTGTTATTTATTATTTCCACTGATGGTTTATTGTTACAGGTATTATGGTTTTCTAGTTTTTGGCTCAGTCTTCCTGTTTGCCAAAATATTGCCGTAAAAAGAAATCTCCGAAAAATGTGTTATAAAGAATAAAGCTTTGAAAAACGACAACAAGAAACGTGAGCCGAGCCAACGGCACCCCGATCTGTTGTGCTTTTATTCATTCACACTCGCAGAGGCAAGGAAAGTGTGCGTCTTCACTCATGTGCCGACTTGTTGGAGTGTCAAACTGTTTCTGAGAGAGCTTAGCTTAATGGCATGCTGATGGAAACCACTCTGCCGCTCTAACACACAGAATGGTGAAAGGCACTGCTGGAGATGCGCATTCATTCTGTGTGTGGATAAGCAGCAGTCTCAGCACCGCAAGGCAGGCTTAAAGGCCTTATTGTTGAGTGTTGAATGGGTGCCGCAGGAGGACACACATTTCCTTGCCTTAAAGTTGGTGTTAAGTGATTTTTTTTTACTGCGTTGCTCTGCAAGAGGCTCGCTGCTGCGTAACTGTCCGGAGCTAATCTCCTGTACCGCTGGACCGGTCAGCGCCAAGCGTTGTACTGTATGTACGCTGCCAGTAGGCCACTGATGTTGATCTACCTCCACCAATGTCTTTACACATTAGATTTTACATTTAATTGTAATAATATTATAATTATAATAATGGTTAACAATGGGGCTGTGATCACGCTGAAATCTTGGCCAAAGTTACAGTCCTATATGATGGATAGAAAGGTCATGAATAACTGACTTCATAGATGACTGATGCCACAGGCTGGTCACATTATGTCCAAGATCCACACTGGTGCCACACGGTTTCCATGTGGATCCCCTAGTCTTGTTCAAATAAGTGTTAAATGGCTCTATATTCCATTGCTATAAAGTGTATGTTCAGTAAGGGCTCCTGGTGAGACAGCAGACGGCTCTTTAGTAAACATAAAGTATATTTTCAGTTCAGGGTACCAATTTAAATTGAGACTCAGGTTTTGCATGAAGGTTTGAGCTAAAGTGGATCTTGTAATGCATTTTAGGTTTAAGAGGGTTTGAGATAAAGTGGATCATGTAATGCATCTTTAGATTTTTCACGTTCGTAGAGAGAATCAAAGTGTCTCATCTCGCGACACATGTTTGTACCGTTTTATTTATCATTATTATCACCATATTGACACGATGGGAGCTATGGGAAGCCATTGTTGTGGCAACAAGCAGGATGGTACCGTAATAATGCATGTGCATGTTGCACTGTTATGATGTAGACAGAAGGGGATTCAACCAGGCTTTTGCACCTTTCGGTGTGGAGACAGTTTGTCTACACCCCACCGCCCCGCCCCCATGAGCGACGGTACCTCCCTGGGTAGTTATGGTGGGACGGATATGAACCAAAACGAAAAGGAAGTTTTGCTTTGGTCAAATAGTTATTATGACATGTGCCTGCTATGCATCACTAAGAGGAAATTGCAGTCCGGGAATGGGGAGTTGCCATTTGTGGTTTTGGTTCTGAGAAGCTTCCGTGTAAATGTTGTCGATTATCTCGTCAAACTCAAAAATATTCAAACATTAAACAGATTAAGACAGATCTGATAATCCTTCATGCTTTCAAATTAAATCGAGCATCATCTTCATATGCCTCATAGAATTATTATGAGAGTTCTCTTTATGCACACTTTTATACCTTTGTAGGTTGTACAGTCAGTGAACAATGCAGACACTTTTATCCCTTTTTGTAGGTCGTATAGAGAACAATTCAGACTCTTCAGAGGGAGAAACAGCATGTCCAAGCCTCTCCATGTTTGAACGGATTTTAGGCCACTTAATTTTCATCGTTGTTGCTCACTGCAACTGAAACCTCAGAAACGTTAGATGGGACATAAACAGACAGATCTTGTGGGACACGAACAGACAGATCTTGAGTTAAATACTGTTTGTTTCTCTCTGTTTGTCTTTTTAGACTCTTTCGTCAACAGCCAAGAGTGGACACTGAGTCGATCGGTGCCAGAGCTGAAAGTGGTGAGTAAATGAACCACTTACAACCTATGCTTCGTTCACCAGGGTTCCCCAGGGGTCTAATCTTGGTCCCGTCCTTTTTTACCTCTAGACCAGGGGTCTTCAACAGGGGGTCTGGGACCCCTAGGGGGTCCTCAGAGTTACCACAGGGGGTCCTCCAGATTTAACCACTTGAACCTTAGCGTCCATATTCTGAGAACTTTATCCAAAAATAGCCGATCTACAAGCTGGCGTTGTGAGCTTGTAGATCGGCTATTTTCGGCATAGAGGTTTGGTGTAGACTGTAGAGGAGAAAGAGCCAGGTCAAGGTCATGTTTATTATAAGTATTATAAGTATTGACAGTTCAAGTGGTTAAATATCTGAAAACACAAATTGACATGAATCCAAAATACACTGATGATTGTGCTGTCAAACAATGAAACTATATAGTATCTATTTTAACAGCGATACAATACGCATCACGATACATGGTTAACGATACGATACATGGACGATTGGTTCATTCTAGGCGATATGATACGATTCTATTCAATGATTTAAAATCTATATAGTAACTATTTAGCAAAGACTGAAATCTGTGTAAAACATGTAAAAAAATGATTTTTATGGAAGTAAACGCTGTGATTATCTAGCAAATACATGGACACTATGTTTCAACACATTTGAACAAACCCTCCTTGAATATGGTGAGACAGAGATTACCCACATTTATCGATAGACTATGAGTAGCTACATGGAATGGAAAGGTAATTAGACCCCTCTTTTTCATTTCCCCTAAATACAAGGCACAAATACTTAGTTACTTTCCATACAATCAATTATTTGCATTACAAAACGATTCGATACTGATTACCGCATTTTTAAACGATATGATACAAAGCCAACACGGTACGATATTTTGCTTTTGCAAACCATATCGTAGATCATTGCAAATTAAAATTGATTTTTCGATTCAGTTACTATATCGTTACACCCCTAGTATCTATGGTCCCTGCTTCATCTCTCTCTCTCTCGACTAAGGGGTCCTTGGCCTGAAAACAGACCAAATTACTTGAGCAAAGATTGCCAATCTGCATTGTGAGCTTGTATATCTGCTATTTTTGCTGAATATTTGGCCACTTTTGCTGAATTACGAGTTTGTTCGCTTATTATGACATGGCCAGGATAGTCGATGCAATCGTTCAAGTGGTTAAGTGTCCTCTCTTTGTTTACATGTCAAATTCCATACAGATACGATCTTATTATGTCAGATTTATGTAAATTTAGCTGGGAATGCATTTTGCATGAAGAAGAGAACAAAGTTGTGTGGAATGTTCCCTGGCACAGAGTGCGTGATTATTAATGAGACGCGTTGGCATGGAGATGCAGTGTGGCTTGCAGCAGGACTCGTGTGGTGAGTGACAGTTTTGGACTAGACTGGTGACACGCCCCCTGGGTTAGATCCTGTCTGTCAGTGTTGCTCACACACAACCACCGCCAATGTCCCCTCACACCATCCAATGTCTTCCACTGATTAAAGAAATGTCTGAAACCACACTTCCTCTTGCTGGTGGTACATGTAGCTTTTCTAACTCTCTGAACCATTCGGTGTTGTGGCATACTGTGTGAAACTTCAATGCATCCCAGCAAAATGTAATATTGGGAATTCAGAGAAAATAAAGAGTTCATAAATGTCATTTATTAGGGGCCAAGTACGCACTACAAGTGCGTAGGCACTAGGCAAGCCGCGACCCCCAAAATAATCATATTTTAACTGGGGACCCCCCCCCCCCCCCGACGATCACTAAGAGTTGAGGCATTACATTTGAAAATAGCTGATCTACATGCTCACAATGCCTCGCGTTGTGAGCATGTAGATCGGCTATTTTCACAATATGCCTGTAATATTTGATAAAATTGCTCATTTTAGAGGCATTAAAAAGATCTTAAAAAGTCCTTAAATTGTCACTTTAGAAATGTGCAGACACCCTCTATACACTTAAACGGTATGTTAGTTTGTTTACTGTTGAGTGAGAAAACAATGTTGTTCATTAAGCCAATCATCTGGAAACCCCCAGAATCAGTGGGGTCCCGACCCACAGGTTGAGAACCACTGAGATAGAGGGGTCATGAAAAGCCACAGAGAATTAAACTTGCAACCATTGGCCAAAGGGTAGCGCTTTAGCACTCAATTGAAAATGCTAACTAACTTTGAACAGGTAGTCCTATAACTCATGCCCTGTTTGAGCTACAGCCAACTTCACTACACACATGCATCTCCTCGTGATTAATAAATTACAACACTTTGACCTCTGACCTTTTAGATCAGCTTTTCATTTTGAAAATATGTGTTTCGTGTAGCAATCTACACGAAACACCAAATTTGGATCCATATAAAAATAAATGGGGGGAAACTTAACCCACTATGAGCCAATGAATATTGCAGTTTTATGAAAAATATTCTTCTGCCCCTAACTTGTGTGGCCTGGTTGTTACCAGCTAATCTCCGGCGCAGTAAATGCAGAGTCATCTTAGAAACATTGCAGGAAGGTAGAGGGTCATTCAAAATAGTGCTGAAACAAATCTAATCCAATTGGCCAAATGGGGGTTGTTAAATAGCTCACTGTTTGATTCACAACTATACTTCAACTCCTACACCAGGATGCCGGCCAAAGCATCAGGACCAGAATGGCAGTATGGTAAAATGGGGTATTGACTCCATGCACTTTATGGGGGAACATGACAATGATGATGATGGTTTAACTGAACAGAAATTGAAACACAATATCGGCAACAAACAGAAATGGAAACACAATATGCAGCAACAAACAAACTTAGGCATAAATAATTAGGGCATAAATGAACTTGGCATAAACAAACTAGGGTATAAACAGCATTACAGGAACAAATCGTACAACTAACATTACAGGAAAAATCATATTGACATTACTGGAACAAATACTCAACATTAATATAAACAAATTGAAATCAGGTGATATTCCAGGCAAGATCTGACTAGTCATGGTTTTGGTTTGACTTGATCTGGCCCCAATCGAGGCGTCACTGATTGGTCCAAGTCCTGACCGAGCTTGCTGGGAAGATGTAATGTGCCAGCATTCTTGTGTTCAACGGTTTGAGGGTGAAACTGTCCCAAAAACCTATGTACAGAGTTTGGGTTATGAGGTGTGCACAGTATATGAGGGATTGAAAGTAGGAGTCTCAGAAGTAATGTTGGAGAACCCAGACGTATCAGTGATGTCAGTCATCTCTAAATTTGGGCACTGTTTCAGCAGGCGGCTGTTACCATGGCGGTGATGCATGCGCAGTGCAGGTGGCGGTATCAGTGATTTCAGTTATCTCTAACTGTGTGATGTCGTGCGGGGATATCAGACAGACATAGGGACAGACAGACAGACATTCAGTCGTTTATTATGTAGCATATCATTCTGATGTGATCAAAGCTACTGAAGCAAAAAATGAAATAATGGGTTGACTTTCATTTATACAGTCATGCTGTTTGTTTGTTGTACAAAAATGCATGTCAAACAGCTCATATATGAGAAATACAGCATCTACACGTGTCATGCAGGAGGAGAGAGTAGCGAGTAAACAGGAATGTTAGCAATTGGAATGTGGCTGTCAGTCCAGCCTGCTTGATTCTTCCGGACTCGCATCTAATCCTCTCCTCCTCGCTTGGGGGCGGGGCTAACGCGTGTGTGGAGTGGACGGGTGTGGAAGTATTGGAATTTGGCTAGAGAGTGCCTGTGTGCGAGTCACAAGGTCCCTGGTTTGAGCTTTGCAGGTTTTATTTAAATTGACACACACAAATCATGATGCATGTGAACTTTTTAAAGATGACATGAAATTGTACTTTGAGAGTATTTAATTTCAATATATTACATATTTCCTTCTTAAAATGGCCGATCTACAAGCTCAATATTTCACATCGCAACCCGTTTTTCACTAGTTTGGGTCACATGGAGACATCACATTTATTCTTAGCTAAAAGGTTTGGGAACCACTGAGTCTAGAGTAGTTAACTTGGTTCATGACTGAAGGAAAGACTTTATCAGCAGACACCAACAGGGTGGCCACAGCTCAGCCTTTGAGTCTGAAGGTCAATGGTTGGGTTTCTGTCCCCGGCCATGTGTTGGGGTTTCCATGAGTGGTATTCTTGTCCCCTTTGTGCTAAACATGACCACCTCAGCTGGGTAAAGCTATAAACTAGTTTCCCCTGTTCGAATTATTGTCTCCACCAGCCGAAGGCTGAGGGAGAGTATGTTTTCCCCTCCGTCCGTCCGTGCGTCCGTCCGTGTGTCCGTGTGTCCGTGTGTCCGTGTGTCCTCGCAGTTTGTGTGCAGCTAATCTCAGTCACCGTTGGCCCGATCGCTGCCAAACTGAGCACACACACTCCCTGGATGCCAATCTAGAACCTCTGCCCCACATTTTTCAAATCAGCCTCATGGTGGCGCTATAACAGGCCAATTTGTGTGGCCTGGTTGTTACCAGCTAATCTCCGGCGCCGTTGGCCCGATCGCTGCCAAACTGAGCACACACACTCCCTGGATGCTAATTCAGAACCTCTGCCCCACATTTTTAAAATCAGCCTCATGGTGGCGCTATAACAGGCCGATTTGTGTGGCCTGGTGGAGACCTGTGCTCGGAAGAGCACTGCTTCTAGTTATTATTATTTTTCTCTCAAACTTCTAATGCCTCATTCACATACAGAAAAGCCAAGCTAATGGTTGGCTTGGTAATTTAATGTAATCTCTATGCAAACCAGCTTTTAACATTTTCAAGCTGGAAAAAAAGCTTGGAAATTTTAAAAGCTGGTTTGCATAGAGAATACGTTGAATTACCAAGCCAACCATTAGCTTGGCTTTTCTGTATGTGAATGAGGCATTACAGTGGTATAAGGGCACACCTGACATCCTCTGTCGGAATATGAAGCTGACTAACCACATATTGTCGATAAAATAAGCCTACCGTAATTGCCGGACTATAAGCCGCGGCTTCTTTCCCATGTTTTGAACCCTGCGGCTTATACAACGGTGCGGCTTATATATAGATTTTTACAGCTAACGGCCAGTTAGTTAGTTTTACAATGGTCTTTAAAAAGGATTTATATATAGATTTTTACAGCTAACGGCCACCAGGGGCGCTCTAGCAGGAAGCAGGAAGGACACCTGCGGCTTATAGTCCGGTGTGGCTTATATATGTAAACGTTTGTTTTTTGTTCTAAATTTAGCTGATGCGGCTTATATTCAGGAGCGGCTTATAGTCCAGCAATTACGGTACTTAGAATACTGGATGAAGTACAACAATTTTCAAACTTTTACATAATTGATTTTTTTAACTGAAGCTTGAAATGTGCATTATAAGCAACACAATATAATATCCACAATCCCTCACTTTGCTCAGCTGTTTAGAATGCTCATTTGTTAACCCATTTAGACCAGAGGCTGATTTTTAAAAAAATAAGGGAAAAAAAAAACAGTTTTCTGAAAAAGCATCTGAAATAACACAGATGCTTTCCTGGATTGAATGGGTTAATTACATGGGCTTCTATCTCTCAATTTCAATCTATTATATTGTTTCTATGGCTTATTGCGGATATTACATATTGTGTTTTGCATATTGCATTCCTTGAGCCCCATATTGTTATACCATATCTTGTTATATATACATAGGCAGAGTGCAGAGTAGACAGCACTCACTCAGTGTGTTTACGTGGATTGAGAGACGCCAAATGAAGTGTCTGAAATGCATGGCCTCTTATATGATTTGTGATAAAGATTATACTGAATAGAAGCTGCTTAGCATATGTTATATAAACTTTGTGTTTCTAGTAATGCAATTTAGTACATCCATTTTAATCATTAGTACTACTGTTGAGGATTTCCAATCCTCAATGAACTGGTGCTGTGACAAAAATGGATGTTGATATTGTAGTGGCATTTAACTTAACTTTAACTACTTATTAACAGAATAATCACCAGCAATCACTGAAATGTCCTTTAGGTAGCTTTTATTTAATTAAGCGTAGGCATCATCCATTCTATGCTGCTCATAACTAATTAAATAAAAGTTGCCTAACGGACATTTTGTGAGTGCTGGTGATTCTTTTTGAATGAACTCCCTGAACCGTGTAAAGACACTACTTTTTGGTAGAGAAACTACTTGTCAAGACACATTCTAGTTAGATATTAACGTGACCTTTTATGGTTTTTGTTTAGTTTTTTATTTTTCTTTGTACTTCAGTTGCCTTTGGTTATACATAATCATCCCCAGCTCAGAGACTCAAACATCTGCACATGCAGTAAAAAGGAGACCCTCTACCTTTTCATCTTGAAATTGTGCTGATGCAACAGGTTGGTTTCATAAAGGCCGTATAGCAGCAGGTCACAAAGCTGTTCCATTAAAACAGCAGGATGCCCTGTTCTTTTGTAGTTCTAAATCTGTTTATGTTGACACATAGCTTATTCACAGTCTCTCTCAATTGCACACCTCGTCTTCTCTCTGCAAAATGGGCTCCTTCCCAACTACAATGAAAGGGAGGTAAGGCCTTACCTAGACCCCCCTCTTTCACTTGAAACTTGCCTTTAATTAAAACCATACCTGACTTTACCACCCACTAATGATCTAAAGAAGACCAGCGTATGGCAGGGTGGAGGAGGAGAGGGCGGAGATGAGGCTTGTTGGAGCCTTTGTTCTTCCCAGACACGCTGGCATCAGGGGCGTCACAAGGGGGGGAAATGTGGGAGTGAGTTACTATAGGGCCCATGGTGGAGGGGCCTTAATGATTTTATACTTTAGCTATTGAAAAATAGCAGATATACAAGCTCAAAGCTGTGAGCCTGTAGTTCTGCTATTTTTGAAAATGTGTGCAAAGCTTTTTTTTAAGCAAACATTTGTAACTCAAATTCAGCTTCTGGGGGTCCCTGGAACTAAGTATTTTGAGATGGGGGTCCGTGGCCGAATACATTTTGGGGGTCCTTCACATGAAATAGTTTGAGCACCACTGACATAGAAGGATTTGAAATATTCAAAGACTTGCACAAATGTTCACAATTTTTTAAATTGCCGCGCTGTGAGATTGTATATCTGCTATTTTTCAATAGTTAAGGGCCCGCAGTTAATCCTTGTACCCAGGGCCCAGAATTTGGTGCGACACCCCTGGCTGGCATCATCAGCCCACCCTTCACTGTGCCTCTGCCTGTAGGCATTATGTTCACTCAGTCTGGTCCAGATGCCAGGAGAAGATGCTAAGGAAAGGTCACAAACAGCCAGACAGAGTCAAATCCAGAGTGTAAAAGTAGAAATATTGAGTTGAGTGTAAAATTAATATAGAATAGATTTGCAACCGCTCACAGTGTAGCACAGTGAATATCTGCCTTGTCTTAAGGTCTGATCACAAAATAAATTGCACTAATGATCTCACTGTGCAAACGCAGCCATAAATGTTTGAAGCTGAGTGCAATTTGCCCTGGATTTGTTACATTTTTAATTTTCCACGTGGCAAACTATGTGTTTGCTGGTGCAATTTTGACTGTCACCAAGGAGTTTATGGTGCTGGTGGCCAGCCATTTATTATTTTTATTTTACATTTATTTTCGCCATGTCAAAACCTTGTTGAGATGAAACATCTGTCTTACAGGAGAGACCTACAGTAATGTAATGTACCCCCTCAAAGGCAATTTCACGATGCAGTATTTTGTCTTGACTGACAATATTTTACACAGCCTACCCTGCTGACACACGGAACTCTGCTGTGGAGAATGCTGTGCTCAAATGTTTTAATTAGGCTAGATCTGGACTATTACAATGCCTAGTGTTACAGACAGTGCTTGAATTGGGCAGATACACACCTGTAAAGAGTAGGCCTACCAGTTCTGCTTGGTATTTTGGGGTGCCGTTCACCTTGACTGGGGAGGTTTTGGACCAATTCATTTGGATGCTTGGACGCTACAGGCTGAAAAAGGGCTGTACTCACATGTCAAAGTATGAAATGCTGATAAATTATAGTATACACATTGTTGTTTAGTCCAAGACCTGAAATCACATTAACAATGTTACCCACAAAGGCATAATTTCATTAAAAAAGGGTGTGGAAAAAATAGCTGACCTACAAGCTGACCTACAAGATCTGCTATTGTTGCAATTTTGACAAAAGAAAATAAATACTTTTCTTAAAAAAGATTTACTCCTGTAATAGCTTGCCCAAAATAACGAGCCCAGTTTTAAAGTCACGAATGAATGAATGAAAACAAGTGTCTATATGTTTCAATCTAAAATGAGATTATTCTGCCAACCACATTCAAAGGTGAATAAAAGGTTAAATGCAAAGGCTGGGGGCTGGCAATTGCGTTCCCCCTGGAACCCAAAATGACGCCCCTGGTTACGCTCACTTCAAGGGAAAGGTTCGCTTCACTCAAGGGCGGTATAGAGAGGTTTCAGTGTATATTGGCTGCAGATTCAGATGTATAGAGGGAAGTTCAATCCGCACTCTTTAATAATGAATTGCAACAGCAGTAGCCTATATCCAAACAAAACAGACGCTTTCTGTCGCGTAGGCCTTCGTCAATGTCAGTAAATGCCAGCTGGCGGAAGTGACATGTATATATGGTTCAAGAGCATAGTTAATTGCAAACGCTAGAAAACAGTTTAACGTCAACTCTTTATTTAACCTTTTGGAAATTCAGTATTTCGGAAATGGATCCAGATTTCCTCTCGCTGTAATAGTAAACGGTCTCTGTCCCTTCCTCTTTTTAAGGGATTAACAGATTCTATACCTTGAAACCTAATTGTGCAAATGTCATGTCCAATACTAACTATTATTACTATTAATAATAATTACTATTAAATGTCTAGCTATAGGAGATTTTTCATCTTTAGTTCTGAGGCGGCAGTGGCTCAGGGGTAGAGAGACCGTCATTAGAACACAGAGGGTTCCCAAAAGGTTCCCAATTCGATCCCGGGCTCCCCCAGAGTTTGTAACGAAGAGTCCTTGGCTTGAATAAGACTCTGAACCCCTAGTTGCTCCCGGTTAGCAGATTGGTGCCTTGCATGGTTTCCTCTGCCATTGGTGTATGAATGTTTGTGTGAATGGGTGAATGTAATGCCCAATCTCTGTAAAGTGCCTTGGATAAAGGCGCTATATAAATGCACCATTTACCATTTTTATGCTCTGTAATTCTGTAAAAGATATGATATTGATACTTCCAAATGAATTGTAACGAATGCTTATTATTGTTATTTGATAATGAGACACAGCTTTATAGCGTTTGTAAGTAAAGTAACTATGCTCTTGAACTATACTGTATATACATGTCACTTCCGCCAGCTGGCATTTACTGACACTGACAAAGGCCTACGTGCCGAAACGTGTCTGTTTTGTTTGGAGACCGCTACTGCTGCTGCTATTCCTTTCATTATTAAAGACTCTTAAAACTTACAGTGAGTGTGACCGAATACTATGATAGCAGTCATGCTTTTCAGCACACACTCACAGACAGAATTCGGCCTTCACCAAGTCAGAGTTTGACCAATCAGACCCGCAATCAAAAGCAAGTTCAAGTGGTTTTTGAACAATCACTGCTGCGCTTCATTTGACACAAAATCCTCTCTGAAGATGCTAATATTTTTCACTCTTAACTGCTTGTAGCTTTTAGTGCTGGTGTTTGTGATTTGGACCTTTCTGGGCAAATGAGTGTCATTTGCACAGAAAAGGGACGATTTGGCAAATGTATTTAGATAAGTGCAAAATGGCACCAACTGCAGAGACGCTATTAGAAGTAGCTTATCGCAGTTAGGGGTGCATTTCACCCTTTTTAACCACTTAAAACCCTTGAGACTTGGTAAACTGGACCTGCTGGCTCTGTACATGGACCACCTTTTTCTGTGTACATGAATTCAGTATTAACTCATTGACTGCCAAGGCCCGAGTTTCCCGAGTTATTACAGTAGTCCCAGGCTGCCAGAGCCCGAGTTTCCCGAGTTGGAAGCCATTTTGAAAAAAAAAAAAAAAAGATTTTTTTTTTTTCAAAATTTTTTTTTATAAAAAATTTTCTAAAAATGCCTCAAATGTATTAGGCATGATCGCAATTGTGAAATTGCATGTGTAGCCCCATAACAAACAAACACATCTTTCAAAATGTCAAAAATGGCTGTTTTGTCTGACTTTGAAGGCTTGTAACTCATGAATGCCTGAACGGATTTCCAAGCGGAATTTTTTGTTTGAAAGCTGTTAAAAAGTACTACACATATGATGCATATATGGTGCATGGGCGTGCACGATCCGTGCACTAAAAATTGATCCGTGCACTAGAAATCTAGGATAGTGGCAGTCTGGTACTTGGGGGCCATCTTGAAATGGCAAAAGTTGGACAATCTGTGTAAAATACATTTTCATAACAAAATTAACACAAGGTGTTTTTTTTGTGGCGTATAACATTTTTCCCCATTATGACCCCAGTGTTGTTTCTCTGTTAACAGGGCATTGTGGGTAACCTGTCGAGTGGGAAGTCTGCCTTGGTGCATCGATACCTGACAGGCACATATGTGCAGGAGGAGTCTCCTGAAGGTAAGAGCATTAAGTCTTGAGTCTGGTGTAGTGGGACAATCAAAATGCTGTGAACCTCATTTATCAGGAGTCTCCGATGCAGTGGTTTACTTGAGTACTATACTTAAAGGAGTAGTTCATCGATTTCTCATTTTCTCACGTCATGGATTCTTGAATTCATGGATATTTTTTGTTTTTGTTGCAGTCCTAAGCCAATAATGTTGTGATAATAATAAAGACCCCCATGTATCCAGTAGGAGACACAAAGAGTCTCCTTTGTGCCTAAAAAAAATACAGGATTGGGGGGGTTATAAATGTCAGTACAGCAATGAATATTAAAAAGAAATATACTTTGTGATTTGTACTTTTGAATACTTGAGTTATTTACTTACTATATTAGTTATGGCCTATTACTTATATTTTTGTTCACCATTGTGAAGCTTGTCCTTTACCTTGTCTTGTTTCTTCCCCTCATGACCCTAATGTTATCTTGCTAATCTACCCCCTCTACTGGTCCCATTAGATAATGCATATATTTTATACAGGCTATCAAAACCTATTGTGAACCTAATTGTCTCCACCAGCCGAAGGCTGAGGGAGAATATGTTTTCCCCTCCGTCCGTCCGTCCGTCCGTGCGTCCGTGCGTCCGTGCGTCCGTGCGTCCGTGCGTGCGTCCTCGCAGTTTGTGAACAGCTAATCTCAGTCACCGTTGGCCCGATCGCTGCCAAACTGAGCACACACACTCCCTGGATGCCAATCTAGAACCTCTGCCCCACATTTTTCAAATCAGCCTCATGGTGGCGCTATAACAGGCCGATTTGTGTGGCCTGGTTGTTACCAGCTAATCTCCGGCGCCGTTGGCCCGATCGCTGCCAAACTGAGCACACACACTCCCTGGATGCTAATTCAGAACCTCTGCCCCACATTTTTTAAATCAGCCTCATGGTGGCGCTATAACAGGCCAATTTGTGTGGCCTGGTGGAGACCTGTGCTCGGAAGAGCACTGCTTCTAGTTTCTCATGTTTTTTCACAAGAAAAGACCAGCTCAGACAGATCCGTACAGATACTCATATTTTGATTTGTAGAAAGATGCAGTTCTGGGAAATTGCCTATGGCAACCACACTAGTGATTAATAAGAACACTTGTTTGTTTGTTGTGTGTTTATTTTGTCATTGGCTTGTTTGAAAAAGGTGTTGTTTTGGTGGTTAGATCAAATTCCAGGATGCAAGGAGAGATGAGAGTGATAATTGGTTCCCTTCAATGTATCATTTGTCTTACCCTTCTGCCAAATTGACTATAGATGACAGAGCAAAAACATTTCCTGTGAAAAAGGAATGCTAATTTGAAAACATGAAGGTCTTCGGCTTTAAAACAGAAGTTTTGAAGGACTATAATTTCCGAAGGACTGAAGATTAGTCCCTGCTGAGAATGAAAACAAGCTCTTCTTCCAGTCCTCTGAAAGGGGGCATGACACGGGTTGGAGGTCCTACCTCCTGACTACTGTTCTGTTTCACAGACTGTGAATTGAAAGTCCGATTTGTTCCTTTATCTTCAGAATAGGATTGCTCCTGCACTGGACTGGCAGTGAACTACTTTCTCTCAGACACTGGCCAGATGCTGTTAACCAATGATCTTTCAGGGGTTTGCAGCATTTCATTTTAGTGTAATTATAGTGAGGATGAGACATGAGGCGCATAATTAGTTTCTGGCATTTTGCCGCACTGAGGCAAAAAAAAGAAGAAAAAAAAAAAAACTCCTAGCCTAATTAGTCGTTGAGAAATCAATGGCAAAAATGCAGGAAAAGAGAAACTGAAGGATGTTTGTGTAATTAAGAAAACATGTTCAGATTTCCGCATGTACTCCAACCGACGCAAGTTGCTGTGATACAACATACCTCGCGTATGATTAGCATTCGCAAAGGGCCTTTGTTTCTCATGTTGACTGACATGCACATTACTATGGATTGGAAAGCATCCACGTTGCAGAAGCCCTGCCTTGCAGAGGACGGCGCAGCGCTGGCTGTTTTCGCTACAATGTTTTGTTCCTGGGCTTTTGCTGTGATATCTGCAAAAAGGTACTGGGGTGTGTTGCCATGGCAACACCGGATGGAGCTCTGTTGGATTGTGGCTCTGTGTCAAGGTCTGAGCCTCCACGTAAGCACAGTGTACTCACTGCCTGTTAACCATGCTTACCAAGTTACCTCCTCTCTACAAGGTTGTTAGCCTCCTTTCTGCGTAGAAGCTGAACAACAAATTGAAATGTTGGTATCTGCTGTTTTCTCTGAGCAGTCCGTTTATTGGGCACAGCAAACTGAGAACTGTGATGTGAAACAAGTGGTGCTTAATGTTTTACGGCTATATTGCCTTCTGTTGCACTTTGAGATAATCCCAGTAGACTAGGCTTTCTCCTGGGGATATGTATCGTCTTGGCTCGGTCCAGGGCTGAGGCAATAACATTTCAGTGATTATGTAATTGAAACGTTTACTTCAATTTCCATCCATGTTTACACCGCAACACGGAGTCAGATTGTTTTCGGAATCTTAACAACCACAAGCCTTGCTTGCATGCTTATACGTTCCTTTACAACAATTATATAGTTTTCAGACTCATATGCCACTCTGAACATCAGTCTGGGGTTGTGTGGTATCACTGGCCTTTCTAAAAAGGATTCCCACACAGAGACAGCAGAATCTCCAAATTCTAGTTCCATAGAAGGAAAGCTGGCAAGAGATTTGTGAGTCTCTCGATCTCTGTCGGTCTGTCTGTCTCTCTCCCCCTCTCCAACTGGACTTGAGAGCTGGTGAAAAAATGTGGGAGAATCCTCCGTTTGCCAAGTGGGCTAAAGTGGACTTAACAAGGTGGCTAAAGTGGATCTGTATAGACTGCTGACACAGGGAACATTGGTCTTCCTGTTAAAGATTATGGAGACGAATCACTGTATGAACCTCACAACTCTTCCATGAGACAGACTGTAAAAAAAGGACTAGAAATCACTCTTGAACTGTCAAAATTCCCACCAGTCAATGACGTAATGCTGTGGCGGATAGTAAGACTGATCATGAAACACCTTCATTATCTGATAAAGATTTCACTTGTACTGAATGGATCTCTGCGTCCTTTGTGTGATATAACCTATTATAAGCTCATTCCTCCATCTTTTGAATTTGTACATTATTCAGTTCTTGGTGAAGATTGCCTTGAGCATATTTTTGTATTCATAAGGCAATGTTTTCATTCCCGCGGAGGTCTCGTGTCTCACAACTCTCTCATTTAAATATTTTTAATCTCCTCAGGATCTAAAAACCATTTCAAATGATATGCAAAATCCAATTTACTGTGAGATATTCCCATTGGCCACCACCACTTTATCTGCAGCCAATTCTGCTAGCGGCAAGGATATCTGTATGTGTATTAGAATAGGATGGAAGAAAAGAGAAACCAAACCTGGGGCTGAATAAGAGATGAAAATGAAATGAGTGGCTAACAGTTCCCACAGTCCTGTGGTCATGAACTACATCTACTTCTGCCTACTAGCTAACTAACTTTCTTCTGCAGTTCTTTGACACCCTTTCCATCCCTCTCTCTGTCTTACAGGGTTCCCACGGTCATGAAATTCCTGGAAATATTTTGAAATTAGAAAAATATATTTCCAGTACTGGAAAAGTTTGGGAATTTATCAAGGGTGCCTGGAAGGTCCTGGAAAAAATATCTATGCATTTTCTTTGGTTATTGATTTTGTTAATACCTCTGAAATGACAAATTAAACATGGGCCAAATTGTCAAATATATAGAGGCAGAAATTGTGAAAATAGCCGATCTACATGCTCACAACACCTCGCAACGCGAGGCGTTGTGAGCATGTAGATCGGCTATTTTCACAATAGAAACGTGTTATACAAAATTCTTAGTGCTCGTCAGGGTGGGGGGGTCCCCAGTTAAAACATGATTATTTCGGGGGTCACGGCCTGAAAAGGTTGAGAACCACTGGCATACTACCTGTCTTTGGGCATTGCGCATAGGAGTAAGCAACCTGTTATTGAGCTGAATTATTGTTATATAGTCCTGGAAATTGGGTTAAATATTCTGGAAAAGTTTTGGAAAAGTTTTGGAAATTAATTGGTAAAATGTGTGGGAACCCTGGTCTTAATCTGTGGGATGACAATTATTTGTCTTATCGCTCTATTGCAGAATGTAGAGGACTCCCTCTATTTCTACTGCCAAACCTAAGCCAAACCTAATGTAGCCAAATGTTCTAAATTGGCCTGTAGAGCATTGTGATGGAGACGGATGAACGTCCATCCAGACAGTGATGGCATAGCGAGGTCGGGGTTTGTGGCGGTGTAGTGAACAGGTTCCCTCAGCAGCTGTGCATTAGACACGCTAAATAGCAATTTCCTGACCACATAATTGGCTCCAAATAGACCAGATACTCACTTGCAATGTGAGTCTCACACAGACACTGTGAACGGGTCTAAACCGAGAAGCGTGTTTACTGTTTACACATAGATTTTATGACTCAGCTAAGGCTGATATTTGATACGAATTGTGATGTATTGAACTGGCACAACCCCAATTTGTCATTGTTATTTCCTTTTTACATTTTTATTTGTATTTGGCTTCACACAAAACGGATAACTGTCAATGTTACTGTCAGTTGCAGCCTTTCTTAAAATGTATGTAATAGATAATGAGACAGAATATTTAATCAAAAACTCTTCAAAATGTTGTGTTTCTCAGGTGGAAGATTCAAGAAGGAAATCGTAGTGGACGGACAGAGCTACCTTCTTCTGATCAGAGATGAAGGAGGGCCTCCAGAGTTGCAGGTGTGTGCACAGATTCCGAAACCAGATGTTTGCTACAGCACTTACTGATGATACTAGTCTGTAAAGTCCTGTTTATTATAGGTAGCAGGGTTTCTTTTCTTTTTTTTTCTTTTTTCCCCCTCTTTTATTTGGGGGGGGGGGGGGGGGGTGTTCTGGCCAAAGCACTGACGGGGACACTGCCAAAAGCAATGTTTTTTTTTCTTTTCTTAATTTTGTTTTTTGTGGGCAAACCCATGGCAATGCACCTAATCCTCCTATTAGTATGGATGAAACAGTGGCCCTCAATATCTCTTGTGCTCCACATTTCACAAAGGTATGCTTTGCCAAGTCCTCCTCTCCTGATTAGTAGAACATGCTGTTGCTGTTGTCCGTATTAGTTCAAGCTTTTCCACAGAGGGTAAATATCCCAGAGCATACGGAAGCTTCAGCCTACCGTAACCACCACATTTGCCAGAGTGTACTGGTTGCTTACTGCTTTCACACACACAGCACTGCTCGGGTTTTTTTTACATGAAGCTCAGAGTTGCAGGTTATTCATTTCTTCACACACCAGGGCTGTTTAGTTTCGTAAAGTCCTTAGATTTATGATGACACTTACTTTGTTACCTGTTACAAAGTAATACCTGTTACTCTCAGGGAAATCAGTCTTGCTTTCTGAGACGAATATGATGAGCAAGGTGACTTTGCACACATCAGAATGTAAAGTATTCACACTGCAAACTCATAGTTGTCTGCACTAAGTAGTAGGTACTGTAACTAAATCCATATGGCCCAGGTATAGTGTATTCCTTGGGCTGAATCGGCCTTTCTGTTGATAGGCATTGATATCTGCCCCGGAAACACAAGTTCTGCCTGCATTATGCTTGATGGTGAGACCAAGGAAGAGAAATAGCTGGAGCTGGGTTGTCAGCTGCCTGCATAATTAGAAGCATATAATTAAAGGCCTTCATTACAATCCCACTCACAGGAGGCAGAGCTAAGCTGTGACTTGGAGGCTCTACATGTCATTCATTCCCCTGTGGAAGCTGGGGCTGTGTGCGAATGCTGAATGAAGGGGAGTGTGATATGGGCTGGAGCAGTTATCACCTAATTGTCACCGTTACCTCTGCTCTGGGGCTCTGCTTAACCACGTTTATCTCAATCGATGGTGATTAGGATCAATGTTTGCACTCAAGGGAAACACCTCTCTGTCTCTGTTCCGTTACACATGTATGTAGGCGGCAGAAAAGATATAGGGATTCAATGTTAGCAGTATCATAGTATTTTATAATCCACTGATACTAGCAATTTACATTAGTCTCCGGGAGATGTTTATTCTATGGCTGTTGCAACACTGCCCCCTTCTGTCGGTATGTCTGACTAACATTTCTTTGAAATAAATGGTTTGGCATGTTAAGGACTCCACTGGGGTTGGCAGCCAGAGAGCAATTCTAACGGTGAACTTTATTCATTAAGGATGACGTATTTGTTCATCCCTTAAGTCAATGACTTAGTAAGCTCATTAATGAATAATACTAAATTGGGCAAGCATAACAGAATTATAGCACAGGCATTACATAGAAGCTTTGGCTGTCTGGATTGATATCCTGATATCCATACTTTTTTCACAACTACGCCATAATTCAAAGGTTTCACATATCAAGCATTCAGCCTTGCCAGTGTTAATTGGACTGTGTAATCACACATTATTAATTCTCCAATATTCAGTAATGACAGGAGGCTAGCAACGTTACGTTCCTAGTGCAGTGTAAACCACCTATGGAAGTAGTTGTTGTTTTGTTGTTGTGTGAATGTATTTGTTTTCATGTAATGCTTCAACAACCCCCTATGTTCTGTCCTCAGTTTGCTGCCTGGGTGGATGCGGTGGTTTTTGTCTTTAGCCTGGAGGATGAGATCAGCTTCCAGACCGTCTACAATTACTTCTTACGCCTCTCCAGCTACAGGAACACAGCTGAGGTGCCAATGGTCCTGGTTGGAACGCAAGGTGTTGTGTCTCATTTAAGTCATTGTGCATATCAGAGCTGCGTGCTTTACATAGGAAAACAACTCTTGTCATTATGTAATCATAATTATGACATTTAGGTCACAGTTTAACACATTGTTACTGTTGTCTGACACTCCCTCGCCTTAGATGCCATCAGTGCCGCCAACCCCAGAGTGATTGATGACTCACGGGCCAGAAAGTTGTCGAATGACCTGAAGCGCTCCACATATTATGAAACCTGCTCCACCTATGGCCTGAACGTTGAGCGAGTCTTCCAGGATGGTGAGAGGAAACAAAGCAGACACTAGCTTTCACAAAGTTCAAGTTTTGAATGTCACAGATTCCCACAGGGAATCCTAGTATCCCTATTACACAGAGATGTCATATAGCCAAACATTCAGCGAAAATGGACGAACATTTTGGAATTAACTTTTAACTTTTGGGAAAAAAAAGGATGAGCATTCAGCAAAGGTGAACATTCTGTGGAAATAACAGATCTACATGCTCACAACACATCACTATTTTCACTATTGACGTATAACATAGTATAAGGTTTAAGTGGTTAATGTAGGTCAGGTCTATTCAACTTAAGATGGCTCAGGGGCCACTCAGCAAAATACAAAAGTCCAAGGTCCGCAAGCTAAAAATGAGGGTCCTATTTTGGATATTGATTTTGTAACACACTACATGACTAGTCTAAAGGTTAAGGGGAAACGCAGAAAACTGCCACATTTCCATCTATAAGGCCAAACCTCATTGAACAATACGTTTGTCATGAAAGGATTAATGATGAAATTATGAAGTTTCTTCTTTTGGAACAAACAAAATGGCAAAAAAGTATTGTATAAAAAAAGACAAAATTTGTTTCCTAGTGGAAACACTAGGGTTGAATAGCGTTGATGTAGTAGTAATGAAGGTGTCCCCTTTTCAATGTGCTAGAGCTAGACCACGGGTTCCCAAACACTGGGTCGGGACCCATTTGTGGTGTTGCGGAAACATTTTTATGGGTCCCTTGACCCATGAACATATAGTTTTTAATTATTATTATTATTATTTCAAAAGTTAACATAAAAAAACACTCCCAATCTTTTATTTTTCCCAAGTAATTTCATGAATAAATAAAAGAAAAAGTCAAGAAGAAATTCTATGAATTAGAAAACAGATGTTTAAAAAGTAGTGAAAATAGCCAAACTACAAACTGTGTGCTTGTAGATCTGCTGTTTGCACTAGTTTGGGTCCCGGGCAAATCTCTAATTTCTATTTTGGGTAACGGGCTAAAAGGTTTGGGAACCACTGCGCTAGACCTTTCGGAGATGGATTGCTGAGGTGGAGTGCAACGCCAACTAGGGCATTCACGAATAGTGATTTTTAGTATTCGAATTATTCAACCTCAAAGTATTCGAATAGTCGAATATTCGACAGGACTGGCCAAACTTTCAAATATTAAGTAAGCAAGAGGCGAACATTGTGAAAATAAGCGTTGCGAGGCGCTGTGAGCATGTCGATCTGCTATTTTCAATATATTTATCTGCGGAACCGAGTCACATTAAATGTAATACCTACAATTCCAAGTGCTTGTCAGGGTGGGGGTCCCCAGTTCAAATATGTTTATTTTGGGGGTCACGGCCTCTAGTCACGCTTTATAAACTATATATTCTTTAAAGAGAAAGCTATAAACAAATTAAAATAAGCGAATATTCGACTTCGGTGAACAACGTTGAATAGTGACTTTGATATTCGAATATTCGAATATTTGGTGAATGCCCTAACACCTACCATAAGCTCCCAGTACTTGCCACACAACGTAGTTACCAAAGCCATACTACTGATTTGCTGAGTTGGCGGTGCCCAGGATTGAACCCAGGGCAAGACCCTGTGGTCCAAAGGTGAGTTCTCCACAGAGTGAGGTACCCAGACTACTGGGTTTCACCCCTACTGGCACATGATGACATAATGACACGAGGCAGTGAAGGACATTTTAACATGGAGATAAACAATGTTGACAGTAGCTGCTGTCCTTTTTATATTCGATCAGCCTGCATTAAAGTTAAAACCACAATGGTAGGCAGTTTCATCTGTTAAACGGTTGAGCATTGTGCTAGGGTGTGCCTGTGCCAACATTCCACTATAAGAATATTGAGAAAATGCTGTCCTTCTATCTTCGTTCCATTTTCCTCATAATTTTTCTCTGCAGTGGGTTGACCAATCGATCTGAAATTGCATCTGGGCATTAACCTTAGTAGGCATATGCTTATGCAGGGTGTGATAAAGCAGATTTTCTAGGCAGGAACTGGAAATGGCCATTTTGCTGAAAGGTCTGCAAACGCATTCTTATGATCAGCATTATTAAGGCAAAATCTGCAGTGTCTCTGCCACTCTTTTTACCCCGATCATCAAAATGTCCACCATGTGCTTAATACCTTTCAACTCGCCATATCTTTTTGTATTATGTTCATTTACGGTGTGGCTGTCTGCAGGAGTTTAGCCCTCTATATAAGAGGGGTCAGTCTGTCTGTGTGTGCAGAACAAATGTAGTAAACCCTTGTATGGAACAGAAAGTACTAGACCTGTGGTCACAGTGAAGGAAGGTAATGAAAGTGCCGGTGCGTGGCAAAATGTTATCCGCGTTGTGCTGACCATGGGTACATTGAGTTCATCAAATAAGTAGGCCTATATTGTACAAAAGTCAGTGGGGCTCAGATTGGGCTTTGGAGTCATACTTGATAGATAAATCATAGACTACTGATTGGCCACATGAAGTCTGAGATCCGCAATGGAGCCACGCCATTCCCATGTAGTTCCCAACATCCTCATCATTCTATTACCAGTGTTGTGCTCATATTTTAGCACTAAAATCTGTTTAGTCTCAATGTATTTTCAAATATAACAAAAGAATTGAGTTGAATCGTCCCATGTATTATTTTAATAACTGAATCTTAAAAGCTGGCTGCACAGTCCAAAACCTTGGAGGGGCAATGTCTGAAAAACACAATGAATTCTGGAGGATAGAAAGGATTGAAAATGCCTAGTGTTAAATATCGAATGAACAGACATTTGTGGCAAGAATTATTCAGACAGAATACATTTCACACAAGGAGTGGCTGAGTATTGTTTGCAAGTGTTGTTGGGGCTTAAATTCTCATTAACCACTCTAGCCCTGGCAGGCATCCCTGTTTTGGGCATGTCACACTGTAGTGTAGGTGAAAACTGAAAATGTAAAAGAAATTATTTGTAATCTTCAAACATTTTCACAGTTTTTCTGAAGTATAAATCACGGCTTAAGAGGTTAATACCTTGAACATTGGTTTTCTCCTGAGCGTACAACTGGGGTGATGGAACCTCCAGTATCACTTGAAAACAGAACCGTTTTTCATCCGTATTAAGTGTTTCCCACAAGGTGTCTCTGCTTTACAAGGCCTTGTGAATACATCACAGCCTCGGTTCTGCTTCCCACTGACTTGTTGACACACAGGAGCGTTGTCTCTGCCGTCTCGCCTTAATTGCTTCCTGAAGCCACGTTTGAAATAATTAAAAGACATGAAGAAGCGCTTGCCGTCTGGAGAATACGCTTTCTCTCCATCTCTGTCGTTTCTCTCTTTTCCCCCTTCTCTTTCTCTCTTCACTCCCTCTCCATCTTCTCTCTCTTCTCCCTCCCCTCTTTCCTCTCTCTCCCTCTTCTTAATCTCTCTCTCTCTCTCTCTCTCTCTATCCATTTGCCGTGCTGCAGCAGGTAGCAGTGTGATATGCTCCTAGCTGTCGGTGCAACTTGAAATCATCTCTCCAAACCTCCACTCCTGATGCACATCACGCAGGCCCTAACACTCCAACCACCTCACTGCTCATCGTACCGCCAGTCGCTCACTCGCCGTGTGTGTGTGTGTGTGTGCTGTGAAATAAATGAAAGGATGCATCCGCCGCAGTAGGTCGCCTCAGAGAGTGGCAGTCTCATTTGCCTAACATCACCCTGTAGGTCTCAACGGATGACAGGCACATTTTGCCAGCTGTATGATAGTGTAGTGTGATTATTTTCCTTGGAAATGCAGGTACCCTCTTTTCCTGAGACATCTGTGTGAGCCACCATACATACAATATCGTCGTTGTCGGGGTGGAAACCATGTATGTCCAAAACACTCCTTTTTTGTTATTATTTTTAAAACCATTTAAAATAGACGATCTACAAGCACACAACGTCTCGCACCGCGAGGCGTTGTGTGCTATTTTCACTAGTTTTGTGCAACAGTCTTATATGATGAGGCAGGGCTTACATTTACAAACTGTTTATTCTTAGGGTTAATGCTTATATTGAGGCTTGATATGCTTTTGCATTATGAAATATTAAATACATAGATGGCAGGGGTCATAACGACTCAATAAGTGTGAATGGAGATATATGATCACTTGATTACATTGGCCTACCTTTGCCAAGGACGTGAGTTAATCTGTCTTCCTCTGTTTTGATGTTCAGTGATGAATAGATACATCTCTCTCCTTCTCCCCCTCCCCCACAGTTGCCCAGAAGGTTGTGGCCCTGAGGAAAAAGCAGCAGCTCTCTATTGGCCCGTGCAAGTCTCTGCCTAACTCTCCCAGCCACTCGTCAGTCCCTTCCGCCACCATTCCTTCTGTCCATATTAACCAGGTAATGAATGTGATGAATGTAACAATAATACACCCAGGGGTGCCGCACCAAATTCTGGGACCTGGGTACAAGGATTCACAGCGGGCCCCCCATGAATGTTCTTCATAGGTGGAGGGGTTTTAACCCATTTAGACTGGGAACGCATTATTACGCGTTATTTTGTGCTTTAACTATTGAAAAATAGCAGATATACAAGCTCGCAGCGTGGCACCGAGTGCCGCACTGCAAGCTTGTGGATCTGCTATGAAAAACCTGTTTCCTATCTAAAGATATTTAGTTTTAGGGGCCCCCCAGAAGCAAAATTTGAGTTACAAATGTTCGCTTAAAAATAAATATATTCAAAGATTTGCACACATTTTCACGACTTTTCAAAAATAGCAGATCTACAAGCTCGCAGTGAGCTTGTAGATCAAATAAAAGCAGACATTTGGTTTGTTGTGGTTGCTTGTAAAGGTCTAATATAATTGACCATTATTTTTGCATTTAGCTTGTCACAGTGCCGTTGCTGGAATGCAAAATGGTGGTTAGTTCAGAATTTATATTTCTACATCATAAAACCTATCCCAAATTGACCTGCTCTTTTTACCTTTGTTCTTGTCCTCTCTCTCTCTCTCTCTCTCTCTCTCTCTCTCTCTCTATCTCTCTCTCTCGTGCTGCTGGTTCCTCTTCATCTCTCTCTCCCTCCCCAGGCGGCGAACGGCGGAGGTGCATTCAGTGATTACTCCTCCTCTGTTCCCTCCACCCCCAGCATAAGTCAGAGGGAGATGCGCATTGAGACCATTGCTGCCTCCAACACACCCACGCCCATCCGCAAACAGTCAAAGCGCCGCTCCAACATTTTCACAGTAAGTATGCGGCAGCTGATGCAGAGCAACACCCACTCACACTACTAGGAGGTGCGCTGCATTGCAGACTCTGGCCACAAGAGGGAGACAGGTAGCTCGAAACCCACCAAAGCGACCCCTCCCCGTCTCTCTCTGACGCACATACAAAAGAGGCAGAGCTTCACTTAACACCTGCTACACAATGGGCAGATGAGCAAGAAAATAATTATTCAAACGCCCTAAAGAAAAACAGACAAACGACATCATCCCTTTCTCTAAAAGAAAATATCAAATCTATTCACTGTGGAAAAGAAAGTACGCTTTTTTCTTTTTATACGTCCTTTTATCTTCCAATGTGAAGCAAATCCTCCATAGTTACTCATCTCTCTCATAACCAACTGGACTCTTTATCTGCTCTGTCTAAATATTTGGCCTCCCTCCCCACTCGTCCTCTTATTTTTACTAGATCCTCTCTTTGCAGTGACTTCCCTTTTTTTGGGGTGGGAGGCAGGACCCCCACCAATGCTATTCCTCCAATCCGGCCACATTCAACCAGAAGTCAGACCCCAGTCCCTTGACCTGTTTTTAACCCCACTAATAACGCATGTCGGCACTACCAACCATTACACAACCCCAGCTACAGACACAGTAAAATCATCTCTTGTTTATTTGTTCATTTGTAACACAGTGAGTGTGTACATACAGCCAAACGGAACCCCCCTTCAGGGTGCTTCTGGTTGCATGATGGTTAAATAAGCCCTGAGGATTTTACTGTGTACTCTTGCCCTCCCCGCCACTAACTTCCTTATTGACTCCAACTCTACCCAGTCAAGGTTATTATAGTTGATATTTTTTTTAAATTATTATTATTATTTAGGTGTTTTCAGTTTCAGTACATTTTAATTCGTTTTTAAAACTGGTTTGCTTGTTTGCTTGTTTATTTTGTCAAAAGGCTAAGTTTCTGTTTAGTTTTTAGGTTTTTATTTTAATATGGCGTTGTCAGGGACGAGATTCTAAAAGCTTACAAAAATAGCTGCTCTACAAGGGACTCTATTTTAGCACTACAGACATGTTCCCTGTGGCACTAGTTAATTTCAGTTCATTTTGTAGGCACGCAATACAGTTTCAGTTAGTTACCTCAATTTAATGTTTTATTTCAGTTCACTAAAACATTTATTTTTATTACAGTTTGAGCTATTTCATTAGTTTTTTACTTGACTATAATAACCCTGCACCCACCCAGCCCCCTGCACCATTTACAGTACATCTGACGGCCCATAGATAAATATTGACTGGTAAGACACTGCAACCCTTCCCTAGCCGATAGATAACAGACTGTATCCCAACCCCTCTGTCTACCCGCTCTCTGCCCCTTGTCCTGTGTTATCTTCCCTTGCTTTTAACCTGTGTAGGATACGTGCGTGCACTAACCATTCTACTCTCCTCAGCTTATCCTAAAGCCTTGTCTTTTTTACCTGTAGCCTCTCTGCCCTTCTTTTACCCAGCCTCTGCCCTCTGTCCCCCTCCTCCCTCTGCTCCCTCGCCACGCAGGCACATTCTCAGTGTTGTTTGACACTCTCCGGGGTGCAGCCAACACTGAGGGTTTTACTGTGCGGCCTTCTCTGCTTTTTAACCCACCCTTTCCCCGACTCCTCCCCGCTCCCACTCTTTAACATCTCTCTGCCCCTCCACCTGTCCTCCCTGCCCTCTTCTATCTATGGCTGTCTCTCTCTCTCTCTTTCTCTTGCTCTTGCTCTCTCTCTGTCTCTCTATCTAACACACTGGTTCTCAGTGTCAGGTCCGGGGACCAACTGGGGGGTCCAAATGGACCCTTACTGCTCTGTAAACTCTGAGAGTGTACAGATAGAACGGCAAGGGTCCATTTGGTTCCATTTGTACGTTCTCAGAGTTCAATTAACAGCTCACCCACACTGCCCGCGACGCGATGTCCCGCAAAATACTGTACGCATATGGAGTGTCGTCCATTGCGTTGCGACGTAGCCTGAACCAATGAAATGAATAATAATAAAAAGTGTTTGGGGGACGGAACATGGCCATTTACCTCTATGGACATCGAAGCGAAACCTCGCTCAAATAGAGACTCTGCGAGCGAAAATAGGAGGGGTGGACGACGGCACGACACGTTGTCGCTCACGGTAGGTCAGGACGGTCTCATTGAAACAAATATATTTTAATGAGATTTCATCGCTCGCGTCGCATCGCGGGCAGTGCGGATGAGCTGTAACACTGTGGATTTTACAGTGTAGATTTGGGTACCAGCCAGAGGTGACCCATAACGTGGGTCCGTTTGGACCGCTGCTGGTCCCCGCACCCCACATTGAGAAACCAAGTGCTCTGGACACCCACCCCCTCCCTCCTCCCTGCCACCCCTCCTAACCCCCCCCCCCCCAGCCACTACTGTGTGGGCCACAGTGCTTCATGTGGCCTCCGAGCAGTGCCAGGTTTGTGTGCTAGCTCCCCATGTTCTCTCCCTTCCCCCCCCTGCTAGGTAGTGACTAACCATGTCCACCAGAGACATAACAAGCCTCTGCCCGTCTGCGTCATGGAGATGCCCAAGCACGCCACCTACCCGGTGTGGGTGCCGGATTGGCAGGCCGAGAGGGAGTTTCAGCTCATGACCTTCTGAAGGAGCAAAGCCAGTGGGTGGAGGAGGAGGAGGGGGCGGTCGGTCGGTCGGGTGGCGGCGGCGGAAGATGGTCGTGGATGCGGGAAGGGGGGTGGGCTTGGGTGGGGGGGTGAAGGATGTGCGGTTGAGTGGGTGGGGCGGAGCGGAGCGTGGAGGTGGTGATATTCAGCGTCCGCCCACACCTCTACCGCCGGTGACGGTGGAAGAGCTCACCATGGCATGGGCAAAGGAGAGAGGAAGACTCGAAAAAGGCCAACGTTTTGCCACCTCACAAAGAAACACGACAAGCCCACCCCCCACCCCCCACCCCATACCAGTAACTTTTTAAGGCTATCCCCTTGGTACGCCTTGCGTATTTTTTCCCCTGTTTATTTATTTATTTATTTCTGAATCAAAAGTCAGGTCTCTTTAATAGTCGGCAGGTCATTGTTGTCACCCTCATAAGTTGTACATTTTGATTATCTTGAACGGAAAGTCCCAGGACTGGTTGCAAAATAGGGAAATATGCCTTAATGTCATCAGTAGATAGAATTTGATAGATTGATATCAGTATTGACTCACTTTAATCATTGCACACTAGTTATGAAATTCTACTGTTAGAACGAACAGAAAAACGGAGGAAAATATTTATTTTAACGTTTAAAGTAATATTTGCGACCTTCTTTTTGCTGACCTCATGGTACTGGCACTGGGACTCTTGAAATGATGGAAAAATAAGATAGACCATGAATAATCTGTAAAATCGAATCCCTCCAAAGTGATTACGGGACCGTTTTGAAAATGATCATGTCAGACATGGAAAATTACATCAATACTTTTTAGCTGTCAACAGTCAATGGATATAGGCCAAGCCACCTTTTTAAAGATGCAATAGTTGCAGAATTTTATTTAAAAAATAAATAAGATTAAAAGCTTTAGTAATAAATACAATTATTGTTTATCTCTTGATCTTCACTCATTTCATCTCCCTCACCTCAGTCATGATCATCTGAAGACAAATTTTGTCATAACAATGTTTGGCCACTAGATGGCAGCACAAAACACATAATCCTTTCCTAGTGCTTCCATAATCAAGTAACCATAAAGATGGGTTTTGGCATCTGTCTGAAGTTCCTTGAAGTCTTTAGGACACCCTTTTGTCTCAAAAAGCACACTCTTAAAGTCAAACAAATTGGCTACTTTTTCATTTCCTCTTACTTATTCATATCCATTATATCCATTTATACTTGTCTGACATTTTACAATTTTGACACAATTTTTACAACTCAATTTCATATTAGTTTTTTTTAGTTTTTAAGCCCTTTCTAAGCCATTTCACTTTGTTTGTCCCTTGAGGGTTTTTTGTTTTGTTTTGTTTTTTAACCAGTACTCCACAAATGAAACAAACCCTAACAGTACAAGAAATAACCATCTGAAATGTTTCTCAATATTTGCAGATTTGTGCTTCTGTTTCCAACCTTTCGTCAACAAAAAGGGCTTTCCAACTCCTTCCCAATTAGAAGAGCGTGATCGTTAAATAAAGAGTCCCCCTGCTTTGCCAATCCTGATAGGAGATTATTATAGCGGATTATTGAGGACTTATAGCGTGTTGCTGCTTTACCCTTAGTGCTCTCTACTGCATTCAGGGTAATGCAAAGAACTTGCACTATGGAGACCGTAGGACGTTTTTAAAGCAACCGTAATTATGAAGTTGCCTGCTTGGGCTCATAGCAGACTGTCAAACACACAACTGCGAACACGAGACAGACTGTAGGGACTCTTCTGGTCTGGAAACGGCCCGTCCATCTCTGCTTCCCGTTCAAACAAGCTCATGAAAACTATCTGTGTGCAGTCAAGTCACTCTTGGAACTGTTAGCCAGTCACCCCCAAAAGACTAAACTCTTACATCCCACTCAACTGCCCCCCTTGCCATAAATGAGGACTCAAGGACTAAGAGGTGCCAAGTACACTCTGTTGTAGTATTGTTTTTTGTAGGTGTCCCTCATTCCTTTGGTCAAATTTCATTTGATTTGTATTTATTTTCTAGGATAAAGTATGGAATGGGTTTTAAAAGGTTGTGTGTGTGTGTGTGTGTGTGTGTGTGTGCGTGTGTGCGTGTGTGTGTGCGTGCGTGCGTGCGTGTGTGCGTGTGTGTGTGTGTGTGTGTATACATACATACATACATACATACATACATACAGTATGTGTGTGTGCGCTAGATTGAAGGGTATTTGAAATGAGTATATTTGGGTAGTTTTATGAAGGCCTTCATAAAAATCAGAGCAGGGCGTGCGAGGTACTGAAGACGTTGTAAAGAGAGATATAAACAAATGAAACTGGGTTGCACCGACTTTTCTGAATGTAGTTACAGTTCATTTATTTTCCTTTTTATTTATTTATTTTTTCCATATTCCATCATTTATTTATTACGTTATTTATTTGTTATTTATTTATTTATTTCGTTTTGGTACAGAGATTATGAACTATTGCATAATCGCTTTTCTATAATGAACGGATTGAAAATTATAGACTGCTGTATATCTTGTATTGTATTTTATTTACAATCGTAACTTATTCAAAATATAGTACATACATATATGAAATATATGAAATAATGCCTTTCTTGTCCATCCTATATTTTGTGGGAACTGCAATGTTTGGCTCAATCTGTTGAATATTTGGAAGTGAACCTGTGACTTGCTTTGTATGGTGTCTGTATACAAGCTAAAAAAAAAAGAAAATTATACTTAAAAATAATAATAAAATGTTGGAAAAAAAAATCTGAAGCAGAGTTTGGTTTACTTGAACTCAGACTCTACCTCTCTCCATTGGTGACTGGGCATTCTCATGTTGTGAATGAGACCATAACCACCCCTGTTTGTCCCTTGTACCTCATGGTTTATCTGTGTTGGGGGATGTCATTCAGATAATGTATTTCGCTGCCACATTCAGTAAATTTTTCCTTATTCAGTCAATATTCTCTCCACAGGAAGGACTTGGAGGAATGTGAAATGTATTTCTGCATCTCCCCTTTTTTGGTTGGGGTCACTTTTACTTGCTGTTTCTAACCCTAACATTTACACTACGTGTTTGCACTGAATATGATGTTGGCATGACTTTGAATTTGATTTTATAATGTTCCAACAGGCGTTACAGGTGGAAGAAAGCACTAACAAAGTTTCCTGTAAAGAAAAGAAAACAGAAAATAACCCATTTTCCCTTCTCTCCCTTTGACCTGTTATTTGCTGTAACTTAAATTAACTGTGCTACAAAGTTGTTGTTCTTTTGTCAATGCATCTAAGCAAAAGGCACGTCAGAGCTGTGGCTGGGTAACGTTAAAGCAGGTGGTCCTCAGGTCTGCTAATGGACCTCTGGGTCTGAAACAAAGGGAAGGATCGGCCAGTGGTTTGCAGGGCTGAGTCATGACTCAATGTGTGGTCGTCTTTGGTCTTCTCTGTGTTGAGATGGTCTTCTGTGTCTAGTCTGGTCTTGGTCTGGTCTTTTTTTTTATACTTGCACGTCAGTGTTAATGCTCTTTGTTCCGCTGGTCTGCTTGTTTGTTCATTTCGAGCTTCTTTTGAGACTTTTTATTTTGCAATGTCGAGTCTCCCACATTACTGCATATACTTGGACAAACACGCACGCCTCACTCACCCCCTGAACCACCACTCTCACACTGATATACACTGCACACGCACTCACGCACATACACACACACACGCACGAACACACACGCACCCACACCCACCTTGCACATCCCTCTCTGCATCAGCATCAATGTTTCACTTTAGTTGCTGACTGACTCTTTTTTTTCTTGCAGTCACGAAAAGCCAGTGAACAAGCAAAGAGCGTTGACACTAAAACAGACAACATAGGCAGTGGAAGGGCCATACCGATCAAACAGGTGAGTGTCTTTTTCTAAACTTTGCCCTACAACACTCATATTTAGATGGGTAAGTATTAGGGCATTAACGAAAAAGTCGACAAGTCGACTTCATTACACAAGTCGACTCCCACCAGAGAAAGTCGAAAGTCGAAGTTGAGGGAAAAAAAAATCTATTGTGAGAATAGCAGATCAGATTGGCTATTTTCACAATTTCTGCCTCTATATATTTGACCATTTGGATTAAAAAGTCCTTAAATGATTAAATTTAGAAATGTGCAGATACCCTCTATACACTTGAACTTTATGTTGGTTTGTTTACAGTTTAGTGAGAAAACAATGTTTCACATTAAGTTAATCATCTGGGGACCCTCCAAAATAATTGGGGGGTTGTGTGTGATGTGATGACGTCATCAAACGATAGAGTCGATTTCAACTCAACTTTTTACTCAGTCGAGTTGACTTGGAAAAATCACAAGTCGTTAATGTCGTTAATGTAAGTATAATACATCTAATGTGTTGGTAAATGACTGTGTTCTATCCTTGATAATTGACATTCAGTATTTATGACCTGATCCAAGTACATTTAGTCTGTGGGCAAACTGAGACGTTCTCACCACTAGATGGCGACATGAAACAACACAAAGTAATTGTCAAGTCTTTGGGTTTGCAGCCAAGCAGAGAGTTTGAGAAGAACATCAGAAAGATTGGCATTTTACAGTTTGCATAGATCACACTCGTCCCAAATAAAACAATAATTTTACACTATAATATTATAATTGAAAATGTAGGCTGCCAATATTGCATGTACATATTGTTGGCTGTTATACAATTTCATAAAAGCTCATTAATGTAAGCATAGGTCAGACATTGGTCATAAATAACTGGAAAGTACAGTAAGCTGTTTGTTATCATGAATATCCAATTTGTAATGTATTTATATTCTCAGTGCTTTTATTTTGTGTCAAGTTTCCAGTGTTATTTTTTTTTTTTTATATCCAACTGCAAAATTGACTATTGCAGAATAATACAGTTGTATATGTTAAAACGGATACTTATATTTTATTTTCTCAGTTCTTGTAAAATAAATTAAAATGTTGTAAAAAATAAATCTTAAATTAAAATGATGTCAAACAGGAAAATCTGAATAGTAAGTAAGAAACCTGAGTACTATTTCTAAATGTGAAACATGAATTGGATCAGGAATAGATATTGATTGGAGCAATCAAAATACAGTATGTCACTAAACTTAGATTATCATCTTCAACTGCAAATGATAGAAATGGTCAAAGAATGTATTTTTTTAATACATAGTGAGCCAAACTTTCACATTACCTGATTTTGAGAAAACTGCCACGATTTGGGTTAAATAAATTGCCGGTTGAACCCAGCTTTCAACAGCTATCTTTTTATTTTTTATTTTTAAATGTTTAATACTGTATGTCTGTTCTATATTGTATATATACAGTAGGCTACATTTATTTTCGGCTATGCATAAAATATGATTTCAAACATATTCATGCAAACCTATATTTGTAAACATAATTCAAATATTATATTATATTATTTTCTATTATATGCACTTAAATCACTCATCAAGAAACAACCACACCAAACGTATAAACCGTGTGCCAGCTGTTAAGCAGCTATTTAATTTCCATTCTGTCTCAGTAAACTGTGCTGTCCATCATGAGGATCAGTGACTCTCCCTGCAGTGTCTCTGTCAGCTTTGAAAAGGTTTCAATAGGATTAGGGCACAAGGGATAGGTGAACAGGAGGTCAGTAAGCAACACAAACTAAAGGAAATGCCCCTGTAAACATCTTTACAGTAAGCTCTCCTATTCAGACCTATTAGTTTCTCTGGGTAACTCCTCCTGACAATAATATGGCCAACAGCCGTTCCCCTTTTCCCAGGAGTTTTCTTTTTTTTTGGGAGGGGGGGGGGGGGGGGGGGGGGTTTGAGCCAGGAGGGCATGGGGGGGGGGGGGTTGACTGGCGGATGGCCAAGCCGGTCAACTGCACAATCAAGGAGATCAAAGTGTCAATGTGGGCTTAATTACCCCCACACACCACCCCCCCGAAACAAACACACACACACACACACACACACACACACACACACACACACACACACACACACACACACACACACACACACACACACACACACACCCCCCTCATTGCATTGGGCAAATTACCCCTCCCTGCTCCAGCCCCCTCCCGCCTTTGAAAATGGTAAGTGAGGGCAACAATGCACCCGGTACTGAGGAATTGGGCTTTTCTCTCTGCGCCCCCTCCAGTTCTGTGGACCATCACAAAAGGCTGGCCTATCACTCAGCCGCGCTGGCAGGATGCAGCTTCTTTCTGGGTGCCGGGACAATAGAATCTCCTCTTGTGTAGATATGACAATTGTCTGGACACAGGCCTGTCTCCTTATGTCGCGCAGGCTGAACACGATGATCATTCCGTGTGTGTTGGTGTGAGAGTCGAGAGCAAGCAAGAGATGCAGAAACAGCACCACACAGACACACACACAGTAAAACCCTCTGTGTTCACCCTGAGATTCATTGAATCAAATGGGCCTTTAACAGGTCCATTTCACTCAACATTTGTACACTCCGAGTTACGAATGGATAAATTAGCTGTGCATTTTAATGTGCACGGTTCCTTTCGACTCGCTAACACCCCCGTATCAGCAGGGCAAATGATAAAACGATTACGGAAAAAAGGAGGTCAAATTATTGTATAAGTTTATACCGGTAATTACTTGAAGAGACACGTTTGAGATTTATTGCAGTTCTATCAGGCCAACATCTTCTAAATTAAATAATGTGCTGACCAAGAGATTTTACGTTTATTGTCTGAGAATACATATTGATCCTCAAAGCATTGATGAATTTATGAAGCACCGCGCTGATTGAATGTATAGATTTAATGTAGGCAACAAGACGAGCAGCATATTTGCTTGTATAACATGCATTCCAGTCGCCAGAGGCCTTGTAACTGGATCATTTGCTTTGTATGATTACAAAGCCATTAAAATGTGTTTACAGTTGTTTTATTGACCAAAATGTGCCCATTATGGGTGGTGGTCGGCAGTGTTCAATTTAACAAAAAGGGTTTATAATCTTTCCCCCCTTAGAATCAATACGCGCTGCTCAATATTTGAGAAAGAATTAACCATGTTTTTTCCTGAGATTAATTGTTAAATACCAATATAATTCTATTATAATCGTATGCCTCATTACTTAGTCACTCATCTGCTTTGAAGCTCAACAAATTGTACGTTATTTGTTCAATACTTATACAAATCCTAAGTTGGCAGGCTCTGGCATCAAGCAGTTAGAAAATGTTGCTGCCCGTCTGTGGCAACATATTATCAATGGATTTTGGGCTTTTCCCACAGTAATACATTTTATTCTGAAATACAAAAAATTAAATGTCCTGGGGTGTTTGTACCAGAAATAAGATTTGTGTTCTGAGCTTGTAAATTGTCTATTTTTACTAATTTGTCATAATGATGAAGAACATCGGGCTTAATTGGTTAAAGTGGGGGACAGTGACAGGATAGCGGAGCCCTGCTACACTTTGGGCTTCAGCGTGTGGCCCAGCGTCAGCAGTCGGCGCCTTAGAGATCAAGCAGGGTGAGGATTAGGATGATTGTCGGCAAACAGCCTGGTGCCCAGTTCACCGAAGGTCAGCTGTTCCTGATGTGTTAATCAGGATTATACCCCTGCAGGACGGGCCAGGCTAGAAAAACATTTCAGTGAGCCCCCTCCCTAGCCCTCTCTTTCTCTCTCTCTCTCACACACACACACACACACACACACACACACACACACACACACACACACACACACACACACACACACACACACACACACAGGCTGTAAAAAGTACAAACACCCCTCCCCTCCCCTAATCCCCTAATTAAGCGGGCCCCTCCTCAGTCCTTAACCCCTAGCAAACTTCCCAGCCCCTGCACTCAGCGTTTGGTCACCTCCAGCCAAGGAACCGCATTGTTTACCGGTGGATTTAACTCTGCAGATAAGGGAACCATTTGAAGCCTTTAAAAATGCCCCTGAAGATAAAGTGGGATAGAAGAGAGCGTTGAGTGAGCTTTGAAGAAGGGAGATCACACTCCCTAATCCCAGGATTGAGAGGTCCTCCAGAGTTCACCTATGTTATGTGTATGGATGCAGGGAGGAGGTCTGAATTGGATTGCCTCTCTTTTTGTGAATGGATGCTGTTTCACTGGGAACTGGCCAAGTGTGAAGGGTTCAAGTTGCAAACACACATAACACTGTAATGTATTTATCTGAGAGGGTACACATGTTGGGTCCATTTTGGTTAAATGTGTACACTCTCAGAGCCATATGAATACATTAATTGCAGATTTTACTGTGTATGCTGAATTATTAAAACAACGTCATTTATGTATTTTAAATATACTGTACCTGGGTTTTAGTTTGTTTTGATGATCAATATATTTAACTATGAGGGTAGTTCCTCTACATGCATGGTGTATGTTGGCGTGTGATTCCAATTCAGGTCCATGGATGTACTGTAATGCATAAGTTAATGTGCATTGGTTGTCAGTTAACTTTGAATATAATACTCAGTGATGATTTAAAACATGGATTCTCACCGTAAATGCTCCTTGTGTGGTTTCTTACAGGGAATGCTTCTGAAGAGAAGTGGGAAATCGCTCAACAAAGAGTGGAAGAAGAAATACGTGACGCTGTGTGATAATGGTCTCCTCACCTACCACCCCAGTTTACATGTGAGTCTCACCACTTCCCTTCCCATTACCTGGCTCTTAAGCACTTGCTACGGTGACATATGTACCATTTAAACATATTTTGCCTATTCAGCTGAATTCTCTGCATGCAAATGCCCTTTTTACACCCACTCTTTTGAGTTGAGCTAGTAAGGTTCAAGGTTTCTTTATTGTATGTCTTGTGTACATAGTAATTTTGTTCTGGTTCCTCAGACATTGTAGCAGCAACAATACTAATACATTATTGAAACATAATGCAACATTAAGGAGATTAATAAAGCAATAATTAAAGACTAGTTGCAGTATTAAACATACATGCAAGGAAAATAAAAAAATAATCAAAGAACAGCAGCAGTATTAAACAGTTTGTCCATTGGTCCTCATGCTTAAGGTGCTTGAAGGTGTCGTGTGTAAGGGTGGGACGATACGCGATATTATCGTTTATCGTGATAAAAACACTGACGATAATCGTATCGTGGATATTTAATTTATCGTGATATTGTCCTCCGTCATGCACTGGGATTTCTTTTTCACTCTCTATCAAATGTCCAAAATAGCCGATCTGCTTGTAGATCTGCTATTCTTTGGCAAATGTTCCGCCTCAGGATAATAGATTTTGATTATTGCGATAATATCGTAAATCGCGATTTATTTTGTCACAATAATCGTGATATGACATTTTGATATCATCCCATCTCTAGTTGTGTGTAAGGTTCTTACTCCCAAGTTATAAACATCTGTCTATGCCAGTGTCCTTGGCATTATTGTGCACATACGCTGCATGCTGCTAAATATGGATCCTGCAGTTTTCCAGGTGTGGAGCATTAGGCCTGTGAAAAGCAGCCATTCGTACGGCAAAATCTGGGCTATATGACTTTGAATAGTGTTTGCAAAACATTTATGGATTTAACGTTGGTATCACGTTTCCTCTAAACTTCTTGAGTTACAAAACTCAACACTGTAAATATATATTTTATGTTTACTGAAATCAACACGCGTTTAGCCATTTTCAACATGGTGTCTATATTATGTCATTATAGGCGTGAACTTCAAATATTTACAAAAATAGTACGAAAATACGACGAAGTATGCAATAGGGTTTAAGTGGTTAAAAGGATGAGACGAAGAGGTCATAAAGACTGTGGTGAACTTTATTTCCTTTTGAGACTTTTGCAAAGATGCAATCATGAAAATACAAATGATTTTGGATTGAAGGTTCATTAAGATCCACTTCCATATCAGAGTGGTTGATGTACGGCCCAGCCCTCTCTGAGACTGTAAGCAGGGATGGAGCAAACGGGAAGGCCTACCGGTCATCACTGTCCCACGTGGTGCCTTGATGCTGGCTAATGGAGACATGGCTGTGCTGCTGCGTGCCCGCCGTGCCCAGACGCCATGCTGGCTTGTATTTATAACGGCTCTCACCGCGTGGCGGCTGAGCCTGACCAGCCTCCCACATCCATCTCTGTCAGAGTCCCGCTGGGCCTCTAATACCTCTTAAACACTCGGCTGGCTGGCAGCAGACAGCTCAGGAGACCCTGTCCCCCCACCACACACACACACACACACACACACACACACACACACACACACACACACACACACACACACACACACACACTCTCTCTCTCTCACAAGCCCTGTCCATCTTTCTCCGGATCCTTTTAATCTTTCTCCATCACTCTCACTCTTCCTATCCAACCTTTAGCTTATGGTTCCAGTCTCTGACTTAAACACTGGTTGACAATTCAGCAACACACTGTTGATGACATACCGAGGACTTTTTTTTAAATAACGTGCGTATGGCATTTGTAATCTCACCAAGAAGGTATCCTGAAAATTCTATTGGGTTCGTCCAATGTTGTTCAATTACTTCTTTAGCGTGACATGGCTCGCGTGTCGACCCCAACCCTGACATGCTTTATACCAAGCTTAGTATATTATGGCCTTGTTGTATTGACAGTGCGTTAGTGGTTTAATTTACTAGCAGTTATTAGCAGTGCAGTGTAGCGCAGCGGTGATGTATGTAATTGACCGGACGGGCTATCTCTTGATCATTATAGCTGTTACAGGTCATCAGGGCGATCTATGAGTGTCTCGCGTCTCGCGTCTGCTGTCTTTACTCAGGGAGGTGCGATGGGAGCGACGGTTACATTAGCACCGTAGCAGCTCAGACTCATTCGGAGCGGCGAAGCAGAGGAAGTGTAAAGAAAAAAATCACACCCGTGTGAAGTGGAGCTGTGTGTGTGTGTGTGTGTGTGTGTGTGTGTGTGTCTGTGTGTGTGTGTGTGTGTGTGTGTGTGGATCGTGTGTACCGATTTTTGTGACATTTGAAGAAAATATGTAGGAAAAGGAGCAAAAAGTGTGTTTTGGAGAAAATTCAAGATGGCGGAAAATCTATCATGGCGCAAATGGGCGTGGCCTATATGGGGAGATGCGTCATGACCCAAGGAATCCAGGGAAAAAATATTTTTAATTTTCCGACCTACGGTTCAAGAGTTACAGGCCAAAACGTAAAGTGGGGTGTTATGGCGCCACCATGCGGCCAAATGACACAATTATTTTTTATTTAATCCTTGAAATCATTATGAACCTCCTCTCCAAGTCTTGAAACTCTAGCCCCTATGGTTTGCGAGAGACAAATAATTGAATGTGAGTTTTTGCGATTCCCATTATAAGTCAATGGGGAAAATTAATTCACTAATAAATTAATATCAATTAAACTATTGAACCTTTCTCTTAGCAAGTTACTAGCCCACGATTCCCGAGTAAGCCGGTCGATTTGACATATGGCGCGAGTGTGTGGTGGCAAAACTGTGGGACTAGTAGCGTGCCGAAGTTTAGGAAGTTCAGGCTACATACAGACACACAGACAGACACACAGACACACAGACAGACCCACACGGCCACGTATAGGGAGCCTGTGCTTCACACAGCTCCAAAAAAATCACACCCGTGTGAAGTGGAGCTGTGTGTGTGTGTGTGTGTGTGTGTGTGTGTGTGTGTGTGTGTGTGTGTGTGTGTGTGTGTGTGTGTGTGTGTGTGTGTGTGTGTGTGTGTGTGTGTGTGTGTGTGTGTGTGTGTGTGTGTGTGTGGATCATGTGTACCGATTTTTGTGACATTTGAAGAAAATATGTAGGAAAAGGAGCAAAAAGTGTGTTTTGGAGAAAATTCAAGATGGCGGAAAATCTATCATGGCGCAAATGGGCGTGGCCTATATGGGGAGATGCGTCATGACCCAAGGAATCCAGGGAAAAAATATTTTTAATTTTCCGACCTACGGTTCAAGAGTTACAGGCCAAAACGTAAAGTGGGGTGTTATGGCGCCACCATGCGGCCAAATGACACAATTTTTTTTTATTTAATCCTTGAAATCATTATGAACCTCCTCTCCAAGTCTTGAAACTCTAGCCCCTATGGTTTGCGAGAGACAAATAATTGAATGTGAGTTTTTGCGATTCCCATTATAAGTCAATGGGGAAAATTAATTCACTAATAAATTAATATCAATTAAACTATTGAACCTTTCTCTTAGCAAGTTACTAGCCCACGATTCCCGAGTAAGCCGGTCGATTTGACATATGGCGCGAGTGTGTGGTGGCAAAACTGTGGGACTAGTAGCGTGCCGAAGTTTAGGAAGTTCAGGCTACATACACACAGACACACACACAGACAGACAGACAGACAGACCCACACAGCCACGTATAGGGAGCCTGTGCTTCACACAGCTCCAAAAAGGAGGGGGGGAGGAGAGATGGAAAAAGAGGGGGAGAGAGGGAGGGAGGGAGGAGAGAGGGAGAGGGGGAACCTTTAATTTCGCAGTCAGCCAAGCCATCCACACAATCACCTTCTGTTAATTCTATCAGCTACATCAATTAAATTGTTTGTAGAAACTAATTGAATGTGGCTTAATCACACATCTTAATAGCTTTGCACGCTTCGATCTGGCTGTTAATTCCCGCAATAAAATGAAATGAGAGCGCTCACTGGGTAATTAGCGAGGAGGCTTGGGAAAGAAATGAGTGCTTTATGACATGGTAATAAAGCAGAGGAGCCAGTGAGGGGACGGCGAAGGCCGAGCTCGTCTCTTTCTGGGCCTTTTTTCTGCTGAGCCCAATGATTTTCACCTTGGCTTCCCACATTTGGGGCGAGTATCGCTTAAAGCCGAATCAAATGGCCAAATTGAAGGAGAATGAGACTGTTTGCATTCATTAAGCCTCGCATCCCTCCGCGTGGAGGAGGGTGACGTGGGCACAGGTGATGAGGCTTTACAGTCATGTTCCACCGTCACAAACGCCCTCCGTTCACTCTGTGTGGGAATGGAGTACGGAGTAGTGTTTTCAATCTGTTGTCCTTGGCTCGCATGATTCAGATCATACTTTGTTTAATAATTTGGGTGAATCACCGGCCGACCCACGTCTGTGTGTGCGTGCACACACACCTACACACACATACAATATCTCACACAACACACACAAATATATTGAAATCAACGAGAACTCAAAGCACATTATTTGCGTACTTTCTACTTGAACTTTGAGAGTCAATAAACATAACAGTTTGTCATGCTAATGGATTTCATGTTCTAATGCAAGGGTCTTCAACAGGGGGTCCGGGACCTCTAGGTGGTCCTCAAAGTTACTACAGGGGGTCCTCCAAATATTTGTGTGATAGAAACGTTTCTCCTTTTTTATATGAACCACTTGAACCCTATAGGTGTCCATATTCTGAGAACTTTAGCCAAAAATAGCAGATCTACAAGCTCACAACACCTCGCGCTACAAGGCGTTGTGAGCTTGTAGATCGGCTATATTTGGCAAAGAGGTTTGGTGTAGAGGGGGAAAAAGAGCAGATCAAGTACAGAGTGAAAGGTCAAGTTTATTAATTAAGTATTGACAGTTCACATAGTTAATATCTGAAAACACAAATAGACGTGAATCCAAAATCCGCTGATGATTGTGCTGTCAAACAATGAAACGTATATGGAATCTATGAAAAGGTTGTGGGGGTCCCTGCTTCATCTCCCTCTCAACTAAGGGGTCCTTGGCCTGAAAACGTTGAAGAACCCTGTTCTAATGTGTTCCAGGACTACATGCAGAACGTGCATGGGAAAGAGATCGACCTGCTCAGGACAACAGTCAAGGTTCCGGGGAAGCGGCCGCCCCGAGCCGTGGCCACCGTCGCTCCGACCGCCAGTCCCAAAACCAACGGCCTGACCAAGGACCGCAGCACGTTGCAGCTGGGTGTAGGAACCACAGGTGAGAGGTCCAGGTTCACCATGACACTGACTGTTATAGCCCACAGTACATCCCAGAGAGTTTACAAATGGAACCAAATGGACCTGTAAGGGTCTGTAACTTCCAGTGTGGGAGCAGTAGTTCCTTTATTAGGCAGTTTAAGCTCGATGATTTTCAGGACGGCAACGCCAGGCGGAGTACGGCTGCTGTGACGTAATGGCCGTAGCAGTCAGAATCGTTAAACAAACAGCCGTCGGCAACGGGGTCCCACCCCTTTTACTGAAGTCTTTGGTTCCCATGGCGACGTGTCCATTCAGCAGACGTTGTAGCCTCAACGTGGAAAGGGAGCTTCTGGCGCTGTAGAGACGGCTGCGACGGCGGCAGGTTTATCTATCGAGCGCTGATCATTTCCGGTTACCGTTCTTGTCTGCCGTAGCCGTCGATTGCTTAAAGTCGCTATTAACTCCACTACTTTTTGCGGTAAAGAGTAGTGTAACTAATTGGAATTTTCCATTTCAGTAACGTTGTTACAATTACTGACATTTAAATGGGCTTGTTACTTTATGTGAAAATAGCAACTTCAGAGGATTAAAGCTTTTAATCAATAATGATCTACTCTCACTCTGTGACCTCCCACTCCGCTGTACTGTAGTTCTAAATGTTAAATGCTTACCTTTTCTGAACACTGTATCAAAATGTCAAAGTATTCCCAGTATCCTACAGATATCTTGTTCCAACGGTCTGGAACATTTTTATTGATGCGTTGAAACAATGTTTCAAGTTCTGTTTTTGCCAGCCTGGGCTGAATTTGTACAAATTGACACTCATGGGCCCCTTTGATTCAATTTGTACATTCTCGGAATTAAATTATCACTATGGATTTGACTGTGTTGTTCATAGTATTCACATTATTGAAGAATATCACACAATTATTCTCAACCCTTCACACCAACATGGGGTTTATCAAGCCATTCTTGTTTATGCTTTTTGGGATGAATGCCAACCCTTTATGTCAAGAGCTCTTCTTCTTATTTTATAGTTATATTAATATTAATATTTATAAATTATATTACAACTAAAACATACAGTTTATTATAACTAGATAAGGGCTTATGTAAGTAAAGTACCTGTCCACCACGGGAAAATCCCGTTTGGCTGGTGTAGCGATAAGGCGGTGTAGCTATAAGGCGGTTGTCACAGTTATTGTCCACGACATTGCAAGCGGCGCGAAGGCCAGTGGACCTTGGTCCTGCTCTTCCCCCCCGAGCGCCGCAGGCGCGAGTGCCCGCAAAGAGCGGGCCAGGGCCGGCCGCGCGAGTTACGAAGCCGTGGTGAATGCAATCGTTATATTTATGCCCAGGCTGTAAGGCGCATGATAAACGCATGAATGGGATGAAGCCTTATTGCTACACCGCCTTATCGCTACACCGCCCAACCGGGACTAGCCCTCCACCACTGCGTCTAGTTGTTCGAATCCACCATGGTGCATCTGGCTTGGCCGAGCATCTATACAAACTCAATTGGTCGGAGGGAAGCTTGGGAAGGGAGGGTGATATTTGTTACCTCATGTACAATTTACTATTTAAGCATTTAGCAGACGCTCTTAATCCAGAGCAATTTACAATAAGCAAGGTAATGCATCAATGCATTAACATCAATACATCGAATGGAAAGAAATAGTAGGCAAATCTAAGAAAAACAGGTAGACCAAGCACCTATTCAGTAAAAACTTCATTACAAATTATAAGGTAAAACCTTTTCTAAATTACATGTATGGTCATTTGAGGGTAGGCAAATGCTACGGTAAGTGCTATGGGCTAAGGTGGAGTCTGAATAGGTGAGTCTTCAGACCATGGCGGGAGCTAGGGAGTGAGTCTGCAGTTCTAAGTGCAACTGGGAGTTTATTCCACAGTTTGGGGGCCACAGAAATGATCTCGATCTAATATACAGCAAAGGCACAGGCCAAATTACAATGAAACAAAACGTAATATTGAGAATAGATTGAATATTGAGACTATTGAAAAAATAAAGGGAAAAAAGGGAGGTAGAGTAAGTAACATATTCCATGTACTCCTATGGGTTGGGGCGGTGCCTGTCAGTGGGGAATGTTGAGCAGCCAAGAAGAGCAGGAAGAAGGCTGTACTCTGTCCTCACGGTGGGGGCTCCTCACTGGCAGGTGAGCCAGTAGGGAACAGTACGTTCTCCCGGTGGGGGCTCCTCACTGGCAGGTGAGACTGTAGGGAACAACAGTATGTCCTCCCGGTGGGGGCTCCTCACTGGCAGGTGAGACTGTAGGGAACAACAGTACGTCCTCCCGGTGGGGGCTCCTCACTGGCAGGTGAGACTGTAGGGAACAACAGTACGTCCTCCCGGTGGGGGCTCCTCACTGGCAGGTGAGACTGTAGGGAACAGCAGTACGTCCTCCCGGTGGGGGCTCCTCACTGGCAGGTGAGCCAGTAGGGAACAGCAGTACGTCCTCCCGGTGGGGGCTCCTCACTGGCAGGTGAGCCAGTAGGGAACAACAGCCTTGGCAAGATGTTGGAGGAATGAATTGGCATAATGACAAAAAAGGTCAAAATGAATGGCTAGTATAAATTTATAAAAAGAAAATAACTGGAAAATTCACTCCTCAGAGCACAGATCTACGCCTGGCCGGGTTGACGACCCAGGGCTGTGTCGGTCGTGGGGTGCAGCAGTGAGGATGCGAGGAGGGGGGGAAATAGAGTTTATACAACATATGTTGCAACCTTTTGCATTTGTGGTGGCCCCTACGGACAGACGTCTAAGTGTTTTTGGAGGTGCGCTCTATAGAGGACAGTTAAAATTTGGCATGATTGGATGTTTTGTTCATGATGTGAACATATTTGAATTGAATTAATTGAATTATGAAAAGTCAGTCTAATACATTTTGATCACATGACTCGAGACTAGAGATAATCTATATATACCGATTTATTTGAGTTTCGGATAAAATCCCTAAGTAGTGAGTAGTAGCAAAATGTTTAAACCTTTTTGATTGTATGACCTACTGTTCAAGATTGTTTTATAGGCCAACACTTGAAGCCGTTGTAGCTCTACCACGAGGCTGATTGGGGTGAATAAATTGGGCTGGAGGTTCTTCCTTGGCCTCCTGGGTGTGTGCATACAACGTTTCACATGAAGACTCACTGGCAGACAGACAGAATCACAGGAGCAAAAACATAATCCCAGCTTCGGGCCATTCCAGCCTGGCAGAGATAATGATTATAAGTAATTTTAATACATAGGTATCATTTCTCAAAAGAAGAAGAAAAACACCCACACTAAGGCCAATTAGCCATTAGAAGGTAGGCCTACAAGGTAGTTGTTTAGCAGTAGCTGTATGCTACGTTTTCAAATATTAAAGTATCTTCTTTCTTTGGGGTTAATCATACAAAGCCACTCCCAACAGATCAATTATCTCCTTTTCTTATTTTTCAAAAATGTAAATTAGCTGCTACGAAGAATACACAATGATGACTTAATGAGTACTTAAGAAATCTATTACGTTTTCATTATTACACAATTCGCAAATTAGTCTCTGTTTAAATATCAATCCTGTGTTAAAAGAAAACACCTACGACAGTAAGATTTTCCATTATCCTGTTCTTTTCTGCTGCTATAACACTGACCTAATAAATCGCACAGTCCATCCATTGTAGTGTGGTTGCAGAAACAATGGCCAGGTACATCTCTGACATCTTGCCAAGGATTCCCATCTCTCAGGCTTATAAATAGAGCGGTGTGGCAAGCTGACCGCGCCTCTAGAGGCTAGAGAGAGCAGCCCTTGGCAGGCTCAGAGAGCCAAAGCCCGTGATTGGATTTAGGGGTTAAGATTAAGAGTAATTAATACTAATTAGCAAGGTGATCCCCAGAGGGAGGAGAGGTCGGCGGTGGAACAGGCATAGCGTTTCCTTCACTCGGGGCTGGAGCTAATTGCTTAAGAGTGGGTGCGATGCCAAAGAGAGGACTCAGCTGGGACCACGGCCGACCACTGGCCAGACCAGTCACTGTCGGTGCCCGGCCGCCGTGCTTCCGTCAGGACCAATGTGGAATGGGTTAATCAGTCAAAAACAGAGAAGATTTAGGAGTTTACAGAGCAGAGGACAAAGGATGGAGGTTGTGTTCCAACCCATAAACAATTAACCTTGAGCGCAAGGGTAGAGGAGAGGTGACACAGTCATCCAGGGAGACAAAGACCTGCTACTGGGGGCCTGGAAAAGAGGCCACCTCAGGTTTCGAGGGGAAACGACACCATTTTTAGGGGCTGATTTGATTCTTTTAGTTAGAGTTCTCATTATCGTGATAATCTGACTTTGTTGATGAGGGGGCCATGTCCTGCTACTTTGAGTCCTGAGATAAGATTCTTCATCCTCAAGTATCCAAGCTGATGTCTCTCATTTCCACCATTTGTACACCAGGAAAACAATGGCTGGAAGATTTGCCTTGATCTCCATTTAGCAAAAAGAAAGGTTACAAATCACACTGGGTCTCTCTCCTGGTGGAGGACCCTTCGCTGATTATGCGATCGAGATTTTGATTTCATTAGACATGCAATTGATGGAGGGAACAAAGGGGTAATTTTTCATTCACTGCGTCCGAATCACAAGCCTTGTCTTTGCCTTTGGTAATTCATTCATTCCTTAGATCTAAAGACCTTTATAATCACAGGGAGAAGAGGAAGCGCAGATGGAAGCAGGAGGAGAGAGAGAGTAGGGCGGGGGAGGCGGGAGGGAGGGGGGGGTGTTAGATGGAGAGGAGAGGATGAGAAGAAGAGAGACAGAGTAAATGAGAGAACGCGTGTGCTTGCTTGCGTCCCGGGCGGCCGGGTTTAATTCCTCCGTCGGTTGCAGAGCGAGCGTAACCGTTTTTAAATATGATCCCCCCCTGTTAACATGCATTCCGCTATGTCACCGACGACAGATACATTGTATCAAAGTATTAATGGGCCCAATCAGTTTTAATCAATCCTGTGGGCGAGGCTAGAGATCCTGACTTCAGAAGCCCATCCTGCAACGATTATTCTGCAACACAGTTTTCCCCTACAGCCGCAACCTCCGGGACATTATAACCAGTAGACTGAATTACCCACACTGACCACCAGCCTCTGCCACTGACCACTTCTCTCTGCTGATGGAGAGAAATGGCCCCATTAAGCCCTGCAAATATGTCCATGTTCAGGTACATATGTGTTTAGCATTTATTAAGAACACTCTGTGCATGGGTCTTCATATGAATAGCTGATTCCGTGTTCTCTTTTGACTCTCAGTCGAGTCCCAGAGGAACGACTGCTTCGGGGGGCTGTCGGGTGTGTGTGGGGTGGGGGTGTGGGGTGTAGCAGCTGTAGTAGTAGGGGCGGAGGAGATGTCTAGGCGTTAGTAGTTATGATGATGGCGGCGGTGGTGGATTACGCGGCCCCACAGCTGCAGAGATGATGTGCTGCTCGGGTCCACACATTAGCATGAATGCTTCATTATCCCACTACTTGTACATAATGGCAACAACTCCACGGAGGGGTCAGGCCTCGACACGGCTCATCAGCCCGCTGACGGCCCGGCCTAAAGAGGAATGAGGAGCAAAGGCGGAGCTGCTCCCCGCTAATCCATCGCCTCTACTTAACACCCCAGCCCTGAATGGGCTGGAGAACACGCTGTGACTTAAGCTTATGTGTGTGAGTGTGTGTATGTATATACATGCTAGATATATATACATACTAGATATATATACACATACATACTATATTGTCGTTGTCAGGTGGAGACCTTGTATGTCCAAAACCGTCCCTTTTTTTACCTTATTTTAAAAACGAGTTGAAGTAGTGAAAACAGCCGCTCTACAAGCTCACAACACCACGGTGCGAGGCGTTGTGCGCTTGTAGATCGGCTGTTTGCACTACTTTTATGCAGCAATCTTGTATGATGAAGTAGGGCTTTAATTCATGAAAGAACGTACTATTTTGAAAATTGGAGATACAAGGTTTTTACGCCACAGTGACTATATATTTTGTGTGTGTGTGCAGTTGCACAGTCAGTGAGAGTGTTATTAGCACTATGTTCTAATGTAATCTGTATAAACTCAACCTTTCTGAAATTTCGAACAGATTGAAGTGTAATATATTAATTAAGCATAATGTTTAGAAACATTATTGATAATGTGTAGACCAACAAGACCTGTATTTTTAATTGAACAGAAATGTCCCTTCTCCTGTCTTGCTAATTGCTTATATCCAGACGTGTCGCAGTTCCTCTGCAAATGGCTGTTGAACTGCCTTTGCATCTTGTCGTCGTGCGAGTCATCGCCTAGATCTCCTTAAGCATTCATGATGCATTCTGCTGAATGGATGTATATAGGAAGAGGGGGCCATAAGCAATTAAGGTTCACCAAATATATCCTATATTCTACTCCGGTGACAGTGATCAAATGAACACTGTGCTGTGGTGCTTTGTATGTTTGGCAAATGACCTCAGAGAATCATCATATCATGTTTTTCGCACGCAAATCATCGAAGACTTTATGGGGTTTTTATGCATATGCAATTTCTTTACAGAACTGTGCATTACCGTTTGGTTGAGTTTTAATGCCAGTTATTATTAAGTTCACAAAGTTTTAATACGTGTGGGCATGTCTACATTTAATCTCTGTCCTTGACATGTTCATAGAGGACAAGGAATTGGTGTAAACCACTGGTTCTAAACATGGTATCCGTAGATCCCCTGGGGTCATTGAGGGTGTATCGGGGGGGTCCCCTGTTAAATGATTGATAGTTAAGAACCAAAGGGACCTTTTACACTTCTGTAAATCCATTTGTACACTGCCAGAGTGAAATTAACAAGGATTTTACAGTGTTTATTGGGGTCCTAGAGATAAAGAAAAAGCATATCAAATGGGCGCTCCTTGCACTAATGCATATTAAACTGGTGTTGTTGAAATGAAAATGGTTGAGAGTAAAAAAGTACTTGCTTTTAAGTGTACTTAAAGGAGTCATCCAGACCAAAACACATATAGGGTTAAATCTGCCTTTTATCATACCCCTTCATACCTGCTTTAGTCGATTTTTTTCATAGCTGCCCCTGTTGCTAGATTTCTGCTGCCCCTGTTGCTAGATTTCGCGGGCTCTCTCATAATTAACAGAGTAGATTGTCCTTAGGCTAGTGAGGTTATTTCTTTAGCTTCAAAGTTTGTATTTTTTTATTGGATTGTGTTTACACAACGTCCTGAGACCAACCAAACCGCTGACAAGTAAGGGTGCCTGTGAGGTCAAAACAGCGGTTTGGTTGGTCTCAGGACGTTGTGTAAACACAATCCAATAAAACAATACTAACTTTGAAGCTAAAGAAATAACCGCACTAGCCTAAGGACAATCCACTGTGTTAGTTATGAGAGAGCCCACGAAATCTAGCAACAGGGGCAGCCGAAATCTCGCAACAGGGGCAGCTATGAAAAAAATCGACTAAAGCAGGTATGAAGGGGTATGATAAAAGGCAGATTTAACCCTATATGTGTTTTGGTCTGGATGACTCCTTTAAGTATTCAAGAGTACATGCTTTTAAAAACACTTAAAGTATAAGTAAAAGTAAGAGTAGGCTACATTTCTTATTTTTCACATCAATGAATTACTATAATGTTTTCTCAATGAATTTATAGGAAATTTTAACTCTTGTTTCAGAAGTAAAGGTCTTTGCACACTGTTTTTTGGGCTGAATATCGGGGTGAATTTCAGAGCGCGTAAATAAAAAAAATCTATCTCACTTTATGTCAATCACGTTTTCACACTGCCGCCCGTTTCGTATTTATTTTCGGACCAGGGTTGATTTTTTCCGATTTTCGCATGTGTCGCCACTGGGTCCTTTGCTCTCTCGACTCTCCTCTCTCTCTTCTTGGCCTGAAAATGCTTTCGAGGATTTCGGATTTCCAAAACGCAACGAGAAAACGCAGTGCAGTGTGCAACCAGCTTTACTCTGAAACCTAATGCACTGATGTGCTTCCTTGTAGAACCACTACTTCATACAATGATTGTATGTAGAAACACCTATAAACACATAGAAATGTACTTGAGTAAAAGTAAAATATTTGGCCTGGGAAATGTTCTCAAGTATGTAAGTAAGTAATAAGTATTAAAAAAAAGTAATACTCCAGAAAAGGATTACTCAAGTACATTTACTCAGTTACTGTCCACCACTGAGAATCACTAGACTAGTTTTCTACTGTATACTGTAGCAACAGTCTGATGTTGACTGTTATCCTGTAACAATTGCTGCGTTTACATGCACAGGTATATTCCACTTCGCTTGTATACAGAATGACTGCTCATTCAGAATGAAAATGCTCATGTAAACACCTTAATTGGAGTAGAATATTCCATTCCGGTCAATTTGAATAGAATGTTCCATTCCGGTCATTTTGAATAGAATATTCCATTCCGGTCTGGAGGGGTGGTATATACCGTTTGAATCGCAGTATACTCTTATTCAGGTTCCAAGTAGTTATGAATCTCTGTTCGGAATGAGTTAATTCTGAATTAATACATATTGCGCATGTAAACGTGACCATTGTACTTTGGCACAGTCAGGCTGGATGGGGCTAGAGCCTATACACTTTGTTTTGGTGAAGTCCGGCTGTATAGGACTAGACTTCGAGCCTTTATCATGAATGTTTTGGTACAGTTAGGCTAGAGCTTATAACCTAAGACAGCACCCCAACTTCACATGTCACATTGGTGGCCCTCCTTTAGGAAACCAGAAGCAGTGAATGTGAATTGTGAACACAGATTATGACAGGTTCTTTCTCCCCATAGTTACTGAAACTGAATACTAGACTCACAAGCGACCATTATGTTTTGAAATTCTGACCCTAAAATGGCATTTTTCAGACTAACAAATCAGGAGGAAAAAAACATCTTTGTTCGAGACTTGTTTGTACGGGTATTAGGAACACACTCGTATGATACAGTATGTAGCTCATGGAGCGTTTGAGGAGATCTAATGACATTGACAAAATGTAGTCATGTGGGGTGTGGGCAAGAATGAAACTACTGAAAGTGCCTAAGCAGAGGTACTGGAAGTACAAGGAAGTTGGGTTGATGATGTGAAAACCTGTTTACATTCCTGATGCGTGAAGATGTGACGTGGTTGGTTGAAAAAGTCAGTTTCAGGGGGATTGTACTGTACATACAACGGAAGTCTCATCCTGTAGACACTTTCTGTCATAGTTCTTTACCAGGCTTCTCTCCTGGTGGGATGAGAACAATCTGGGAACGACGTACACTACAGTCAGGCCGGATGGGGTTAGGGAGCACAATGCTCTTCTAATGCCACCAGCTGATTATTTCTCCACTGTAATTACATTATCCTCCCCTTTATGCAGGAGTGGTCTCTGGGGGCTAATGGATACAGCCATGTTTAATTCATCAATATTCAGCATCCAATTTGACAATTAGACACGATTGTTGAATTTTAAATATCAGCCCAAGTTATCTTTTTACTTGTCTAGTACCCCCACCACCACCACCACCATTGAGGCCAAGTGTATTGTTCAAGCCGTAAATGAATAATTATAATTTGTCAGATCTAGATTTTTTTTTTTTTTTTGTATTACATTTTTAATTGGGTTGAAGTGGCTTATGAGATTCCTTGATGTAGACACGATAAATGGTTATAACCAAATGTGAAACACTAAAACCTTGCTATATTTCTTGTGTTAGCCATTCCATTTAAAACAAAAAGAAAGGGAAATAAGGGAAATACGTTTGTGAAAAGGCAGAGCAATTCATTATTAAAAAAAATATATACATATACACACACACACACACACACACACACACACACACACACACACACACACACACACACACACACACACACACACACACACACACACACACACTTTCTCTTTTCTCCCTATCATTCAGCTATATCACTTATTCAAAAGCAAAGTTTAACAATTTGATACCCCCTACCCTGCTCTCCTCTATTTCCCTCTCTGATTTCAACATGCTAATTTAGTCGGTTCTACCCAGCATGATACCCCCGCTCTCTCTCTCGTTCTTGCTGCGTTCCCGCTCCCTCCCCTCTGGGACCTGAAGATTAATATTCCCGGGCCCAACAAGATAATTACTGATACTAATTAGACATGATTATGTGAATTTGATACACTTATTACTCTGGATAATGAGTAGGACGTATTATCCTAACAAGAGCCCGTGCCGCTCAGTTTACTTTACACATGACACACTATATTTCCTGTTATTGTCACCTCAATCAGAAAGCCACACCGATAATTATCAACTGAAAGGCCCTGATAGGTGAAGGCAAAAGTTATGAAAATCAGGGATGTAAGATGTTTAATGTTAAATTCTTTGGGTATTTTTTAAATATACACACACACACACACACACACACACACACACACACACACACACACACACACACACACACACACACACACACACACACACACACACTTTTTTTCAATTATCATTTATTAAGCATGGTTAAATATCCTAAATTCAATATTGTGATAAGTATTGCTTTCAGTATTGTCAACAGTTTGGGAATATAGATGTGGGAATCTTTTACACTTTAATATTACTAAATTACTAAATAAAATGTTCCCTTGTTTATTTATTTTTTATTTTTTTATTTTTTAAAAATATTTTCTAGAAAGTCAATTTGACTGCATGCAATAACTCAGTTTATTATGAACCGTTGCTGTGTAATCTGTGATTGTACACTGATTGGAAGGGCACCAGTGACACTTCAGTGTAGTTAGAGATCTGCTTTAAGCTTGATTTGTGCATCAGTGTCGCAGGCAGAACATGTTGGACGTACAAGCCCACAGCGCTTCCCTCTGCAGTATGTCATGGGTTTGTAGATCTGGTAGTTTTCTGCACACGATCACATGATGGCGTACAAATGAAGCATTGGAGCGTTGGAGTGCTAGAGAACAGGAGGGGAAAGGACCCCACGCGGTGCAAGCCTAGCCCATGAATTAGTAAAGAGAGCCGGGCGTCCGCGGCTCTGCCTGATTGGAAGTTGGGGAGAGAACGCCTGCTGACGCCAGAGGAGATGGATGTGGCAGTCAGAGGGATGAGGCAAGATAATTAGCGTACCGAGTGTATCTTGTTAATTAAGGGCTAATTAGAGGCAGAGGCGGAGGGAGAGAGGGGCTGTGTGTGTGTGCGTGTGCACGCGGGGGTGTCGTGATGATGGGGGGATGCTAGCGCTGAAATCATGCAACAAGAAAGACGTGCACAAATAAGGTGGCGGTGACATTGTATTTGCTAAACTGCCTGGAGTCAATACTGTCATCATCATCATCATCATCATCAACCACATTATTGTCAATCAGCTAACACGGTCAAATCCTCAGTGTTAATGTATCAATTCATGGGTTGCATTTGTAGTCCTACACCGTCCATGTTGAGGACCAGCGCAGGTGTTTCAATTGCCTGATTCTCATAGAACTAATATCCTATGCCAATCAGAACACCTGTGTTGGTCCTCAACATGGCTGCTGTAGGACTACAAATGCAACCCATGGATGTGTAACTCTTGAGAGTCAACTCTCAGAGTTAAAGGTGGAAGTACAGAGACAACTCTGGTCCAGTTTGAGAAGTCTAGACCAGGGTTCTTCAACAGGGGGTCCGGGACCCCTAGGGGGTCCTCAGAGTTACTACAGGGTGTCCTTCAAATCTTTTAGTGATAGAACGTTTTTTTTTCTCCTTTTTTATACTAACCTCTTGAACCCTAGTGTCCATATTCTGAGAACTTTAGCCAAAAAATAGCAGATCTACACGATCTACACGCTCACAGCGCCTCACACTGCGAGCGTGTAGATCTGCTATTTTCGGGCAAAGAGGTTTGGTGTAGAGGGGAAAAAGAGCAGACTAAGTACAGAGTGAAAGGTCAAGTTTATTAAGTATCAACGGTTCAAGTGGTTAAATATCTGAAAACACAAATTGACATAAATCGAAAATACGCTGATGATTGTGCTGTCAAACGATGAAACTATATGGAATCTGGGGGTCCCTGCTTCATCTCTCTCTCAGCTAAGGGGTCCTTGGCCTGAAAACGTTTTAAGACCCCTGTTCTAGACGGTTTGAGTGGTTAAAGCGAGTTGTTTGTTTATTTTCAGGCGCTCCTCATTCCAACAGCAGCACTTCTCTGCAGTCGGGCGCGTCGGTGTTCGCCGGCGGTAAGGACGGCATGCACCAGCGCTCCTTCTCCGTGTCCAGCGCTGACCAGTGGAACGAAGCCGTCATCAACACCAGCACAAGCAGCGGGGCCGGTAAGACCTCCGGCATCACCCTCTGATCTGCACTTAGAAACCCTGAGTGTGCATTTAACTTTGAGAGAGAGTGCAAATGGACCCGTCCATTTCATTACATTTACACTCACAGTTACAAATGGATACATCGATTTTCCTCACCTTTGCTCAGTAAAATCTTCCTAATCCTAATTGGACTCAGACCCTTATGGATCCATTTTTGGTTCTTGGGTTCAATTAACTCTTGAGTTCAATTAACAAATAATGTACTGTAGTGTACCGTACACACACACACACACACACACACACACACACACACACACACACACACACACACACACACACACACACACACACACACACACACACACTGTATACTACTAGAATTCCACTGCCTGCAATGTTGGCAGCCAGCTGCATTTTATGTGCGTGTGTCAGTAAACACGTTCAACCTTGATATAAACGAATTTCTCGTGAACAACAACGAAACACAATCGAGAGAGATCTCATCTGTAAACACGACGGCTGATGCAGTTTGACATTTTGCGGGCGTATATTCTTGGACAAAAGCTCATTTTCCTAATTAGCCGATTGCCTCCGTGATCGGCGTGCCCTTTTGGCCCGCTGATAGAGGTGAGCAGGGCTGCTCCACAGAGAGGAAGGTTACTTGCCATCCACACACCTCCACCCTTCCTCCTCCACCCACACGCTCCGTCACGCTGCACCTTGTCAGTACTTGAGTGAAATAAAATAATACATTCACCGTGCATGTCCCCCCCCCCCCCCCCCCTTCTCTCTCTCTCTCTCTCTCTCTCTGACTCTCTCCCTCTGTCTGTCTGTCTCTCTTTGCTTCCGAAGAGGAAAATGAATGCTTTTCGGGGGTACCATTCATCACCAGTTATTTCCCTCTCTTTGTGGTTGGCAGTAAAAAAGCACTTAAATGCACATCAACAGAATAACAGTCATTTCCATGCATGTTTGCACTCTGGTAGTTCTCATTAGCACGGCGGCGCCTCCCCCCCTCCCCATGGGCTCCCAGGGGCCCCGGCAGTTTAAAGAGCGCACTTTACGAGCACTGCTGGAGTCCAACCGCGCGGCCCTCGTGGTTCCGCAGACAAGCCTGTCTCTCATTTGGAACTGCCAAACGATCAATTCTGCCTGGACGCAGGCACTTCCATCACCCCCTACCCTTGTCTCCCATCAGCAGCATGCCCAAAGCAGAATTACTTAGATTCGTGGGGTCCTCAAATAAATGAGTGTGTGTGAGTGTGTGTGTGTGTGTGTCTGTGTGTGTGTGTGTGTGTGTGTGTGTGTGTGTGTGTGTGTGTGTGTGTGTGTGTGTGTCTGTGTCTGTGTCTGTGTGTGTGTGTAGCTGTTTGCATGTGAGCTTTCTGTGGAGTCTGTTTGTGTCTGTATTTTAATGTCTGTGTGGGTGTGCAAAGCTTCATACTGGATGTTTGTGAATGTGTTTGTTGTGGGGCGGCAGGTCTACAGTGGACAAATAAAACAAGGTTTCGCTGACACCCGGATCTATGGAAATATAAGGCAGGCCTAGCATTTTCCATTTCCACGTTTGGTAAACTGAGAAGCCTTCACTATTAACATACCTCATTAACCAGCATCCAGTCTTCAGCTAAATCAAATCCACAATTTGCTCCATTATTCTATTTTCCTTCAATTATTTCCATGCTACTCTTAAGGTAACCACAAATGAGCTTCGATGAGGCAAATGAGCTGAAAACAATATTAGAAACATTGTGTGAAATGATAGATATGTTATCCTTCCCTGCAAAGGAGTGTCTCTGTAATCAGTGCATGGGCAGACAATTTAAGAGTTGTGCACGTTGCAAAGCAAGTGCATTTCACCTTAGAGAAAGTTTTCCTTAAAGTGTTCTTCATTTCATTCCTTCTAACAAATCCAGAATGTGAATTTAAGTGGGAGAATATACTTCTAGAGTGAAGTGTGACTTGGGTTTAGATATCACATGCATGATTGAAATGTGACCTCTTATCTTGTGTCCCTAATGGGGCTTCAATAATCAATAGAGGGTGTTCCACACTGAAGGGTGCTCATGTTTTGCCATTTGAATTGACTTCAACCAAAGCCCAATCACTCCATTATCCTTGGTGAAGGTTGCAGGTTAACATAAAATGTGATTTCATGATGCAAAAACAGTAGATTGATGATTCACTCAAGCATGAATGCATCTTAGCCAGGTAACCATTTCCATATTATTTAAAGAATGTCCTCATTTGTAAACCCATTGTGCAAAGGCAGAAGCAGAGGTAGTAACATCTCTTGAATATTGAGCGCAGTCTTTTGATTAAATCCCGTCCCATTTTGTCTATTGCTCGCATGCATAAAGACACCCATCTTTAATCTAGAGGTGCGCAAGCAAGGTGCTTGTTTAGAGCCCACTCTCCTTGACACACCTCAATCTCTGCACCTGAATTAAAAGCAAGGGATCCAGAAGGACCCCTGGACGATGGGACAGACTCGCGGATGTCAATAACGGCACTTACGTCACGGTCAAAGCCTGAGTGACGTCACATCCCCATGAGAGGAAGCAGTCTCAAGAATTGAACAATTTCATCATTCTTGTATTCTAGAAAGTGTCCTTCCAGGGTCCTATATGCTGCAACACAATGTACAAGACATTTTGTAGAACGTTTTACCTTTTAAACCGGTTTATTTCTCCTGACTGAACATTGCGTATCAGGGTACAGGCACTTAATGCAGCAGAGTAGCCTTTTTCCTGAGCACCTAAGGTTTTATAGTCTCCCATCGCGAGGGTGAGGGTGTGCGGAGCGTCTGATTTCTATGCCGGGCCGTAATGAAGTTTGACATTTAGTTTGGAGAGCGCAGCAGAGCGCGATCAGGCCTTGATTAGCGCGCTCTAATTGAGGATAATAAGGGTGAGGCGGTGATTGTTTCTAATTTTTGCCATTAATTGCAGCCGTTGGCTTTGATTGAGGACAGGCAGGGACTGCCATGTCAAGGGGCCTGGTGAAATCACGGTACTTCTTACCTTGAGCATCTTGAATTACAATGAACACCCCGCCCCCTACCCCATCCATTCTGTCTAAAGTCTGATTTATATTTAGTTGAACGACGGTGTAGTATGCCCTAGATAGCCGATATACAAGCGCACAACACGTCGCGCATCAACGCATTGTGATCATGTACATCTAGTATTTTTGGCACACGCCGCTGTTGTATGACAAACCATGAATTAGGTTTCATAATCTCTCTGATTCTCATTGGTTCTCATTGTGACAGTAAGGCCAGGTAGCTGTTTGTGGCCACTTTTTTTCACCCACAGCCTTCATCCTGAAGCATGTTTAAACTGTCATCTCCGCGGTAGGAGTGTAATACACTGTAATCACAGGTTAGGGCTGATACCTACTCCGCTGCCCAGGAGAGCCGGTGCTCGGCTGAATGAGGAGAAGAGACTCCTGATCCCCGGTGTGCAGGGGTGTCGCACAAAATTTTGGGCCCTGGTAGTGGGTACAAGGATTCACTGTGGGCTCCCCCCATTATTTTGTGCTTGAACTCTTGAAAAATAGCAGATATACAAGCTCACAGTGCCGCGCTGCAAGCTTGTAGATCTGCTATTTTTGAAAAATCGTGAACATTTGTGCAAGTCTTTGAATATTTCAAATCCTAAGGTTTTTTTAAGAAAACTATGTTTCTATGTCAGTGGTGTTCAAACCTTTTCATATGAAGGATCCCCAAAATGATATGTATTTGGCCACGGACCCCATCTCAAAATATTTAGTTCCAGGGACCCCCCCAGAAGCGAAATATTTGTTACAAATGTTCGCTTAAAACATACATACGGTATATTCAAAGATTTGCACACATTTTCACAGCTTTTCAAAAATAGCAGATTTACAAGCTTGCAGCATGGCACTCGGTGCTGCGCTGTGAGCTTGTATACCTGATATTTTTCAATGGCTAAAGCATAAAATAATTAAGTCCCCTCCACCTTGGGCCCTGGTAACTCACTCCCCCCCCCCTTGTGACGCCCCTGGGTGTGCTTCATTACACAGCTTGCTCTCTATAGCCCCTCATATGCCGTAACAGCTAGCTAATAACGTCACAGTGAACTCTCTGTTCACGTAAAGATCTTAAAAGCCAGAGAATCCTTCAGAGCCCAACTTAATAACTTAAGCAACGTTCTCTTTCAGACATGGGTAGTTTGGAAATGAATTTCCACCTTTTGAAGGAGGGAGATTACAGATGATTAGGTTTAGGAACAGTGATATTGTTGCTCAGTGGTGTATATAGAGGGCTTAACGCACTAACCCAATGGTTTTATTCCTTTCTGTTCCACTGCCCTCCTATATGAAGGACGTAAAAAAAAGAAGACTGCAGTAGCAACGGACAAAAGGAGCCATATCTATCCATAAATGTTTCAGGTGTGGGATGAGTATTGCTGGGGTCATTTTCCACAACATTAGGGGCAGCAATTGATAATTAGAGGTGTTTATGACATGGTTGCACCCACCCCTGGGGCAGCCCTCCCCTTTAACCTCAAGCGACATTAAACAAATGCTGGCTGTCACGTCAGAGAGGCAGGTTGGAGCTCAAGTCTTCCCACCCGCCATACGGAGCAGGACAGACGCTTACACGGTGAGGGAGGGGGAAGGAGGGGGGGAGGGAAATGATGGGGGGGGGGGGGGGTGCACGGAGGACCCCTGTGCCCCCAGCTGTCTGAGCCAGCTAATGACTCGTCTCAGGGGGGCTGTTGTAGGAGAGCAGGGAAATTGAAACAGACGCCTCGACTAGGCACCGCTACATGTGTGGCTCTGTGCTGCCATTCAAAACACAGAGGGAGAGAGAGAGAGAGAGAGAGAGGGTGATATATTTGTAGTCCAGCGTGGTGCTACACTTATTGATCAAAGTGCATAAAATCAATAGTGTTTATTTGCCACTTGAAATGTTTTTTTAAGTGAAATCCGTATGCAGTGCTGCTCATGACATTTTAATCGCATGAGGTCTTATAAACTGCCAACATTAAAACAATTATATTTTGTTGATAGTAATTTTGTTTGTGCTTTAATATGGATGTCATTCTTGTCTATTCTTCAACCAGAGGAGTTCATAATGAACATCTGGTCTGATCCAGTGACATGTCATCTTCTCATACATTACATGTTTTAGCCCACAATCTCACAATACATCCCTCGCAGTGCCTCTCCTCTCTCCCCCATGCATCCTCAGCCCCCTACTGAGCCCATCCCAGTTCTCCAACACAGCCCCCATCTCCCTAAAGGTAATGACCAAATTAGCCCTAATGTTGTACACTGGCTAATGGCACAGCCACGCACATTATAGCCTATGTATAACTGGCAACGACAACAGCAATAATCCCTGAGCCCCTTGTCCTCCCGCCCTCCGCCCCTGGGGCTGGGACGGTGCACAGGGAAATGAATGGAGTTGGCCACACTACAATGAGCTTTTGATGGGAGACAATGGAGTAGGCTGCCAGCACCACACGGGGGTGGTAAGAGGAGAGCAATATGGGCCCATCTCCTGGCCCTCCCTGCCTTCTCTCCCCCGAGGCCCCGCACGCCCCCCCCCCCTCTCTCCCCCCCCCCCCCCCCACCCCCCCCCCCCCCTCTCTCCCAGATTCATAATGGCATCCGGAGGGAAAAAGAAGGGAAAGTGATGTCAAATGTCAGGAAATCAGAAAGATGGCAAGCTGACAATCCCCACCTACTGTTCCATCCCTCCTATCCCTTTGCCCAACGGTAGCACAGGTTAATATCACATTTATAAAATCACTTACAAGAAACAAAGCCTGCTCTTAGCCCCCTGTCACTCTCAGACGGTCATATAGAGCTTGGCCTGGGGCCAGTGCAGCTAAAGCCATTTGTTAGCTCAGAGCGTCGTACCTGTCCTTCACACTGTGTCTCCACAGCAGCACGCTTACTTTAGGACCACTCTTTAAACTACTTCAATGCTACTTCAGTCCCTTTTTAAACATGTGCTTTACTCCCCTGACTGTCTTGTATGATATCGTCGTTGTCGGGTGGAAACCTTGTATGTCCATGACTGTTCGTTTTGTATTTATCATTTTAAAAATGAACTAAACTAGTGAAAACAGCAGATCTACAAGCACACAACGCCTCGCACCGCGAGGCGTTGTGTGCTTGTAGATCGGCTGTTTTCACTACTTTTGTGCGACAGCCTTGTATGATGAAGCAGGGCTTTACTTGGTGAAAAAACATACAATTTGAAACTTGGAGATACAAGGTTTCCGCCCGACAACGACGATATGTTTCATTATTCCATTTTCATTTCTGTTTTTAGCCTGTGACCATGCGGCTGGTGTAAGCCACTCTGTGGGTCGATCGGTCTGTCTGGCAGAAATATTCTAATGCAAACCAAGAGCTGGTTTGCGACTTTGTGGCGCTCTTAAGTTATGTCGGAGCTGACAGAATAAGAATGCGGTTGACTGAATAATACAAACGTCTAATGCAGTGGTTCTTAAAGTGGATTCTAGGGACTCTGTTGGTTCCTTTATGGGGGTCTAAATTGACCCATACAAGTCTGTAACTCTGACAGTGTACAAATGGAATCAAATGAACCCATCTGGGGGGTCCCCAGATGATTAACTTATGTGCAATGTTGTTTTCTCACTCAACAGTAAACAAACCAACATAAAGTTTAAGTGTAAAGAAGGTATCTGCACATTACTAACGTGACAATTTAAGGACTTTTTAATACCTCTAAAATGATAAATTAAACATTGGCCAAATTGTTAAATATTAGAGGCAGAAATTGTGAAAATAGCAGGTTCTACATGCTCACAACGCCTCGCAACACGAGCCGTTTCTGGTATAAGGTATTTTCAATAGAATCATGTTATACAAAATGTAATGCCTCAACTATTAGTGCTCGTCAGGGTGAGGGGGTCCCTAGTTAAAATATGTTTATATTGGGGGTCGCGGCCTGAAAAGGTTGAGAACCACTGATCTAATGGGTCCCTTTGATCTGACTCTTCTCTTCTCAGCCAATGGAACGGGTGAAAGCGTGACTGGTTCCAGTGCGGGCAGTGCCACCAGTCCCAAGTTGGAGCCTCCTCCATCGCCACACGCCAATCGCAAGAAACACAGGCGGAAAAAGAGCACTGGCATCACAAGGCCAGATGGCTTATCTGCTGGCAACGAAGGTAAGGCCTGCAGAGGAAACAGTTATTTGATGCTTTGTGAAAGGGTAAAACAAGATCCACATCTGGGACCTTTAAAAAAAATATATCATTTTAGCTTTCCCCTCCCCATTTTCTTCAATAAAAATAAAAAAAATCTAAAAAGTTATTAACCCGGGCTGGCCTACTGGTCCAGGCGCATGCCACTTAGGCATTACCACATACAGTAGGCATGGAGGCCTGGCGGTGTCGCCGGTTCGATTCCCGATCCGGAAGACCTTTGTCGCTCCACATGTCTCCTCCCATTTCCTGTCAGTCTACTGTCCTATCCAATAAAGGCATAACCCCCCCCCCCCCCCAAAAAAAAGGTTATTAACCCTTAAAACTTTAAAATGTACAGATTCATCAACTCCCTTCCCTATGCAATTTTCCTAGTTATTAGATATACTAGGTGTACAGGTTTGGTTGTACATTCCCTTCCTACACGCACGCACGCACGCACGCACGCACGCACGCACGCACGCACACACACACACACACACACACACACACACACGTAGCCACTCACTGCCCCCCAGTTCTTTTAGCTGAGTATCAATGGCCTGATCTCCAGAAGCCGTGGTCCTGCTCAGCAGGGGAGTGGCTGTCGGCTCTCCACCCAATTAATAATGATTCTCCAGCCCAATGATAAATGGAGTGCTCTAATTGGATGGCATTGTGAAAACACAGAGTCGCATTTCAGAGGCCATAAAACTGATGTCACCGGAGCGGCGTGATCAATCAACATGATTGATACGCCTGGATATCAACAACAATGGCACTGACGCCTCCTAAATGGGGCACGGCATTTATAATCATTACACTTTTTATCACGGTTTCTGACAGCTTCTCTTTAAAGTGTGAATGGGTCTGTTGACCACGTCACATGGAGGAGTGAATGTCATCAGAGTCCTAGAGATCCACGCGGTGTGGCGGGCATTGTTTGTTGTTGTTAAAGCAGTATGTGGTTACATCAGCATCACTCCCAGTAGTACCTTTGTGATCTAAATGTTTCTCAAATCAAATAGATTTCTGCCGAGAGCATATATGCACTTTACTAAAGTGACAATTTAAGGACTTTTTAATACATCTAAAATGACAATTTAAACATTGGCCAACATGTCAAACATTAGAGGCAGAAATTGTGAAAATAGCCGATCTACATGCTCACAACGGCGTTGTAAGCATATAAATTGGCTATTTTCACAATAGAACCGTGTTATACAGAATGTAATGCCTCAACTCTTAGTGCTCGTCAGGTTGCACCATCAGTGACACCTGACTTACTTTCTGGCAGTGTTCTCCGTGCACGTAAATGGCGCGCTGGTGTAAAGCCAATCCTATCAAATTTTGGTCTTGAAATTCTGTTGGGACCTTCCTCCACCATTCTTTGCTAAATGTTGTGTGCTCTCTTAGATGCCATTACGTAGTTGCTAATGGGCCTTCCTTCGCTATCAGGATCACCCGGTAATGGCTTTAGTTAGAGCCTTCTGTGAGTGATGGCTGGCATTAGGGACTTGGGGTGCTGGATGGATCCACATCATCACATCACCCTTTTGTAAATGACCTAGCCAGGTTTGAATAATTGAAATAAATGTAAAAGTGTTATATTTGAATACACGTAGACAACTAACTTATCTCCATGTAAAATGTCCATGTAAAATGACTGTATAGCAGGTAGATTCCGAAAGTTTTTCACTCCATCAAACAAGCACATTGTTTTTTGTCTCTTTCTTTTGTCTCTGTGAGATTTTCTATTAGCATCAGCTTGTCTGTTCTACTGAACGCTTCTGGAATACAGACATATTGCTTAAATGTTGGAGTCACTCAAGTCTAGGATGCGAGCTGTGGCTCCCGATGATCGAACATGAGAGAGAAAGCGAGAGAGAAAGAAAGAGAGGAGAGAGAGAGAGAGGTAGCATCCTTGAATAAATTGCTATCAGTTTATCTCATTTACAGGGCAATCAGAAGCACAGAATACAGGCTGAAATTGAATTTTAGTAGTTCTGAAGCATCATAAATCAAAGTAGCGCGAGCGTCTTAAGGTGAGAAATCGTTTTAGTCAACATGGGATGTACAGGATTTACAAGGGAACCTGGAGAAACTGTTGCTGAGCCATCATCGGTAACCACGGAGATGCTTGCCGCGGCTGTTGAAAGTGGCATTGAAAGAACGAGATATTCTAAGACATCCATCTTAAATCCTTTGCTGTGTTAGACTTAAGACTGTGAAAGAGATGCGACAGAAGCCACACTGCCGGCATTATAGACAAGTTTGAGTCACCCCTCAGAATGTTTCATTTTGAAAATGTGACCGTGACTAGCTCACAAGCTGTTTTCGCGTCTTAAAAAAAAGATCACAATCATGTTAATATATCCATATTCTGGTGGGAACAGAAATAGAAGGCCAAAAATGTAAGATCTTCAAGCTCACGCCACGTGGCAACATAATGCGTTGCAGCGTTGTGAGCTTGTAGATTGCCTATTTTCTTTGGCGAAGACTTTTGGTGTAGACGGAAAAACACAAGTCCCAAGTACAGAGACGACAAGTCTGGGGGGGTTTTTAAGTGGTTAATTTATTTTGACATTTACATGAATTCACGTGTAATGGCACGCATATATGGAAAGCACGTGGAATCCTCTGCTATGTCAACTGTGCTACGTTTTCCGCCAAGGACATGTACAGCGAACACGGTCCCTGAAATCCTGTGCGCTCCGCTGTCAGAGCTGTGTGGTGTAATGAACTTCTCATGTGCTTAAAGAATGATGCAGGATGCATGGCGAGACAACTGACAGCCCCTTAATGTGTTTCCCAGCAGCCCGCCCCGGCGACGAAGCTCTCTCGGCGTGCTGCTCGCCATAAACCCACTGGAAAATCGATGGCCGATAAAGAGTTGTGTTCAGGGGGAGCCCCCTCTGATTAATGCAGACTGTCAGGGAGCGTCATTAATGTATTTCTGTTTTAAAGAAAGTGTATCAAGTGCTCATTGTTTGGCGGCGCTAACGTGTTCAGTGGGAGCGCAGACAGGAGGAGACAGAGAGAGAGAGAGATGGAGAGATGGAAGTGTGAACTGTGAGAGAGGCAGTGAGGTGCGGTCTTTATAGATGAGGACATTTACTCTTGTCAGGGTCACAGCAGTCAGTGAGAAGGAACTTCTGAAAACTCAATTGTCAATTAAAAGTATTTAATGAAAAATGTTTACTCTTGCATTTACATCTGATGCATGCGTTCGATCAGCATAATTCATCTGTGCGGTATGGGCACTTTTCTCTTAAAACATGCTTGAGTTCATTTGCTTTCCACAAGGAAGTGGATTATGTATTCATGTTGTATCAAAAAACTATATTGTTCTTGAAAAGAGTCATAGCCTTTCTGGAATTTGTGAATACATGTTTTAACTTTTATTTGATTAACTAGTAAGACGCCTCAAGGTGACAAGTGACCTCGCCCTAAAGGGCGAGGTCGCGCCACAGTGATGTGGACATCAGGATCTGTGGACATCAGGATCTGTGGACATCAGGGATGTGGACATCAGGGATCTCCATATGGGCATAAAAGGGATTTGTTCCCCTGGCATCACAGGGATCTCCATATATGGGCATAAAAGGGATTTGTCCCCCCTGGCATCACAGGGCTCTCTCTAACAGGGCATCATTAATATTGATGACATCAGGGAGTTCCATATATGGGCATAAAAGAGATTCTGTTAGTGTGACATCACAGTGAAGCCAGAGCGTGATGTCACAGTGGCAAACCCATTCTGTTAGAGTGGTTCCCCTGACATCACAGTGACATCAGAGCATGATGTCAGAGTGGCAAACCCATAGACTGTAAAAATGTGTACACGTCTACACGGACGGACACGGACAAGCTGTGACGTTTCTCATAGTAAACTAAATGTAACAATTTACAATATTCCTCGATTTGCATGCTTATTGGCTGGTATCATTATTAAAATAGTATTAAAAATCACACCCGTGTGAACTGAGCGGTGGTTTACCCACCAACACCCCCCCCCCCCCATCTACAAAACTGGTGCCAGCCATTTTGTTTAATTTTGCCTTTTTATGGGGGCCAAAATCATATTTTGTACTTAAATTACATATATAAATCTATGCTTCTATCGAAAGCCACACTACCCCTCTTACAAAGGAAAACATGTATATTTATATATCCTATCATTAGATTTGGGCTTCAATAGAACATGTGTATGACCTAGTTCACATTGATATATACTGTTATTATGACGGCTGTGTGGTGTTCTAGAGTGCTATGGCCTTTGAAAACCACCAGGCGGTGATCTCCTACTATCTGATCAACTAACAGAAGAAGAAGGAGACGCATCCATTTTGTTTTGTTTCGGGCCTAGTTGTTTACATCAGTGCCAGGCCTTTTAGCTATCATGCTATAACACTTCAGAGCCCTGGCGATCGCGATCAAGGATAGCAATCGCCAAATGGATGGCACCGCTGGAATCCCGTGAATTTTCTGAGTTTTTGGAGTACTTATAGTTCGTCAGGGAAGCACGGGAAGTGTATAAACGAACGTTTTAAGATAACATTTAAACGGCCGGAACCAATGTTTGGTTATACCGGTTTCCCGTCGGACTGTGTTACACTGGTGCTACAGTCAAATCGGCCGTATCACTCCGGTCACGGAGGCTCATGGCTAACTTCTAGAGCGATTTTTTTGAAATTACAATTATGAAAAAATTATAAAACTTTTGATTAATTAAAAAGACGTAAAAGACGTTTATGGCACTAAGGATCAAAGACGTAATAGACGTTTATGGCGTTCAGTGAGTTAATTACCATATATGGTGATCTCAGTCCAGAATGAACAGGGTTTTTCAAAAACACAATGTATGTTACCTTATGTCCATATATGGTCACTCCAGGCCAGAATGAACAGGTTTCTCCTGTCCCGTACGTGCAAAATATCAGTCCAGAATGAATAGGCTTTTTCAAAAACAGAATGTCCGTTTAATTACCATATATGGTGATCTCAGTCCAGAATGAACAGGGTTTTTCAAAAACACAATGTATGTTACCTTATGTCCATATATGGTCACTCCAGGCCAGAATGAACAGGTTTTTCCTGTCCCGTACGTGCAAAATATCAGTCCAGAATGAATAGGCTTTTTCAAAAAGCAAAATGTGTGTCCCATGTCCATATGGTTATTTCAGTTCAGAATGAATAGGCTTTATCTGTCCTGTACGTCCAGAATATGTGTGCGGTGTCCCTCCCGGTCAGATGAATGGATACTTTGAGGATTGGTCAAGCTTCACATGATAATTTGGCCTTCAGGTTTTATCTGTCTTGTACATGCAATAGGTCTCACCTATTGCAGCAATGACAAATAGCCGCATAAGAGCAAAAGCAAAGGCACAATATCATACCGGCTCTCCAGACAATTCTATACTAAGATTCACCGCTTCACTTCGAACCGAGGTTTGATTTTTATTTAAAGTGACTGCTTAGTATTTGATTTAGCTTTCTTAAGAGTAATGTAGGATTCATTGTTCACAAGGTGCACAATGGTATAATAAAAGGTCTATGTAAACTCTACTTTGGCTTAAGAGGTTAATTGTTCCCCTGGTAATCTTACTCTAAAATAGTTTATGCACACAGAGCCATTAGGGCTGTTAACAGATCAATTTTTATGCCTCTCTTGGCCGCCATGGTAGAATATATGAAGACTATAGAACAATTTCTCCATTCTGTTCTTTTTAGCTATTTCTATTCTGTATTCTCATACTTACATTACTGTATGTCAGTCCTGTGCTGCTTATACATGCATGCATGCTCACGTGCATGCACAGCACACATCATTGAATGAATCATACTAAATAAATGCTTCCACTGTGTACGGGTCAAGAACCAAACCAAGAAAAATCAGATCAAACTAGAAGCAGTGCTCTTCCGAGCACAGGTCTCCACCAGGCCACACAAATCGGCCTGTTATAGCGCCACCATGAGGCTGATTTAAAAAATGTGGGGCAGAGGTTCTGAATTAGCATCCAGGGAGTGTGTGTGCTCAGTTTGGCAGCGATCGGGCCAACGGCGCCGGAGATTTGCTGGTAACAACCAGGCCACACAAATCGGCCTGTTATAGCGCCACCATGAGGCTGATTTGAAAAATGTGGGGCAGAGGTTCTAGATTGGCATCCAGGGAGTGTGTGTGCTCAGTTTGGCAGCGATCGGGCCAACGGTGACTGAGATTAGCTGCTCACAAACTGCGAGGACGGACGGACGCACGCACGCACGCACGGACGGACGGACGGACGGACGGACGGACGGAGGGGAAAACATACTCTCCCTCAGCCTTCGGCTGGTGGAGACAATAAAATGTTGAATACTGAGCTGAACGGTTTGACTTGAATGTAACGTTTTGGGGTGCTAGTTAGGTTGGTACCTACTAGGGCTGGGGATCGATTAAAATATTTAATCGAATTAATCGCACGATTGTCCATAATTAATCACGATTAATCGCAAATTAATCGCATATTTTTTATCTGTTCTAAAACAACAGATATATAATACTCATATCAACATGGGAGGTAGACAAATACCTAGTTTATTCAAATTCTATATGACAAATAGGCTTACTGTCCAGAATATTCGAGAAAATGTTTCCATTAGGACAGATTTAAATTAACTTTTATACATTTAATCACTTTAACCCCAGCATCCCTATTCTGGGGGGAACATTCACCAAAAATAGCTGATCTACAAGCTCACAATAAGATGCGTTGTGAGCTTGTAATCTTTTATTTTGTGAAGAGTTTGTGTATGGAAAAATTACTCAAGTACAGTGCAGCGTTTTACAAAGCATAGAGGCTCTAGGTTTAACTGAAGTAATATTGATAGGCTACATTTTAAATATTATCAAAGTATTCTGGGGCAAAATTTGCGTTTCCATTAGGACAGATTAAATAAATTTACTTTTTACGTGGCATTTAATCACTTTAACCACAGCATCCCTATTCTGGGTGGAACATTCACCAAAAATAGCCGATCTACAAGCTCACATAAGATGCGTTGTGAGCTTCTAATCATTTATTTTGTGAAGCGTTTGTGTATGGAAAAATTACTCAAGTACAGTGCAGCGTTTTACAAAGCATAGAGGCTCTAGGTTTAACTGAAGTAATATTGATAGGCTACATTTGAAACATTATCAAAGTATTCTGAGGCAACGCACCCTGGACTGGTGTTAAGATTATGGCACCCCTAGTTCACTTTGATAAACCCTGTTATTATGTAGACACTGTGATGGCTCGTTGGTAGCCTTAGATTAACAATACATTAACATTAACGTGACGACGCCACAAATTGCGGTGGTATTGCTTGGAGATTATAGGCTATAGCTCGCTGAAGATGTGTGGCACAAGGCATTATGCCCATCCAGTTCCCTGGCCCCTGCGATCATGTTGTGTGCACTGTCGGTGATCAGCAGTTTGCTGACTTTATTTTCAATGATACACTCTCCGGCTACACCACGCATGGTGGAGGCTTTGGGGCAGACAAGCACAGACAAGTTCCAGGGCTAGTAGGCTACGTCTGAAGCTAACGTGAAGCTAACGTCTTCATAACAGTCAGCACATGCAACAGAAGCCTCCACTCCCCGTCAAAATAATGTGCTGTGTTCTCGAGAGAACTGTGATTACTGAGTGAAGCCCAATAGTCTCCAATGAGTGCAACCGTGGTTGTCTGTCTGTGTCTGCCCCTGCCTGTGTCCCAAAACCTCCACCGCTCTGGCTGTCTGTGTCTTGTTTACTACTGCGTGTCTCTGCACTGCGGGCTGCATTCGCTTCCTGACTACGGGGTGCACCGAGGCTCAAAACTCACTGCACCGGGGGGCAAAAATCACAGCGTTAATCGCGCGTTAAAAATATTATCGCCGATAAAAGGATTTTGCGTTAATTAGTTAATATCGCGTTAACTTCCCCACCCTTAGTACCTACACATTATTGACGCGTTATTGGCACAAAAGAATCTAAAATGGATTCAACAGAATATTGCATTAACCCAATGAACCATAAACTATATAATAGGGATTGAATACCAGAATATAACCAATCTCCACCCGAACAGAAATCTGTGAATATATTCATACTGTACACTTTATCAATAATGAGTGTACAGGTGAATATATACACAGTCGAACAGTAAGACGCCTAAGGGCGAAAAGCGACTTCGCAATCTGTCTTGCCCATCTTTCTTGGCCATACTGTATATGGATTCTGCTAGTGTGGTTCTCCTAACAGGCATCACCTGGCCCATACAGTATATGGAGATCCCTAACAGAATCCCTTTTATGCCCATATATGGAGATCCCTGCTCTGAGTATCTGACATCACTGTGATGTCACCTGTTTATGCCCATATATGGAGATCCCGGCTCTGAGTATCTGACATCCCTGTGATGTCACCTGTGATGTCACAGTGATGTGTCAGGGGAACCACAGTGTCAGGCGTTCTGACACTGTGGTGTCAGGCGTTACGCCTGACGCCCGTTCGGAGAGATACGGACAAACTAAACTGTGACGGTTCTGATAGTAAACTGTGAACTACGGTTGCAATTAACAGTGAGTGACTGGTCTGCCTTTAAACTGGAATATAGACTTTTACTGACCCCCACTAGTGACCAGAGGATGAACTTTGACAACTTTTGGGTTGGCCAGTTTGATAAGTACAAAGTCATAACTGAAGAATAAGCAAATTACGTGTTTTAGCCTAAAGTATTTATTTAATCTTTGGCGTTAAGTCAAGTTATTCTTGCGTCAATGAGCCCAAATCAAGTTAAAAGTCAAACATTTTGGCTCCACGTCCCTTTCCCCCATGTACCTTGTGAGTCATCAAGTTAAAGGACAACTTCACCCATTTTCAACTTTTATTTATTTATTTTCATCTTCATATAATTGGTCCTCACTAATGCTCATATAATTTGGTAACATTTTTGTCTCGGCCTGTGTCTGACAGTTCAGAATCCCGCCTACCAGTGTGCAAGTTAATAGAAAAGTGCAGGCTTATTCCTGGAAGGTTAGCATGCTATAATCATGGAAGCCATTGTTCTAGTCTGTGGGTGTGTGTGTGTGTGCGTGTGTGTGCGTGCGCGTGTGTGTGCGTGACGCAACAGCGCCACTTGGTCACCAGTGGTATTGCAGCTCTATGTGTGTATGTGAGAGAGAGACACAACAGTGCCACTTGGTCTCCAGCGGTATTGCAGCTCATGATACGGACATAGGTAGGGACATAGTTAGGAACGGACAAAGTCACTCTGAGGAGCGGTTGACCACCGCTCAAAAACCTGCCTAATGATGATGTCACTGGTAGGCGGGTTTCTGAACTGTCCATAGCCTTCCTTTGAGACAGACTGAGTAGGGAAAAAATCGCACCTGTGCAAAGTGAACGGTGCTTGATTCATATTAAAGGGATATTTCACTTTCAAAAAAACTTTTGGTAATTGTATCGTCTAATCAGGCTTTAATCAGGCTTTTGGGAACACCCAGGACAGTTTGATTCAGTATTTAAAACAGATAATTGATTTAATTTTCCCCCATTTGTCCCCATTTTGTACAAACCCATTGTAACTTCAAACTCCATTTTAACCATGATAGATTCAATGAAAACACCCGTCCTTTTTTCTGGTGACTTCTGATACCCTCCGAATACATGAGCAGGCTGTGTCTTTTTTTTTCTTTTCCAGATAACTTTTATTTATTTATTTGTAATGCTTTTTTGGGAAAATGAAAACAATTAAATACAATAATTTTCTTTTTTAAATAAATGAAAAGGGTTATCAATGTTCACGTATTCGGAGGGTGTCAGGAGTCACCCGAAAAAAGGACGGTTGTTTTCATTGAATCTATCATGGTTAAAATGGAGTTTGAAGTTACAATGGGTTTATAGGAAGGAGACACATGGGGGCAAATGAGCGAAAGTTCATGTCAAATATCGAAATACTGATTCAATTCAAAAACTGTCCTGGGTGTTCTCAAAAACCTGATTAGACGATAAAATGACCAAAGTTTTTTTTTAAAGTGAAATATTAAGCCTAAGTGATTAAAGTGAAGTCTTAAAGCGGTATTTCACTTTCAAAAAAGGTATTCGAGGAGGGCAGTATGGAGATAACGGACAGTGAACGTGAACATGGTTAAAATGGAGTTTGAAGTTACAACGGGTTTGTATAGGAGGTGTGTCTGATATAATGAATATCAAATATCTTTGATATTCCCTCTTACTAAATCGAGCAACTTAAAAACTGTCTGGTGGGCTAAAATGAGCCAATTTATTTTTAAGTGAAATATCCCTTTTAAGTATTTTATATTGTTTTCCAAATCAATTCTAGAGTCACAAAAATGTTGACTTGAGTTGACTCAAGTCTATATCACTTGACAAGAGTCCTCTAGTGCCGTGGTTCCCAAAGAAATTAGATATTTGCCCGGGACCCAAACCAGTGACCATAGCAGATCTACAAGCTCACACAACGCATAGATTTGCCCGGCATTGTGAGCTTGTAGATCGGCTATTTTCACTACTTCTTAAACATTTGTTTTATAATTGATGGAATTTCATGTTTCCTTTATTTATTAATTAACTCGGGAACAATCAAAGAAGAATCTTAGCTTGTTTTTGGAAAATGTTTTGAAATGATGATGATTAAAAAATGTAGGAAACCAAAAATTCAGGGACCCATAAAAATGTCTCCACAACCAACAAACGGGTCCCGAGCCACTGTTTGAGAAACAGTGCTCTAGTGCATCGCCAGTTCAACCCAGAATTCTGTTGTCCTGCACCTCAGTACACCAAGGGTTAATGCTCTCTGGCGTCCAGCTGAGGATTAGGAAATGGAGGTTTAACTGCCTGCGCTAATGGTGGGTGTTTATCTCAATACTTTGTTTTGTCACTCCCCGACTCGCTCTCATTTCCCAAAGCTGTCCCTGGAGCCTGGGCTCCTGTAATGGCTTTAGCTTTTTGAATGCCATAGTATACTGAGGGAAAAGAATAACAAGATTCTCATTTGGGCTCTACACACACTGCCCACAGATACATGTATAATTGGCCGCAGTTTCATTTGGTGCGGTTTCTAAATGGCGCAAGCTGTTAGGGGTACTTGTGCTGATTTTATGTGCGGTTGTAGGTACAGTAGGTTTACTTATCGTTGTTGTCGGGTGGAAATCTTGTATGTCCAAAACCGTTTGTTTTGTATTTATCATTTTAGTGAAAATAGCTGTGCTTGTTGATCTGCTATTTTCACTAGTTTTGTGCGACACATACACATTTGACACTTGGACATACAAGGTTTCTGCCCGACAGTGTCGTTATTCTGCTTTGTGTGGCTGACTGTGTACACGTGCGTGGATGTGTGTATGTACATGAGTGTGTTGATGCTCCCTTGCACGTGAGCGTACATAATGTACAATTGTTTAGGAGCATGTATGTGTGTCAGACAGATAGTAGCCTACACTATCTTTTTCCTTCCGTCGTCGTTCTCTCTCCATCTCCCTCTCTCCCCGCTTTCTCCGTTCTGAGTTTGGTGGTGGTTTCCCCGGGGGCCCCTGTCGCAGTAATGGCCTGCTCCTGATTGCTCTGATACAGGTTAGGAATATTGGCTTTAATGATGTGTAAAATGAGCAAGCGGTGCCTGTGACATTTACAGATGGCACCGCCTTGCCCTGTTCTTCCCAACTGCTCGTTAATTCACGGGAACGGCAAGCACTTCTTTAAGTGACTGTCTGATGCGTGCACGTACAACACAACATCGTACATACCAAAACTATAGCTCACCTTTTGATATGTCCACCTGCGCTCAGCCATCATTTCAGCCAGGCGTGCACGCACACACACGCGCACGCACACACACACGCACACAGAGACAAGAGTCCTGAAGGCTGAGAAAGGTTTAGTAAGTCATCTCTGAGACACTCTTGGAATCAATCTCCAGACGCAGGGTTAGGCGCTCAAAGAGGAGAAAGATGGCGTGTTTCTTACTGCCATAGAGAAGGCACAGCTGGGCTCAGCACCTCAACCCCCAGAGGTGCTAATCTGTGGTCAGCTGCCCTGCACTTTAGCATCTGCTGTGTCCCACAATCTCCCACATGCACAGCAATATGGATCCACTTTGCTAGAGATCACCCTTCTTTCTTTCTTCCTGGGTTCAGCTTGATTCTCATGTCAAATAAATGGCATGTACATATTAAGTTAGTTTTAGTTTATATTTTATTTTATTTTAATACAACACTGATCTGCACCAACCGTAGATACATATGGTGCACGCACACACATGCACACACACACACACACACACACGCACACACGCACACACACACACCCACACACACACACACTCACACACAGCCTATATGTAATGTCGTTGCTGTCGGGCAGAATCTCCATATTTTAGCTTTCTTCGTAAATCAATGCCCTACTTGATCACAGTACATCACACAAAGTGTGTGTGTGTGTGTGCGCGTGTGCTTGCAAGTTTTTATTTATTAACGCAAGAGGCTTCATTTATTGAGTGCTGTTTTCTGTTTCTGACTGACGAAAAACATCTGTAGCCGAATAGATCTCTAGCAGTTTTATGACGCATGTAAACGGTGGGCAGGTGGCGGCGAAGACATCTTCCTCTCTAACCGTTTTCCCATCTCTTCACAGCTCAATAGCCATTACGCTCTAATTTCCTTTTTATTGTACCATGTTAATTAAAGCAAATCATAATTTCCCCCAGTCCTCGCAGTGGGTTCCTCCGCTGGCTTTTAGATTGTGTCTCCTCATGTCCGCCCACTGACCTGGCCATGTTAACCCATTTAGGCCTAGAATTATTGAATGCTTTAACTATAGAAAAATAGCAGATATACAAGCTCACAGCGCGGCACCGAGTGCCGCGCTGCGAGCTTGTAGATCTGCTATTTTTTGAAAAAGTTGTGAAAATGTGTGCAAATCTTTGAATATATGTATTTTTAAAGCGAACGTTTGTAACTCAAATTTTGCTTCTGGGTGGTCCCTGGAACTAGATATTTTGAGATGGGGGTCCGTGGCCAAATACATATCATTTTGGGGGTCCTTCACATGAAAAGGTTTGAGAACCACTGACATAGTAGTCTCTCAAGAACAGACTAACTGTGCTCCAGCTAAGTGAAAAGGACCTTTTCTTTGACGATGGCTGGCCAGATTGCTGACATTGAAACATAGGTTTTTCCAAAAAACCTTAGAAGAGACATCTTCCTCTCTAACCGTTTTCCCATCTCTTCACAGCTCAATAGCCATTACGCTCTAATTTCCTTTTTATTGTACCATGTTAATTAAAGCAAATCATAATTTCCCCCAGTCCTCGCAGTGGGTTCCTCCGCTGGCTTTTAGATTGTGTCTCCTCATGTCCGCCCACTGACCTGGCCATGTTAATCCAGTTCTAATCGGAGTGAACTTGTTGATAGTGTCACAGGCATATTATGTAGATGGTCAGGGGGTTAATGCTGATGTGACAGGGAGGGTGATCGTTCCTCTCTAGACAACGTGCTAACTGCAGCTGTTGGCTGAGATCAGGAGCACTAATGGATGTCTCGCCACCTCATCATAGAGCAGTGACACCTCGGCACATCGTTCATGCTCAGGCTTGATCGTCTTTGAGGAAAGACACTTTGACCCTAAGCGCCACGTTTACACGGAATGGAATTATGTCGTCGTATTCAAAGTGGAGCTGGGACTCTGTGCGCGTCATTAAAAAGCAATAGGAGTCTGACCTGTATCTGCATGTCACTGTCGGGCGGAAACCTTGTATCTCAGCATATTTCATCTTTTTATGTTTTTTTCATCAATAAATGCCCTAGCATATACTTAGCAGTATGACGGTGTTGTGTGCCAAAGTAGCAAAAATAGTTCACAATTTTGGATATTTTTATTTATTTATTTGAATTTGAAAATGTTCACCCAGTTGCCAGGTTGAAGCGAGTCCCATCTGTCTATTGGTTTAACCAATGAAAATGATTAACAAGAGCTTGTGATGAAAGTACTACATTGGATACAATGGAACACCGATTCCCTTTTTTCCTGAAACGTTTTTTTCAGGTTTTGTACATACAAGGTTTTCGTCTGTCATCAACGACGTAATGATAATACCACTGGCGCTCTGACGCTGTGTTTAATGCTGCTACTGTTGTATGGGGGCAGGACAGGCATACAGTCTCCTGTCTCCTAAGTATGTATAATAAGTGAACACTTGCAGGTACCCTACCACGCTTGGAGAATTAGATTTGTTTCTCCTTGTATACTCATCAGTTTAAGAAATCGGCCATCCGTTGCTTTTTTAATCTCCATAATGAAAGTGTTTTAATGCTTCCAATTTATTGCCTGGCCAACCAACAGAATAATTAGCTTTGTTCAGGTTTGTAAGAAGATGAAATCACATTGTGTAATACCTTTCTGAGTGTAAGGAGAACCACAAATGCCAGAGCCTACACAGCAAAACCTAGAGTGTTAATTTGATTCAATTTGTGTATTTTCAGAGTTAAATTGAACACTCAGATTTTACTGTGTAGTGATCTGACGGAAGGAAGCCTACTTCTCATGTACTGCGATGTATCAAAAAATTTCACTGAGTGTAATTACAGTTAGCTGAAATTGTTTTCCAATTCTGTGTCTGATTGAAATTTGGTGTTGTTTAAATCGCCCCTAGTAAAGTGATTACCTCGTTCAAATGGGGTAGAATTATATTTTAATCTCCACACTGGCACCTTGAAATACCACTCCAAAATAAAGACTTTAGTACGGACTGCGGGTCCAAATAAAGAGGCTTCCAAGTCTTTATTGATTGTTTGTAACCTGTAGTCGATGGCACGAACTAAATCAGATAATTGAAGTCGGTGTCAAGCTAATTGGATTATTGCTTTCCCCCTGAAGAGATAGCCTTCCACCAGAGCATAAGGATGGCTACATTAGTGGAGTGTGTCAGACATCTGTCATTTGACAGCACTGTCACTGCTCTGGACTGTGGCTATGGGTTCCATCAAGGAGGCTGAATTGATTAGAAATACAAACTGTAATCATTTCTCCGTTGAGATGATCCGCCTGGCAATCTTGTTACGAGGAATTGGTCATTGCTTTATGATTTCTACAGAGGATTATTAGGACATTTAAGTTTCAGATTTAATGTCAGATTGAAAGAAGCTATAACATCCCAGCTGTTTGTTTGTTTATTGATCATACTGTATGCCAATTGTTTTCTCAAAGTGAGGGGGACCAGAGGTCCTTCGGGGGGTTCCAGGGGGTCCCCAGCAAAATGAGAGACAGTTTAAATAACTTGGGGCCCTATCTTATTTTTTATTCAAAATGACCGATCTACAAGCTCATAATGTTGCAATGCAAGTCATTGTGAGCTTGCAGATCGTCTATTTTCTAAATATTTCCTCAAAACTTCTCTTATGGGTGTTCTTGGCACAAAATCTTTTAAAATGGGGGTCAATGTGGCCAAAATAAATACATATCAATTTGGGGGTCCTTGACATGAACATGTTTGAGAACCACTGTTGTACGTTAGTGAGTGGGCAGGCTTTTCCTTTTGCTATTTGTTTTCTAATTTCTTAATGAGAAAACATAGCAACGCCCTTGATTAATGTATTGGATCAAATGACCACTAACGGTTAGTATATTGAGCACCAATCCCAGTTGCCGGTTGATGAAAGCAGTGTAGGAGCAACTATTCCCCCTGTGTCTGCTCGCCTCCAGTCCTTCAAACATGGTTTATGCAAATAAGCCTGCTATTTGCATAGACATAATTAGGTAATTACAAATCGTTTGGCTATGAGCTCAAGCATGTGCAGAGACCAAAGATGTTACATCAGTCATAATGTACTGTACTGAGTTAATGAATTGCTTCTGAACAGAAGAGGCATTATGACATGTGTTATAGCATATGTTGTGTCAGACCTTTTGCTCAAGATGACAGGTGACATTTTCATAAAGCTTAGTTAATGATGAGCAGTGAATTACACGAATACCCTACAGCTTGTGGAGAGGCTGGAAATCAATTAAACCAAATAGGCTTCCTACCGGACCTGAAAGAGTATGGAACTGTGAACGGATTCAAATCAACCCAAATAGCGAATACTAGCCTTTAAATAAAAATTGCATGAACAATTTAAAACGTTTACATCCCAAGATTAGTTACTGTTCTCCCATTGGTCTCTCAATGTATTTCCCCCCACCCCCTTTGTTTTTCCTCTAAATGCCCAAAACATAGATTTTCTAATAGGGAACAGCACTTCTTTGGTCTGCTATTGAGTGTCACAATGACATACATTTTCTATGTAATTTGAATTTCAAATGTCTATGTTAGGGTCATTTTGTTGCGTGCGGGTGTTATAAGCTGATTACAGTGCATTTATACTTGGCCTTAAGTCATTATGAAATGCTTTATAATGTGTTATAATTATTGGTATAAAGCATTATGCAGATTTATTATGAGTGCTTTTAATCATAATTGTACAGTGTTATATATATATTATTAGAAATATGTTTATATTGCATTATAGACATTGGTTTCATAGAAAGAACTTTTGTGGACAAAAGACACAAACATATCCATGTTGTGGTATATTACATATCAAAAGGAAAACATTATAGTCCCAAAGGTATTTGGTCCTGAGCTAAAATGGAACAGAAGTGCAATTGCATTAAATCTCAGATCATGAAACGTTATTGATACGTCTGTGCTAACATATCTGTTATTTACAAAATAACAAAATGTATCCAAAAAATGTACTTATGGAATACTATGTACTTCTCATTAACAAACTCAATACTAGTTATCATTAGTTAGTAGTTACCCCCCCCCCCCCCCCACACACACACACACACACACACACACACACACACACACACACACCTTTTTCCTCCTACTCTGTACATATAGTGTTTTATTCTTTTGATGATATTGAATGTATTTTTGATGCTACTTTATATGCTGATACCAAGGACTTCCAACGGAAACAAGACCACAAGGGCTTTTTTGGGGTGTTCCTTTTAGGCAGGGTGTTTTGACAGTACTTGTGCTGTACTACTTTTTTGTCTAATAACATATTAAATCAATCAATACTGTAGAGTACTTCCCGGTTTTTACTCCGCTGTGAAAACGTGACGGGCAGGGAGAACATTTTCTTGGGATCTCGGAATTTATTGGATTCAGCCATACTTATCACATCTTCGTTTGATTCGTGTTTTCCAGAGCAAGACGATACCTTTGAGTTCATCATTGTGTCACTGACCGGCCAGACGTGGAACTTTGAGGCGCCGACATTCGAGGAGAGGGAACTGTGGGTCCAGGAGATCGAGAACCAGATCTTTGCCAGCCTGCAGTCTTGCGAGAGCATGAAGAACAAGGTGGGCTCTTTGACACCAAAGAGATAGTAGATCGATATTAGACGAAACCAGAAGAAATCTGAGATATAACTGCACAGGCTAACTGTAGCATCCTTCCCTTGTATGCTCTTCTAAAGCCAAAAAACTAAAAAGAGGAGAAAAGACAGCGACTGAAAACCGCTCTGATTGACTGAATGCACGGAGGGAGTGTTAATTTTGGTTCACGTGATAACATGCTCCTTCCCCCCCGTCCTGCCAACACGAACAGAACACTCGTCAATGTGTGAATGTGTGAGGCCATCGGCTGCTCTGCACTGACCCACCTGGTGGCTCACTGGTTTAAAGGCCGCACTGTCAGCGCACCTGCTTTGTTCGCAAATCTCAAGTGCTAGCAAAAAAATAAATAAATAAATGTTTCGGAATAGCAGACACGCCTGTTCCTGTTGCCTCATTTACATTTCCCCTCCTCTTTTCCCTCTCTCTCTCTCTCTCTCTCTTTCTTGCCCTTCTCTCCTCACCCCTTCAAGCTGTCACATGCAGGAGGCTGTCAGACAGGTGCAGCGCAGTGTGGGAGATCTCTTATTAGAACTGACAGACATCAGAGCTAGAACACGGCCTGTGTCAGTGCACTGGGGAGACAGCGCCCTCATTTTCATATTCATATGTCTCCTCGGTCTCGCTCTTCTCCTCGGAAGCCTTTAAAAAAAGAAGCTTTTTTTTCTCCCTCTATTCTTTTCTCTGTAATTTGAAGCCAGCAATGATTATGTGCCTGCTCTCTTAATCTTTCTTTTAATGTGGTGATACCTTCCCGCTCTCTTCCTTCATTTCTTGCAGTCTCGGTTAGGCAGCCAAAGTGACGCGGTGGCCATGCAATCCATAAGGAACGTGAGAGGGAACAGCTTTTGTGTGGACTGTGATGCGCCCAGTGAGTACATTACATCCCCTCCACACTCAGCTCAAGTGTTGGAGCATGCGTTTTACTATGTACACAGTAAAATCATCCATAATCTTTGAGCGGTGGTCAGCCGCTCCTCCAGAGTGACTTAGTCCGTGGGTGGCTATGTTAGTCCTTAGCATGAGCTGCTGCAATACCGCTGGTGACCACTGGTGGTGCCATGGCATTGGTCCGAAGGTTCATTATTCCGAAACACACACACACATGTGCGCGCGCGCACACACACATGCACCACCACTCACTTCAAACTTGGGTTTGACTTTTTTGTTTTTGTTTGGTCTCCCTGCTCTTGTATTGAGTCAGTTATATCCAGGTTCACTTCTGGCTGACAAGAGGTATTGCATGAAGCTCAAAGTGTAATATCTCAGTCTTAGCTTAGTGCAGTAGGAATTTCAGGGCTTGCGCCCAGGTTGAATCCCAGAGGGGACATCTTACGGATTGGAAGTTACAAATGCAGTTTACAAATGTAACCAAATGGACCCATAAGCAGGGCTGGTGGAAACGCTGGTCTGTAATTTATCATTGTGCTCTCTACAGACAGGAATCAGGAAAGAAGACAAAAAAACATCAAACGGTCATTGAAAATAATTGAGCAGCAAAACAGACTGGGTGTTGGGTGCCTGGTGCTGAATGGAGCAGAGGACAGTAGACCGTTTTCATAAGTTAACCTTGCTTGCTTTTCATGGTTTTAAGTAGAACTTTAGGCCCTAATTCTATTTATTCCTTTGTAGCAATTTACAGAAATTACTTGTTTCTAGTGCAGTTTTAGTCAGTGACAGACAGAGGGAGAGTGAGCCAGCTGCATAGCATGAGAAGAATATAGAATATAGGAGTTAGAAATGGATAGATTAACAATGATTTTACTGCATAGTGTCTTGATGCACATCTTTACTGACCCTACTAGATATCCATCCAGTATCAACTAGAACAGTGTTTCTCAATCGTCTTTGGCTTGAGTACCCCTTTCCCAGATTTTTTAATCCAAGTAGGCTATCCCCTTTACCCGTCAAAAAAACGAAAAAAAAAAAAAAACGTTTTCCTTATAAATTGCAATTAAAACCATAAAACCATCACAAATAAGAAAGGGAGTGCAGAGTTTCAAACGGTACCTCCTGAACAGATTTATTTTCAACACTGTGGCCATAACATTTCAGTTCAGTTTTCATGTCAATAACTTACATTCAAACATCATTCAAACACATCCCAGTTGTCTGTCATAATTTGGGTTAGCAACTATCAGGCTCACAACACGTTTCTCCAACTGTCATCATTAAACATAACAGTGATTTATAGGCCTACTTCAATTTTTTTTCTCGAGTACCCTGTAGCAACTCATAATGTAATAACGGCTCATAATGTAATAAGGGCTCATAATGTAATAAAAAAAATGTAATAAAAACTCATAATGTAATAATCAGCTCATAATGTAATAAAAAAACGAGCGCATAACGTAATAACAGATTTTTCAATAATGTAATAATGTAATAATGTGTTACATTAAGAACCTCCACATAGGAGGCTCATAATGTAATAAAACTTCATAATGTAATAATGGCCTATTTTTTTGGTAAATATCATGGTATTTGCGACCGACCTCCACGGACCCCCAGGGACCCCCAGGGACCCCCTGCCACCGCCGCCAAATAGTGCAAAAATGACCAAATCAACACCCCAACTGGGCTGCTCATGGGGGAATTCCCAGGGACCACCGACTCCTGCTACTCCCAACAGTCCTTCACCTTCATTGGTTTAACTTTGCCCCGCCCCCTCCCCTCATTGGCCGAAAGTTTATTTGGCTTTACTCATCAACTGTTTGTCGTACAAACTTGTGGGTGGTGTCAATTGACTTGATTAAGAGTCCTTAACCTTAATTGGTTTAACTTGGCCCCACCCCCTCCTCTGATTGTCCGAAACTTTATTTGGCTTTACTCATCAACCATTTGTCGTACAAACTTGAGGGTGGAACCAATGCCACTCACAGGCCTTTTTGTGTACATACTGTGACCTGATGGTCGCTTATCTCCTGATTAGGGAGCCTTTCTGGTATCATGGTAGTATCATGTCAGTATCATGGTCATTATCCTGGTCAGTATCCTGGTCAGTATCATGTCAGTATCCTGGTCAGTATCATGCCAGTATCATGTCAGTATCATGGTCAGTATCATATCAGTGGCATGGTCAGTATCCTGGTCAGTATCCTGGTCAGTATCATGGTCAGTATCATGTCAGTGTCATGGTCAGTATCATGTCAGTATCATGGTCAGTATCATGTCAGTGTCATGGTCAGTATCATGTCAGTATCATGTCAGTGTCATGGTCAGTATCATGGTCAGTATCATGTCAGTGTCATGGTCAGTATCATGTCAGTATCATGGTCAGTATCCCAGTCAGTATCATGCCAGTATCATGTCAGTATCATGGTCAGTATCATGTCAGTATCATGGTCAGTTTCATGTCAGTGTCATGGTCAGTATCATGTCAGTGTCAAGGTCAGTATCCCAGTCAGTATCATGCCATATCATGTCCGTATCATGGTCAGTATCATGGTCAGTATCCTGGTCAGTATAATGTCAGTATCCTGGTCAGTATCATATCAGTGGCATGGTCAGTATCATGGTCAGTATCATGCCAGTATCATGGTCAGTATCATGTCAGTGTCATGGTCAGTATCATGTCAGTATCATGTCAGTGTCATGGTCAGTATCCCAGTCACTATCATGCCAGTATCATGTCAGTATCATGGTCAGTATCATGATCAGTTTCATGTCAGTGTCATGGTCAGTATCATGCCAGTATCAAGGTCAGTATCATGTCAGTGTCATGGTCAGTATCATAGTCAGTATCATGTCAGTGTCATGGTCAGTATCCCAGTCAGTATCATGCCAGTATCATGTCAGTATCATGGTCAGTATCATGCCAGTATCATGGTCAGTATCATGGTCAGTATCATGGTCAGTATCATGGTCAGTATCCTGGTCAGTATCATGGTCAGTATCATGTCAGTATCATGGTCAGTATCCTGGTCAGTATCATGCCAGTATACTGGTCAGTATCATGGTCAGTATCATGGTCAGTATCATGTCAGTATCATGGTCAGTATCATGGCAGTATTGTAGGCTATATCATGTAGGGAAGGAAGGTCACCAGTCTCTGTCTGTCTGTCTGTCTGTCTGTCTGTCTGTCTGTCTGTCTGTCTGTCTGTCTGTCTGTCTGTCTGTCTGTCTGTCTGTCTGTCTGTCTGTCTGTCTGTCTGTCTGTCTGTCTGTCTGTCTGTCTGTCTGTCTGTCTGTCTGTCTGTCTGTCTGTCTCACTATCAGCAGGATCACACAAAAATGTCCAGACTGATTTGCACAAAACATTGGTGGAGGGGTGTAGTATTGGCCAACTTGGCCAAAAGACCCGATAAGATATAATATATATATATAATATATAAGATAATAAAAACATGTTTTGACAAGGTCTTTGTCATGTGTTTTTGAAAGAAAGATGGTTAATTTACTTATTTGAAAAGACCAATCCTTTAAGTGTTTTAATGTATAAGATAAGAGATAAAAGTTGTATTGATCCAGCAGGGAAAATTCAGGCTCCACAGTCTGCAACAAAATATATACAGTATATGTACACCCTGAGCAGTGCTAGCATAGTGTTGACGATTAAAAATAAAATAGAACACACAGAAGCATAACTGCTTGTTTCCGAGCAAGTTAGTCCACCAAGCGAGATGATTGTAGATAATATTGTAGATATTGATTGAATTATTACCTATAATATATACACATATATACATATGCCTACACTATATTGATTGTATAGATAATATTTCAAGATACATTAGAGACTAAAAGGTATTGCATTATACATTTATGCTGGTGAAGAATTCAAGAAGACTGTAATTATATATGTGGACAGACATTCTGTCTTGGCCCTTTTTCAATGGAGGTAATAATTATGATAGTTTTCAAAAACAATTGGCAATTATTACATTAATAACTTTTATTACATTATGAAGTAATAAGGGTGTGATCCTGCTGATAGTGAGACAGACAGACAGACAGACAGACAGACAGACAGACAGACAGACAGACAGACAGACAGACAGACAGACAGACAGACAGACAGACAGACAGACAGACAGACAGACAGACAGACAGACAGACAGACAGAGACTGGTGACCTTCCTTCCCTACATGATATAGCCTACAATACTGCCATGATACTGACCAGGATACTGACATGATACTGCCATGATACTGACCATGATACTGACCAGGATACTGACATGATACTGCCATGATACTGACCATGATACTGACATGATACTGGCATGATACTGACCAGGATATCTGACATGATACTGGCATGATACTGACCAGGATACTGACATGATACTGGCATGATACTGACCAGGATACTGACATTATACTGACCAGGATACTGACCAGGATACTGACCATGATACTGACATGATATGGCATGATACTGACTGGGATACTGACCTTGACACTGACATGATACTGACCATGACACTGACTGAAACTGACCATGATACTGACATGATACTGACCATGATACTGACATGATACTGGCATGATACTGACTGGGATACTGACCATGATACTGACATGATACTGACCATGACACTGACATGATACTGACCATGATACTGACATGATACTGACCATCACACTGACATGATACTGACCATGATACTGGCATGATACTGACCAGGATACTGACCATGATACTGACATGATACTGACTAGGATACTGACCATGATACTGACATGATACTGACTGGGATACTGACATTGATACTGACATGATACTGACCATGACACTGACATGATACTGACCATGATACTGACATGATACTGACCATGACACTGACATGATACTGACCATGATACTGGCATGATACTGACTAGGATACTGACCATGACACCGACATGATACGGTCATTATACTGACATGATACTGACCATGATACTGGCATGATACTGACCAGGATACTGACCATGCCACTGATTGCGACCGAAGGTCGCATAATACTCTGAAGAACCGTGTCACTTGAGTGTCCTTCCGTATCCTCGTGACCGTCCGTATCCTCTGTGATGTCAGTGTGATGTCAGCGAGTTGTGACATCACTTCCTGTACAGGGCGGCTACACGAAATGTGGATAACACTATATATGGAGATAGTCCAGTCCATCATGTCATATGGGACTAACGTCATAGAAAGTAGCCATTGTTAGGCCGGAGTCATTGGCTGTCTAAACATGGAGATGTGGATAACACTATATATGGAGATAGTCTAGTCCAATATGTCATATGATATGGGACTACCGTCATAGACAGTAGCCATTGTTAATCCGGAGTCAATGGCTGACTGTCTGTACAGGAAGTGATGTCACATGACATACTTTTTATGCCCATATATGAGTCCTAACATGGAGATGTGGATAACACTATATATGGAGATAGTCTAGTCCAATATGTCATATGGAACTACCGTCATAGACAGTAGCTATTGTTAGGTCGGAGTCAATGGCTGTCTGTCTGACTGTCTGTACAGGAAGTGATGTCACATGACATACTTTTTATGCCCATATATGAGTCCTTCTGTACCACATCTCCATGTTTAGGCAAACTCCACACAGAAAGGCCCTATCGCCAACCCAACCTAGGGTGTGAGCGATGGGGCCTTTCTGTGTGGAGTTTGCATGTTCTCCCCGTGTCTCCTAGGGTTGATACCCTCAGAATGACAACAACTAGAATCGTCAGAGAAACGCTGTGGTTGGCCAGATGGTCAATAATTGGCGCGACCTCGCCCTTTAGGGCGAGGTCATTTGGACCTATACATGGAGAAATGGAGCAAACCTGTTTGGCCTAAACATGGAGATGTGGTACAGAATGACTCATATATGGGCATAAAAAGTATGTCATGTGACATCACTTCCTGTACAGACAGTCAGACAGACAGACAGCCATTGACTCTGGCCTAACAATGGCTACTGTCTATGACGGTAGTCCCATATGACATGATGGACTGGACTATCTTCATATATAGTGTTCTACACATCTCCATGTTTAGGCCCTATCGCTCACACCCTAGGTGGGGTTGGCGATAGGGCCTTTCTGTGTGGAGTTTGCATGTTCTCCCCGTGTCTCCTAGGGTTGATACCCTCACATGTTCTCCCCGTGTCTCCTAGGGTTGATACCCTCACAAAAACATGAACAAACTCCCCCCAGAATGATAACAACTAGAATCGTCAGAGAAACGCTGTGGTTGGCCAGATAGTCAAGAATTGGCGCGGCCTCGCCCTTTAGGGCGAGGTCGCATGTCACCCTGAGGTCGCATTCCACCCTCAGGTGTCTTACTAGTATGATACTGACCATGATACTGACATGATACTGGCATGATACTGACCATGATACTGACATGATACTGGCATGATACTGACCAGGATACTGACATGATACTGACCAGGATACTGACCAGGATAATGACCATGATACTGACATGATACTACCATGATACCAGTAAGGCTCCCTAATCAGGAGATAAGCGACCATCAGGTCACAGTATGTACACAAAAAGGCCTGTGAGTGGCATTGGTTCCACCCTCATGTTTGTACGACAAATGGTTGATGAGTAAAGCCAAATAAAGTTTCGGCCAATCAGAGGAGGGGGTGGGGCAAAGTTAAACTAATTAAGGTTAAGGACTCTTAATCAAGTCAATTGACACCACCCACAAGTTTGTACGACAAACAGTTGATGAGTAAAGCCAAATAAACTTTCGGCCAATGAGGGGAGGGGGCGGGGCAAAGTTAAACCAATGAAGGTGAAGGACTGTTGGAGTAGCAGGAGTCGGTGGTCCCTGGGAATTCCCCCATGAGCAGCCCAGTTGGGGTGTTGATTTGGTCATTTTTGCACTATTTGGCGGTGGTGGCAGGGGGTCCCTGGAGGTCGGTCGCAAATACCATGATATTTACCAAAAAAATAGGCCATTATTACATTATGAAGTTTTATTACATTATGAGCCTCCTATGTGGAGGTTCTTAATGTAACACATTATTACATTATTACATTATTGAAAAATCTGTTATTACGTTATGCGCTCGTTTTTTTATTACATTATGAGCTGATTATTACATTATGAGTTTTTATTACATTTTTTTTATTACATTATGAGCCCTTATTACATTATGAGCCGTTATTACATTATGAGTTGCTACATACCCCCTACAGTACCTCCGCCTACCCCATTTGAGAAACACTGAACTAGAAAAATGTGCTCTTCGGAGTACAGGTCTCTGCCAGGCCAGGTAGTAGAAGTCAATCTTGGTCAATCAGGATGGAATTTTGTTGTGTTTTTAGTGAAAGTGATATTCAATTTGTACTCTCGAGGACTCATCTATACCAAATCTCGCCGAATTGGGATGCTAGTGCTCATGTAGTGAATGAATGGATATTTGACATCACATCTGTTAACTCTTACCTTCTCAATCTCTCATCATCCAGACCCAGACTGGGCCAGTTTGAATTTGGGTGCCTTGATCTGCATCGAATGTTCAGGGATCCACCGGAACCTGGGCACCCACCTGTCTCGCGTCCGCTCCCTGGATCTGGACGACTGGCCGGTGGAGCTCAGCATGGTGATGATGGCCATCGGTAATGCCATGGCCAACAGCGTGTGGGAGGGGGAGTTGGAGGGCTATTCCAAGCCTGGCACAGACTGCAGCAGGTTAGTGCACTGTTCACCATCGAAGAAAACGGGTGCTGCTCATCAAGGCATTGACAGTGAAATTCTCAGTGTTCATTTAACTCTGAGCTCTGATACAAATGTAACCATTTTGACCCTTTCGGGTCCATTTTGTTAGACTTGTACATGCTCAGAGTTACAAATTGATGAATTGGGGAAAATAATTATTGAACAAAAATATTAACGCTGTCAGTTTACTGTCCTATCCAATAAAGGCATAAAAGCCCCAAAAAGAAATCTTTAAAAAAGGGGGCGCCCGCTAGCCTACTGGTCCAGGCGCATACCACTTAGGCATTGCCACATAGGCATGGATGCCTGGCGGCGTCGACGACGGTTCGATTCCCAATCCGGACGACCTTTGCCACATGTCACTCCCCATCTCTCTCCCCATTTCCTGTCAGTCTACTGTCCTATCAATAAAGGCATAAACCCCCCCCCCCCCCCCCCCCCAAAGAAAAACTTTAAAAATAATAACGCACAGATTTTACTGTGTTTTACTGTATGTTTTTTTTTTCATGCATTTTCTTTAATTTTTTTTATTCTCATTCCATCGATTCCATGATGTCTGTCTTCCCTCAGTTTCGTAATTTTTTTTTACAGTCTATGCCCTATATTTTCTTCACTGTCTGTAGCCCCTGCCTGTGCCGTCTTTGTCTCCTCCTTAAACCCATAATTCATGAAAAGGGTGTTGCGTGTGACATCATTTTGCACCTAGCTGCTAAATGCCCTGACTTGTTCCGGATAAATCAAGCTGCTCACTTGACATGTCAGTGCGGTAATCAGGAGAAAGAGTTAATAACCCACAAGCCAGTGAAGCCACTGACTCCTTCAGACCCCACTCCTTACAGCAGGGTTTGAATGCACTAGACCAGGGGTCTTCAACATTTTCAGGCCAAGGACCCCTTAGTTGAGAGAGAGATGAAGCCCACAACCTTTTCATAGATTCCATATAGTTTCATCATTTGACAGCACAATCATCAGTGTATTTTGGATTCATGTCAATTTGTGTGTTCAGATATTTAACCACTTGAACCATCAATACATAATAAACTTGACCTTTCACTCTGTACTTAGCCTGCTCTTTTTCCCCTCTACACCAAACCTCTGCTGAAAATAGCCGATCTACAAGCTCATAATGCCTCGCAGCGCGAGGCGTATTGAGCTTGTAGGTCTGCTATTTTTTGGCTAAAGTTCTCAGAATATGGAGTGGACACTAGGGCTCAAATGGTTAATATAGAAAAGATTTAGAGAACCCCCTGTAGTAACTCTGAGGACCCCCTAGGGGTCCCGGACCCCCTGTTGAAGACCCCTGCATTAGACTTTTTAATTTCCTGATCTCTCCAATTGACAGTGTACATTCTTAATCTCTCCATTGACCGTGTACACTTTCTTAATCTCTCAATGTGACCATGTGTGTACAGAGGACTCATTCAAATTCTCTCCAATGCTCTTTGTCCTGGGCAAACTACAATCACCTAAAAATACTAACTAAGGAGACTTCTACATTCACCAAATTATACTATGGTCCTTATATATACCACATTTACCCTACCCTAAAGTTACACCTCCCCTGTCCATGTCCCTCCTCTCTACAGAGGCACCCAGATGTGGTACTATGATTGTTTATCTCTTGGTGACAGGTGAGGCCTAGCGTCCCTGTGTCTGAATAATGACCTGCTGTGTCTCTGTGCACATAATTAAGCACACCATTAGGGTTAAAGCCCACCTCGATGGCCAGGCCCTCAGGCCTCAACCTGTGCTGTCACGTATCCATCACTCAGGGCCGGGTCATCACTCTGTCTGTCACAGGCAGGACAGGTCTTCAGGGTCTCCCTGACTGGCTATTGTCTGTTAACGTTTATACACTATTGCAGTGGTTCTCAAACTTGGGGTCGGGCTCCCAAGTGGGGTCCCCACATTCTTTTGTGGGGTCCCCAGATGATTAGCTTAATGTCCATGTTTTTCTCACTCAACGATAAATAATCCAACATACAGTATGTATGTGTGTACAGGGTATCTGCACATTTATAGAGTGACAATTTAAGGACTTTCAAGACCTTTTTAATACCAAACTGGCAAATATTAAGTAAGAAAGAGGCAAACATTGTGAAAATATACGATCTATAAGCTCACAACGCCTCGTAGTGGGAGGCGTTGTGGGCTTGTAGTTCGGCTATTTTCACAATATTTATCTATGGAACCGAGTAACGCTAAATGTAATTCCTACAATTCCAAGTGCTTATCAGGGTGGGGGTACCCAGTTCAAATATTTTTATTTTGGGGGTCACGGCCTAAAAGGTTTGAGAACCACTGCACTATTGAAACATTGCTGAACTTAAACTCACTTTGCCAAAATGTGATAGTTACTGTACCAAGATTACTACTTACTGTGCTACAATTAACTTGACTTAACTTAATAACGGAGCATATAGCAGGGGTTCCCAAACTTTTTGGGCTCAGGGCACCCCTATAAATATCTTTTTCATCCAAGGCACCCTTACATTATATTATAATATAACCTACATGACATTCATACTTTTCACTCCCAGTACCTTATATTCGTGGCATATTTTAGGGATTATGTCGTGAGGAAAACGAGAAAACATTGAGATAATTACCATTTTGGTCAAAACTTACTGAAAATAACTCTGTACTTCAAGTTTAAAATGATACCAAATGTATTAGTGTTCAAATAAATTCCAAATATTATCAAATGATCTCACGGCACCCCTGGACTGCCGTCACCCACTTTGAAAACCCCTGTCATATAGCATTCTATGATTAGACTACCGCAAACATAGTGATTCAAACCAAAACATTTACAAGCCAGCACTGTCAATTTTCTATTCATTATCAATTTAGCACCTCCAGGCTATACTGCCTGCTCTACATCATTGCAGGTCACGGTTTCAGTTCTACAGTTGCAAGCTTTTGGAAAGAGCTGTTCCTGTATACATTTGAAGCCATCTTCAGCCAACAGAATAGAATTACATTTACTGTATGCTGCTTTAAAAGGACTTAATTCAAACATTGTTTTCATTTAAACACAATATACTGCATATAAGTATATATTGTCATGGCAGGCAGAAACCTCGTATCTCCAAGTTTCACATTTTGTATGTTTTTTTTTTCATAAAGTAAAGCCCTTCATCATACAAGACTGTCACACAAGACTAGTGAAAACAGCACACACAGATCTACAAGCACACAACGGCGTTGTGTGCTTGTAGACCGGCTGTTTTCTCTAGTTTAAATCGTTTTTAAAACGATACGTACAAAACGAACGGTTTTGGAGATACAAGGTTTCCACCTCTAGTTTTGAGAGAGATTTTTCCTGATCCATCCTCTGCACTCTGGTCAGTTCTGAATTGAGTGATGGCCTACAGTTATTTATTGAATGCTATGTGGGGTGAGCTACTCCAAGCAGACTTGATGAAAGATTATTGATGTTGAATTCTCTTCTACAGCTGTCTGTGTTGGGTAGCCTCAGGCAATGATGTTCTTCATTGTCCAAAAATGAAATTCAGATCTTAATTCTGTAACCTGATCGCCTATAGTTTTTCACTGTCAAACAGTAAATCTGAATGATGGACATGTAAACCTAGCTATGAGGTTGATTCTGATTCTGAAAGCTTGATGATGGCATAGTTAATTCTCAGAATGTATGTGATCATTGACCATATTTTACCATGTTGTTTGTTAACTAGGGTTCATGCCATTTACATGTAGGCTACTGTGATCTTGCACTTTTAAGATAAGACAGCTACATCTCAAAATAGTAAATTGTAGGTGATATTTTTGCTTGTAGAATTATGTTGTTTTCTCAGGACAGAAGACGTTGCTGTGAGGGTGGATTAATGCTGTTTAAAGGATCATATCAGTGGTCTGGTGCATTTAGCCCATTGATTATGACTCACAGTATACTCCTAAGCATACAGTACCATGGTTTGTTTGAAGGAAGCCACTGGATTCCATCTGTTTCAGTACAGTATGAAAATGAACTTGACACTTGCTCAAGATGGTAACTAAATATTGTATTTAAAAATGTATGCATGGATTGATTTGAAGAGTCTAGCTGAAAATATTCCCCGGAGAAAAGATTGATTTCCGAATGAAATTCAAATGTGACTTATTAACTGTGCAATGATGTTTAGCCAACATTGACTCAATTACTTAAGTAAACTTAGTAATGTTTAATGACTTTGTAGGAAATTGGAACAGGGAAGTGGTCTGTTTATGTACGATATAACACCAAAGCGAAGGAAAGATGATGACATGTATTGAAGCTAGTATGGTCCTTTAAGCTATAAGCGACTTAATAGGATGCATTTATTCTAACTTTTCCTACAACTCATAAAGCATCACACTATACCTCCCATATAGGCTGCTCTGGTCTTGAGAAGCCGGATTTTAATTGTGTCACTTGGGTGACATGTAGCAGCTTTGTGATGGCACCTCGGCAGCCAGTGTATGGCTCCCACCTCCCACTAAACATTAGTGACACCTAATCTAAACGATTCAGTAACTACCTGAATATGAACTCAGCATCTGATTGAATGTCTACTGCAAGACTAGTTTTACCCCATCTCTTTGAGATTTAAGTTAAGAGGCATTCATCCACAAGATTGGTTTAGCTTATGATATTCTGAATGGAAAGAATATATAGAATATAGATTTGTCGTACACAGATGCACTCAGCGACACAATAATAATAATTAGTCCACATCATGGTGATTGCAGGCGTAATGTGTAGATGTCATTTTATATATATATATATATATATATTAGGGTTGCAACAATACATGTATCGATATCGAACCGTTCAATACGAGGGTGTACCGAACCGAATGACCCTGTACCGAACAATACAATACAATACAATACCACTCCACATCCACATTCCCCTGGAACCCCCTCAAGGAGAGCAGAGACCACTTAGAGAACCACTACCCTAGAGGTTGGTACCGTATTGTTCAAAGTTAACACATAGTTATAAAAATACGTTTATAAATCAAGGACATTTCTGTTTTTTTTTTTCTGTATCGAAAAAGTACCGAACTGTGACACGAAAAGATCGAACCGAACCGAACCGTGACATTTTTAAACCGTTGCACCCTTAACTCATTGAGTGCCAATCCCGAACTAGTTCGGCTTTATTAGCGTATCGTAGAGTGCCGATCCCGAACAAGTTCGGCTTTTAAAAAAAAAAAAAAAATTTTTTTGAATTTTTTTTTTTTTTTTTGGACCCCATCAAATCTGGTGAACATGATTTCAATCGCGATTTTGCATGTTCCACCCCCATACAACCCCATCTAACATACAGGGCAGCCATTTTTGTTTACATTACATGTAAAACATAATGGCGATTATCTCAAGAATGCCTGAACGGATTTCCAATCGTATTTTTTTGTTTGAAAGCTGTGAACAAACTGCACAAATCCACTCCAATGCAATCCAGGATTGCATTGGATTTTTTAGAGCTCATTCTTCTCTGTTTTTTCCCATGCATGAGGTGTGCAAGGTTTAATCATGGCTAAGTTGACGAAAATAAGGCTTCTAAAATGCTTGGTAGCCAATAGCTAACTTCAAGCTAACTTCATCCTCTTCCTGTACATGCACAAAGGAAAGTGTTCAGGCAAGTCATGGCTCCAGGGCTTGGGCATGCATTACCAGCATATCTCTATTATTCTCTGGTCACTGGGCGCCCTCTAGTGGTGATAGGCTGGCACTCAATGAGTTAATATATATATATATATATATATATATATATATATATATATATATATACCGGTGTATATATTGTGTGTGTGTGTGTACTGTATACAGTGGTGTAAAATATTTCTGGTTTTCAGTACTTTTACTTATACTCCACTGCTTCTCAGAGGCAAATATTATACTTTTACTCCAGTACAATTATTTGACAACCGTAGTTATTAGTTACTTTGTAGATTTTGATTATTATTACAAAACATAGATTAACCACTTCAGCCCTATATTCGGCCATTTGAAAATGGCCAATCTACAAGCTCATCAAAAGGTTTTTAGACATTTCATAGTTTGAAAACTTTTGTACTTTTACTCAAGTGAATTTTGACTTTTACTTGTAACAGAGCATTTCTACATTGCAGTATTGATGCTTTTACTTAAGTAAAAAATTAGAGTACTTTCTTCTACCACTGTATAGGTATATCGTCGTTGTCGGGTGGAAACCTTGTATGTCCAAAACCGTTCGTTTTGTATTTATCGTTTTAAAAATGATCTATATAGCCGATCTACAAGCACACAACGCCTCGCGAGGCATTGTGTGCTTGTAGATCAGCTATTTTCACTAGTTTTGTGCAATAATAGTTCATTGTGTAATGAACCAGGGCTTTACTTTACGGAAAAAACGTACAAATTTGAAACTTGGAGATACCAGGTTTCTGCCCGACAGTGACGATATTGTCACCTTCTTTAGGGAGTCTTCTGCACTGTACAGAAGGCAACAATAGAAGCAGAGGTCAGACTCTGCCTTTCTGGATACAAGTAAATCACAGATGATACACTATCAATCACAAGGCGTACGTAGAATACATCAAAATTCATGGCTGAAGCCTAAAAGTTGCAGGCAAGTCAATAGATTATCTTGCCACAAATATCTTCCCACCCATAAATCTGCAGGAGCCACGCACCCTGAACTTATAGTCCGCAAAACCGGAGGGGAGTAGTTCTTTTAATTAGCGCCTGGCAGTCGTCTTGTTTTGCACACCACCTCTAATTGCTTGGCATGCTCCCGATAGAAAATGTGCCACTGAGTATTTTGACGGGGAGAGAGAGAGAGAGTGCTGGGGGAAGAGGGTGTGTGTGGGGTTGTCCAGTTGCTCGCTCTAACCTCGGCCTCTGCCGGACACGCGCGCACCCACCCACCCACCCACACAAATGCACACATGGCGGTTTTCATTTGGGGGGAGATGTCCTGGAGCATGGACGGATGTGGACGGCTATCCCTCATTGACGCGGGCCTCTCACTGTCACCCTCTGTGGGCTCCGCGCAGCGCCCACGGCCACAGGCAGGTAATAGCTCTGATGAGAGCCCTCCACTTTGTTTCAGAAATAATTTGCCACTCCTGCCGCCTGCAGGGGCTGCACGGTAATAAAAATGAATCACACCACTAACCTCTTCAAACCCCGGACCTGCTGCTAGTCTTAACCCTCTCCGCTCCGCGCAGCAGCTTTCTTGGCCCGTTCCTTCCCAGCTGTTGCTGGTGCCGATGTTGCCACGAGACGCTGTGGGAACCCGTGAACGTAGGTTCTGCGGTGTCGCCCTAATGAGCTCGCTCGTCTCCGTCCTGAAGATCAGTCCCCGAACCGCGGAGCGAGGCTCCAGGGCTACTCACAGGTTAGGGGTGCCGGAATGCCAACTCTCTGAAGAGCCTTTAGAATAGCTGGCCTTGCCAGGAGCCCTGGTGGAGGTGGGGTAATTAATTTAGACAAATGAACGGCTAGGTCTTTCCAGCTAAAGCCCCCACCCTCTCTCTCTCTCTCTCTCTCTCTCTCTCTCTCTCCATGTCTCTCTCTCTCTCTCTGTCTCTCTCTCTCTCACTCTCTCTCTAAATGAAACCCACAGGTCAGTAATTAGCCCTGTGTGGGAGAACTGATGCCACAGTCGCTAATTACCCACATGCCACAGGGTTCTAAAGCCAGGTAGACACAGTGACAGGTCTGATACGTTATTCGAACTTGGTCAAATGTATAGGTATGTAAAGCTGTTTCAATCATCACAAAGTATATGCATTATAGAAAGAACTCTTGCGGTAGTTTTTCCAAGCTGATAATCCAAGCCTGGGTCTGAATGAAGTGTGGTCGATTAATAGCGATAATCTCTTACTCCATAGGAACAAGGGTTTCAAGCATGTGTGCATGTAAGGCAGGCCTGCATGTATTATTGTCCCCTCTTTGTCAGCGAGGGGCGAGTTCAGCAAGGGTTAACAGCGTGAGCGTTTAAGGGTGTTAGTCTTGCTGGCACAAAAACACAGCCACTCCATCATGAAGAGTCTGACAACCTCATTAATGTCACAATATATTCAACTCATCCCTCTGCCTACGGCACCCAGATGCTCTCCTGCTAACCTCTCTATGAAGCCGCTGCTCCACAGAACAACCTCGCAGTTCAGGTCCGAGTGACTGCATGTCTTTCCGGGCCAAATATGCCTGAAACATCAGCAGAAGAACAAACAAAAAAGTATATATCTGAAATCCAAAATCGCTATTTGAGTCATTTTTACAGTTGTTTTCCTTAGAGCAGAGGATAACATTTTCAAACTGTACCCCCGTTGACCGCGGGGAGTCTTATTTAGCACTTTTACTGTGCCGTTTACTGTGTTGCTGCCTTCATTGCTCGGCCCTAGCAACCTTTGAAGCTTTGGGGCCCAGATTTCTTTCCCTGGTGTGTGTGCTTCTTTTTTTTCTCCCTCTGTCGTTTTGCTCTTGGCCCCCATTCTGTGTCTTTCTCAGGGGTGTCGCACCAAATTCTGGGCCCGGGGTACAAGGATTCACTGGGTTATGTTGTGCTTTAACTATTGAAAATGTGCAGATATACAAGCTCACAGCGCGGCACTACGAGCTTGTAGATCTGCTATTTTTGAAAAACTTATGTTTCTATGTCAGTGGTGCTCAAACCTTTTCATGTGAAGGACCCCCAAAATGATATGCATTTGACCACGGACCCCCATCTCTAAATATTTCGTTCCAGGGACCCCCAGAAGCAAAGTTTTAGATACAAATGTTCGCTTAAAAAATACATTATATTCAAAGATTTGCACACATTTTCACGACTTTTCAAAAATCGCAGATCTACAAGCTCACATATATCTGCTGTTTTTCAATATCTAAAGTATAAAATAATTAAGGCCCCTCCACCTTGGGCCCTAGTAACACAGTCCCACTCCCCCCCCCCCCCCCTTGTGACGCCCCTGGTCTTTCTGCCCCTGTCCCCCTCTCTCTCTCTCTCTCTCTCTCTCTCTCTCTCTCTCTCTCTCTCTCTCTCTCAATATGTGGAAGTGAAGCCGCTGGCTGCATGGGAAATCGGTCCATTACAAGTTGCCCACCCCCACTGTGAAGACTGTTTAGGCTGCCCCCCCTCACCCCCTCATTTCTTCCCCTCAGTGCGTCTATTTGATGTGTCCACACAGTGAATTTTTTGAAGCGGGGGGAAGAGGAGGAGGAGCCGGGGAACCTTTTGATTGTTTAGGAGGACCAAGGATGTGTTGGAAAGATGGGCTAATGGCAGGACGGACATCCTCCTCCGCTTCCTCTATGGACCAATGCACCTTTATTGGAGGCAGTTGGATTGGTCATTCTATGGCTACTCTTAGCACCAACTCCACCCTCTCTGTCTCGGTCCACCCCCCCGCCCCCCTCCCCTATAAATTCCCATTTGCCTTTGTCTTTCAGGCTTGACTAATTATCCTTGTTTGTCCCTCTTTATTTGAACGCAGTCATGTGTTCTTGACTCTGTGGGCTGGGTTTAGGAGAATCATTCCGCCATTTGCCACTTAATTAAGTCAGGGTCAGAATCCATTGCTGAGCTCGGGATTGAAGGAAAGGAACTCTAATAGAATTATAAAAGGTGCCTTTCTCTGAGGTTTGCTGCTGTCGCTGCTGCCACGCTATGAAAAGAGGCACCAGTTCTACGCTAGAAACCCTCTGCGGTTTTAGTGTTTTGTATCAAATTAATTGTCACAAAAGGGAAATTGAACACCAGGATTGAAAATGCGATAACCCGTGCTTCCCATGCCGAAACAAACACCAGTTGTGTTTAGTTCAAAGAGACAAAGACAGATGTTTTTATTGGGAGGTTTGAGATGCCAGCTGTCCCCCAAGCAACAGAGAAATTCAGAACGAGCATGTGCAGAGAGGTGCTGAAATGGTGTGCGTGCTTATGTGGAAGAAATTCTTGTAGTATGTGCTTTAGAATTTGTGCACATCTGTAAGTTTGTGTGTGTGTGTGCGTGCGTGTGTGTGAGTGTGAAGGAAACCACTGGTTTGATTTCCTGAATAACCCCCCCCAGAGAAAGTTTGCTTTCTCTCTTTCTTTCTACTCTCCCTCTCCTCTCCTGGCGCTTTGACATGCTAAATCTGCTGATTTTATTTTTCTTCCTCCTGCGGTGAGGAAGTGTCCTTTTCAAGGGTCTCGGTTTCCCCCCCGACTGTCTAAACCCTACCTCTGTTTGGATTGTTTTTCTAATTCAAACAAAAGACAGAGGCGGGATTACCATTCCACTTCCTTTCACACTCCAGCTTTCAAGTGGCGGCAGCTGAGGAATTTACCAAAACCACTGCCTGCCTGGATGCTTTCCCCTTTCTTTTTAAAACCCGATTCTCTAAAGAGATGTGGTTGATTATGGAGCTGATGTCTTTTTCCAGGAGTCCTCGGGACGATTTTTGTATTGGAGGCTAACAAAGTATCCTCTGGGTTCCTTTCTGAGACGTTGACATCTTCTTAATGGTTCTCCTCAGCCCTTTTTTGTTTCATGTCTTGGTGCTAACTTTCTGCCTCATTTAGCTCATATCAATTCACTTGGCTCTACAGACTAGGCATCCCATTCAGGGCCTCACTCTCTGAAGCAAACTTTGGACAGCAGCCCTTAGTGATCCCCCCCCCCCCCCCCCCCCCTCCAGACTTAGGATCTGTACCAAACCGTGCGAAGCTGTAGGTTTTTTCCTTTCCTCGACTGGTGAGGCATATTGAGTTTTCAAACATCCTAGTTGGGACGTTTTTACTAGAAATAGATGCTTGTTTTTTTTACTTGATCCCTCCCTCCATTTGAAGCAAGAGGGTGGGTAGGACTGTCCCCTGCTACCCTAAGCAATCCACTTGTTTTGAGGCCCATTGATTTGCTAACAGGCTTGTCCGCACATAATGACTGAGTAGGGTTTGATGGAGGACTTACACCATAAAACTCCTAGGCACTCCAATTGCCTGCCATTAGGGCTACATTGTTGTTCACACAACACTTCACCCTTTAGAGAAGATTTGCTTATGCTTTGGGGTAGAAAAGGGACATTCCCTATCGCATTAAAAAGTTGAGAAACCTGGTCTTAAGATATTTTTTAGCTGAGGCTACATGATTTCAAAATAACAGAACAACTGTACCCTTTCGCCAGTGTTTTAATAAAGGACAGTGAAAGTTGAAGGTAGGTGTTTTAAATAGCAGCTTTATGAGCTTCCGGTGGTGTTTTGCAGTTAATCAAACTGTGCTTGGCCTCTGACAAAGGCTTGGCCCTGCTCCGTCAGACACTTAACCTCTGCAGTTAGGGCCAGTGCCAGACTTGGGTATATACGATGAAGAGCTCTGTGAAGGGACCCTGGCCTCGACAGCTACTTGCTACTGCCGAGTACATAACAAGAAGATTGAAAGTCATAGACTGCCATAGAATGACTAGTTTCGCTGTATTTAGCAACCGGATATACTGTGTGACAACATGCGCGTACATTATACAATAACATTTTATATGGATTTACCACTTTACTAATAGCATGTTTATCTTTTCTCATGATCATGACTGAATTGAATTGAAGTGAATTAGATTGTCAGTTTGTTTGTGCAAGCTGAAAGTAAGCGGTCTATCATGATGATGCCAGTATCAAGGCCCATGAACAGAGAGCCCCACGGGAACCTTGTCACTCTCACCAGCCAGGCTGGTTTGCTGCTATCCGTTCAAACGCTGTTCTTTCTGTCACTCAACCACAAATCCAAACAACAGCCTCTTTCTACTTCCCTTATCACACCGACTGACAGGGTCGCCGGGTCGGCTCCACACTGGGCATGCCCAGTCATTCACGTATTGATATTGATTTTCTTTTTTTTCCTTCTTTTTTTGGACAGTTTGTGTGTGGGCAGAGAGAGAAAACGGGGGTCAAGATGAAGAGAAAAAGATAGAATTCTGACTGGCAGTAGAGTATGGAGCCTCCCCCACCCCTCTCTCTCCTGTCTCTCCCTCTCTGTCTATTCTCCATTTCGGGGCTGAACTGAAGGAGCCCCGTATCCCTGCATCCCTCTCTGGCTGCCATTCAGCCCCATCGATCTGACTCAGGGCCCAGCCGACCCCAAGGGAGAACGGGGCTCTGAGACACACTATCTCTTTTATGGTGGTGGGGGGGGATCCACCAGTTCAGACTGACGGCTGACAGCGCTGATAAAAACATGTCCCCCTCCCCGCTGTATTGTCCATAGCAGACATGCTGTTCACAATGTGTAACCTTTACAAAGCTGGCTAGACTTTAACCCTATCGCTGTGGGCCACCGTCGGTGGAAAGTGGGTTAGAGCCAGAAGAATCACACCCTATATGGAGTAAACTACCACATATTATGCACGCTTATGTTTCTCAGTGTGAAAAAAACACTTGGTGGCCTTTCCTGCTTTGAAAAGAGCATTATTGTTCTCTTAGGACAGTTACTTGACCACCATTTTTTACTTGCTCTGCTGTTTATCTATTCTAGGCACTAGGCACTCTCGGGAAAGAGACTTTCAACCTCAATTAGCTTTTTCCTCGTAAAAGAAAAAAGAACTGATTGCTATAATCATCCCCCTTACCTAAATGTTTCCTATTGTGCTTTGACTTTCATCTCACTTTTATCTCAGCTTCTCATTGTTAATTATAATTCAATCATTAAATTAAAAAAATCATTCTCGCCTCTGGTTCTTAACTGCGGACAATGTGCTGCCTGACCTGCATCGCCTCAGACCTCTTCTTCTGTCTCTCTCCAGGGAGGAAAAGGAGCGCTGGATACGAGCAAAGTATGAGCAGAAGCTGTTCCTGGTGGGGCTGCCCCAGTCGGACGTGCCCCTGGGGCAGCAGCTGCTGCGGGCGGTGGTGGAGGATGACCTGAGGACGGTGGTGCTGCTGCTGGCCCACGGTACCAAGGAGGAGGTTAATGAGACCTACGGGGATGGAGACGGACGCACCGCGCTGCACCTCTCCTGTGCCATGGCCAACGTGGTCATCACACAGCTGCTCATTTGGGTGAGTGGGCTCTTGCTCTGAGGAGTCGGGTCAGAGTCGGTTTGAGAATTTGGGAACCCATCGGCTAATCGTTTATTCATTTTACTAGAGGTTCGGGCTGTTACGCGGCCCTCACATCTAGAGTTACATCTGAGTTACACCCTAGAGTGCACTGCTGATCCGACTGATATGCCCATATATGGAGATCCCTGATGTCATCAGTATATGGCCCTATATGGGCTTGGTTATATGCCCATATATGGAGATCTCTGTATCTGGCTGTCCTCCCTTTTGTGCCCATATATGGAGATCCCTGATGTCATCAGTATATGCCCATATATGAGCATGCCCCTTTTGTGCCCATATGGAGCTGACTGATTTGTTTGCACCAGATTCCACGAAGACAGATTTAGGTTAGACAACACACTCCATGTTTGGGTGTAGCTGCAAACACCTTATATGGTCACAGATGAGTCATAGTGACATAAGCATGACTTCAGAGGTCCACTTGCCAGCCGGCCAATCCTCCTCCCTTTGGCCAATTTTAATATAGGATGGATTATCGGTCCCTAAGGCCAGTGGCCCATTTTGTGGGCTAAAGCTGGATGGTCCCCTTAGTGTTATGGCCATGTCCTCTTCCCTTAGGGGAACATTAACCAAAAACAGCAGATGTACAACTTCACAACACGTCACAATGCAACTCATTGTGAACTTGTAGATCTGCTATTTTTGGCAAAGAGATTTGGTGTAAATGGGGGGGGTACAAAGCCAACTGAGGTCCACTTTTCTAAGTCTAGAGAGGGTTAGGTGGTTAAATCGGAAACATAAACTGGAACATATTAGCCCAGAGGCTAATCGTCTGCAAATAATTAAAAACATATTTATTTACGATTGGCCGATGGGTGCTGAGATGTTAGAGACAAGCAGTATTGTAGTTGACATTCATTATTAAGATAATTCATGGAAAGTGCTTGAAGGGAAATGGAAGTACTTTTCACACACAAATCAACCACATCATGTATGTAAAATGTCTCTCAAAAAGTACCTCTGTACCCAGGGGTGTCGCACCAAATTCTGGGCCCTGGGTACAAGGATTCACTGCGGGCTTGTGCTTTAACTATTGAAAAATAGCAGACATACAAGCTCACAGCGCTGCAAGCTTGTAGATCTGCTATTTTTGAATGATCGTGACAATTTGTGAAAGTCTTTGAATATTTCAAATCCTTCTAAGGTTTTTGGAAAAACCTAGGTTTCTATGTCAGCGGTGCTCAAACTTTTTCATGTGAAGGACCCCCAAAATTATATCTATTTGGCCACGGACCCCCATCTCAAAATATTTAGTTCCAGGGACCCCCCAAAGCAAAATTTGAGTTACAAAATGTTTCGCTTAAAAATTACATATATTCAAAGATTTGCACACATTTTCACAATTTTTCAAAAATAGCAGATCTACCAAGCTTGCAGCGCGGCACTGTGAGCTTGTACATCTGCTATTTTTCAATAGCCAAAGTATAAAATAATGAAGGCTCTCCACCTCGGGCCCTAGTAACTCAGTCCCACTCCCTTGTGACGCCCCTGTCTGTACCATATCGTCTCACAGTATGCCGTGGATGTGAAGAGTCGAGATGCGCGTGGCCAGACGCCCTTGTCATACGCCCGGCGGGCTGGAAGCCAGGAATGTTCCGACATCTTGCTTCAGCATGGCTGCCCCAACGACACCAGTGGCCTGGCCTCTGTGCCCACCCCAAACATGAGCCGCCGTAACCCCAACATCAACAACAACAACGCCCAGTGTGAGCTCAACCGCAGCATCAGCATCATGTAGGAGGAGACAGGACCACACACAGCTGGTGTGTGCTGTAAACACTAGCCAGTGATTCCACCTCCATCTACTACTAGCAGATTTCTCATACTCCTCTGTTTCAAACAGTGTAGCCCAGAGTCGATGGAGAGCTGTCAGTTGTAATGGACAGAATGCAGCTATTCCACTACGCAGAAGGAGTACGCGCTTGGATTGGTGCGCCCAGTGGACACTGTACAACTTTCTTTGTTTGTTTTTCCCTCTTATTATTATGATTGTTATTTTTGTGTTCTGGTTAGCTCATATTATTGTCACAGAGGTAAATCTCTGTCAGAAATGATCATGATCAGCTTTAAGCTTTTTGTTGTTAAGCATCAACCAAATAACTTCGGCATCCGCACCCTCCTACGAAAAGCATTTCCTTAATGCTTGAACTTTTCCTCTCATGTCAGGAGCCATCAGGAGCCAAACCGAGCAGATCTTGAATGCATACGAAAGGTGAAATGTCCTCTTTATTTCCGAGCCTAAATGTACAGATATTATAATGTTAGGAGTAGGTTTTTACAAGGGGCACAGTCTTGTTGGAAAGGGACAAAATCGTATATGATAGAGTTTACATCAATGTCTATGGCTATTATGGCTTCAATAATGACATATGACTTAAATGCAGCTATCAAACTCTTGACATACCATTCATATACAAAGGCATGCCCATTATAGATGAGAAGTACAAATTCTTCAAATACTTTACTCACAGAAAAAGGGTTTGTCATAATAGAGTTGATTGCACAATGCCTACAGCATTTGTTGAAAGTGAGACATTCTCAATTCCCCCCTTATGATCCTGTTGCAAATCATACATGATTATAAAGGGATTAAGGGGCAATATGTTTTATGACCATTGAGTCTCACAGCTTTGTAAAGATGCCTCTTCAATCAAAATTCATTCAAAGGGTTGATTGAAAGAAGGAAATTCATTATGACATCTTTGTTGGAATATTTCTTTTTTCCTTTGAATCTGCAAGATTGTGTTGATAATTGTTTGACACAGATACACAAGCGTAATGAAATATCTATTCACTTCCTGTGGTCAAAGCCCTAACATTGGTACACACAAAAACATTTGCTTTGTTGTTGTTGCTGTGAAGTACAATGTACATGATACTGTGTGTGTGTGTATGTGTGTGTGTGCGCGTGTGCGTGTGTTTGTGTGCGCGTGCGCCAGTCTTGCTATACATATGAGCACCAAATGTCCCAAAAAGTGTATTTTCCTGGTCCTTGTGAGATTAATGGTCATTTTTATTAATTAAAAATGATTTTAGTAATGGGCTAAATAAGGAAAAGATTCAGGTTTTGTGTAGGTTACAATAAAAAAGATTCAGGTTGTGAGTAGGGGTTTTGATAAAAAAGTTGAAAGAAAGGTTAATAGTAAAATAGTTTTTGGCATCCTCATAAGTATAACAAACTGTGTGTGTGTGTGTGTGTGTGTGTGTGTGTGTGTGTGTGTGTGTGTGTGTGTGTGTGTGTGTGTGTGTGTGTGTGTGTGTGTGTGTGTGTGTGTGTGTGTGTGTGTGTGTGTGTGTGTGTGTGTGTGTGTGTGTGTGTGTGTGTGTGTGTGTGTGCGCGCGCGTGTGTACGCTCGGCCGCTTGCTCTGTCTTTAAATCTTTTCAGCAGAATGAATGGGCATTTCTGTTCGTGAACATTGGAGAAAAGACACTGGAGAAATGAACAAACGTACAAATGTAGGTAGGTAGGAGGTATTTTCATGTACAGAGTTCTGTAAAAAGTAGTTGTTCTTCCTTCAACTTATCCTCATTATGAACATTGTGAACTTGCTCTGACTTCGAGAGTCATAAACAAAATGTCCCTTCTCCTTTTCCTCAAACGTGTGGGTCTACCGCAGCCTCTGATCACCTTGACCTAACAAAAGGGACATAACCAAATAGATCCGAGAAACTAAGATGACTTGAAATGAAACTGATATTTAGAGATTAAAAAGACAAGAAGGGATATAAAGTATATGACCTGAATTCACACTCTTTAACATTGATCCAACATGAAATCAGTTGTCATTCAGCTGAGAGAGGGACTTGAACAAGAAATACACTTGAACAAGAAATACACTCAGAGGGAATTGACACTAATATATTTTGTCAAATGTCCCTTACTACCTTCAACTGCCATTTCATATTTTGAACTTGCTTTTTTTGGTCATTTATCGGTTTACAATGGCAGGGTTTATGTTTACAGATCTACTTGTTGTATCAGCTTGGTACTCAAATGGCATTCCCCAGTATTTCTTTATTGAAGCCCATGCAGAGAAATTGAATATGTTTTCAGGTAAGGGTAACTGGTGAGCGTGAGAGAGACTGATAGCTGAGACACCCATGTCATCAGATTGTTTGAATTGGTTGCAGTGGTACTGTACAATTTCAATGGCCTTCTGTGGTGTGTGGTAGAATTCTCTATTGGACCAGCATACTGTATTTCGGTGAATTCACTACTTTCAACCTGCCTTCCCTATTTTGGGCATGTCATTATAGATTTAAAGAGAAAATGATTAAAAACATTTAAAAGTTGCGGATCTACAAGCTTACAATGTATTGCAAGCTTGCAGTTCAGCCTTTTTTTATGTTTTTAAGTGGTTGCGTACATTTCAATGTCTGAGAGGATTGCTATGAGGAGCTACATATGTTAATAAATACCTACTTATTAGAGATTACCTGAACCCTCTGTGCCACATTGTCTTATATCCTTCCCTAAAATCCCAGAAAACTGCCTCAAATGGACCTCTTTAAAGTAGCCTAAAGGGAGACTATTCTCTCGAGAGTATAAGTGTACATATTAGTTCAGTACTTCTATCACAAGACATACTCCTCTTAGGCCAACACATTCTAATGGTAATAGGTCAACTTTAAGTTCACCTTGACCTATGAACCATATTTAAATGTTTTTATTTCTTCTCCTTTTAAGCATAATGTAAGGTACTTCTGTTTGGTCCCAATGTTTCTACATTGCTTGGCCATCACTGGTACTGGTGTATAATGATGTACATTTGACATATTTATAATGCAGTATGTAAATATGGTTTTTTGTTTGTTTTTATTTGTTTAATTTTCCTATTGTAATTCCTTATCTTTACGTTAAGAACGTGAAACAAAGCAAAAGCTAAAGAGTTACTTGTTGTATGCTTGGATGCTTGGCTGACTGTTGACCTAATAATAAACACTCCAATAAAACAATGTAGCCTTCCCTGGATTTGGGAAATAAACAAATATGTGTTTAGTTCTTTGTCACATTTATTCTGCATATTTTTTTGCTGCTGGACCCAATATTTTTAAGGTTAAACTGTAGTGAGAGGTCTAGAAGAGAGAGGCTTTTGCGATTAGCAAACCACCACTAGACCAATCAGTGGCCCATTCCATTTGCATGCTGACAGTAGGAACATTTTTGTCGAAGCTGTACTTTTTGTCTCCGTCAGGCCGAAGGCGTGACAGAGACTATGTTTTCACCCCTGTCTGTCCATCCGTCTGTGTGTCTGTCCTTACGTCTATTTGTGACCAGCTAATCTGGCACCTTTTACCGATCGGCGTGAAACTGTGCACACACTCCCTGGAGGCCAGAGCAGAAACTCTGCCCAAATCTTTCACGCTGGCCTGTTATAGCGTTACAAGGCCGTTTTTTTTTTTTGGAGCGGTGAAAGCGCTCCCAATAGACAGGTATGTCCGTGGGTATGTGGGTGGCTGGGTGGCTGGCTGGGTGGGTGGCTGGCTGGCCATGTCCGTAGCCTGGCAATACCTTGAGTGGCCACACACAACACACTAGTTAAAGGAGGGGCGCTGTTTTGTGCAGGCCAGGCACACTCACCACTCACTCACAGGCACAGTTTACTCACTCACTCACTCACTCACATAGGGTACAGCTGCTCAAATTCACCGCTCCACTTCGAACCGAGGTTTGATTTTTTTTTTATATTCCTTGGATCATTACACAACTCCACAAATAAGCCACTCCCATTTCCACTTGACAGGTTTTCTGTGTTTTTGCAAAACACACTTTTTGCTATTATTGCTCCCACCGATTTTGTTCAAACCTCACCCAAATTGGTCCACCATATCTCTGTAGTCATGTGATCAAGATTTCTGTCATATCTTTCGGATTCCATTCCAATTGACTACGTTTTTTTTGCGGGAGGGGCCCATATTGCATGAAATGCCACAAAAGCACTGCTGGACCGATCGGTGAGAAACCTTGAACGTACACTCCCTCCCAGTAAGCCAAGGAAGAAACCACCCCACATTTTTCAAATTGTCCTGTTATAGTGCCTCCAGGAGGCCTATTTCTGCAAAACCAATTTTTTGTTTCTATTCGTACAGGTGTTGTCCAAACCTCATTATCTCTGTAGTCATGTCAGAACTGTCATTCCAGTCCAATTGACAATGATTGCCTTCCAAGGTTTGCATGGATGCCTTGTTTTGCGCAAACTGCCATAAATCATCAACACTGCTTCCAATTGCTGTGAAACTTTGCACCCTCACTATATGGGTCAAGGAAGAACCTCCACCAATTTTTCACATCGGCCTCATGGTGGCGCTACAACAGCCCACTTAACGTTTTGGACAATAACTCTTGAACTGTAGCTCATACAATACAAAACGTGTTTTCCCTGGATTCCTTGGCTTCTCACTATCCATATAGACCCCTGCCACGTTTTCAGGCCAAGGACCCCTTAGCTGAGAGAGAGATTAAGCAGGGACCCCCACTACATATTGTATAAACGTGTTGCAGATTGAAAATGTTCATAGATTTCTTAGACAGCTTAGACTTGTTTGACAGCACTGTTACTATGTTGGAGTAATGTGTATTTTCAGACATTTAACCACTTGAACTGTCAAATACTTATTTTCCCTCTACAAACCTCTTTGCGAACGCCAGGCATTGTAAGCTTGTAGATCGGCTATTTCTGGCTCATGTTACACTCTAGAGTTCACATGGTTAATGTAAAAAACATGATCCTATCACACAAAGATTTGGCGGCCAAACCCACGGTTGAAGACCCCTGTTTTATACCAATTGCGTTTTCTTCAAAACACACTTTTTGCTGCTACTCATTTAACACACGTTTTGCTGCTACTCATTTTGTCCAAAACTCACACAAATCGGTAGACAACATCTCTAGGGTCATGTGATTAAGGTGTATAAGTTTGACAGAGGAGCACACTTTTCTAGTTGAAATCTTAAACTTTTTTTTTTTTACTTTTTTTAACTTTTTTTAACTTTTAACTGTAGCCTATATGGGCATCGGCCTACTCGGAAACGATGCAAGTTGGGAATGCATGTTATGCAAATGCAATACCCGTATTTACTTGTTGTCAGTACCTGTTGTGCTTGTCTGTGTCCCTTTTATGCCCATATATATGGGGATCTCTGTATTTATACACACATCTCTGTATACACACATCTGTCTGCCCGTCTCTCTTTTACTATTTTTAACATACTACTTGTTCATTATTATTTTAGGTGAGAAAGCTTCCTTTCTCACCTTGACTTATTTCTGTCTTTGAATAATGTTACCTTTGTGCTGTTTTTGAAAGGTGCTCCCATGGAACAGTAGCTAAGTGCCAACATCTGGCTTTGTCCAGTTCCCAAAAGTGTTAAAACATTTTCCAGGCGCTAAAGTAAACTGAAGCGTGGCCTACATCTGGTCTAGATATGGCCTACATCTGGTCGGTCTAGATATGGCCTACATCTGGTCTAGATATGGCCTACATCTGGTCTAGATATGGCCTACATCTTGGCACAAACGGCTGAAAGTTTGTTGTACGCCTAGGGTCCCATTGGCCAAGCTTCGCAGGACGCGCTGTGATTGGCTCCGCTCACTTCACACTAGGTGTGATTTTCATTGTGCGAGCATATCATGCCCATATATGGGCATGTCCATACAGTAGGCCTATGAATATGGACTATGTATGGTCAGGTATAGGTTCTGGACAACCAGATGTCCATAATGATATGCCTATATTTTATGACCATATTGAGATCCCAGATGTCAACAATATATGCCGCACTCCCTCAAGTCCTCACCGATGTGCATGCCGAGTTTGAAGTTGGTTGGTCCAAATCCAAAACAAGTTAATTGGGGTTAATAGCGCATGGCCATAATGGGCATATCGGTTGGAACGGCGGTTCTGGACAACCAGATCCCCATATATGCCTATATGGGCGTCTCGGATGGATAGGTGGTACTGGATTACCATCTACTGTATCTATCTCAAGTCATCGGCACGTTGAGTTTGAAGTCTGTTGAACGGACCGTTCTCGAGATACTTGAAAGACACGGACAGGGCATGGTTTTGTCCATTTATTGTAAGATGGCCTACTGGAATAGATTCAATGGAGGTCGGATGTGACTGACATCATAGTACTGATGTCACACATGACTGACATCATAGACTGCTCAGATCAACAGGGAATCTATGCCTCCTCCGTTATTAGACCATGTCTTGTTAAAGATAACATGTTAGTTATGTAGTGAACATGTGGTACTCTACACATCTTCCACTATATCCTTGATATTATGTGTCAGCCTTTGCCCCTCTCCCATTGGCTACGGGGCTTAAACACAGAAACACAGACACAGTCAAACAGACACACATTTGGCTAATTAGTGTGGTTGTCCAACAGGGCAACACATTATAGTCCTAGGGAAACTTTATAGACTTCTAGGGTAACTGTTTATAAACCTCTAGGGTAACCTTTTCCACTGCCATTGGAAATGGCAGAGATAGGGAATCAATAGGGAATCAATGGTAGTGGGAATCAGTAGGAATCAATGGGAGTGGGAATCAATTTAATTGGTCGAGCTTCACATGAAAGTTAGCTTACTGTAGAATATAGTCAGCAACCACACTCGCAATTTCAAATTGCATCTTTCCAGTTAATATTATTATGCAGAGTCCTCCAATTCTCCATCAGTCCTCCAATTCTCATGTCATGGCTGCCATTTCCCACCTGATGTCGTGTGGGAGTCCTGACTGCTCCAGATCGTTCTGAATAACTGCTAGCTTGCATAATGTCTTAAGACTAGGACTCAAGTCTAGGATGTACAGGTCATCTTTGGGTGAGTCATCTTTACCCCTTCCAAAGATGACGACACGACTTCCCACCATGCAACAGCACCCCGATGTCCTCCAAAATGAGTCATGCACCTTGGGCTTAACCTTCTTCCAGGACAAGGTCTCTGGACTGAATTTCCACATATCTTTGCAGGGCCACAGACGTATAGTACCAGAGTCATTCTCTCTCCAGGTGCCACCAAATATGTACAGCTCTCCATTGTAGGCAAAGGCTGAATGATCATAGCGTCCTTTTGGAAGGAGCCGTGCAGAAGGCGTATTCAGCCAGAAGTTGGTCTCTGTGTCAAACACTCTGATGTTGTTGCAGTCCCCCTCGTACCCCATTCCCCCAAATACAAACATCTTTGTCCCGATGATGGTGGCAGAGTCATAAGGTAAAGCAGGAGGCAGAGGTCCTCTGATGTTAATTAAGGACCAGACCATTGTGGTGGTGTCCAGCTTGTAGGTGTCATTAGTGTTTCCATCATCCTTGATCCATCTTCCATAGACATACATGACCTTCCCCAAGACACAGGCCGAGTGACGAGAGGTCCCCTCTGGAACGGTCCCAGAAACCCTGGTAATGATCCATCTGTGGGCGTCGACATCAAATGTGTAGAGCATGTTGTTGCAAATATGAAACGTATTATTCCATCCTCCCCAGATGTAGACGATATCTTCGATGAGCACAGCAGTGTGGTTACGGCGACTACAGGGAACCTCAGGAGGTCGTTCTCCTGTTGTAGTCGTCACTGGGGGCAACGTCCTCCATCTCAGAGACACTGTGTTGAAGACGTACACACTGACCTGATCTTCTATAGGCTTTCTAAAGTTCCAACCTCCAAATGCGTACACTTTGTCTCCCACCCATACAGCAACACCACAGCGTATATGTTGGGTTTGCAGCTTCACGGTACAGTGCATATTTGACAGACCATCAGCAAGAACACTGTTTCAATGGATACTTTTACGACCTTGCTCTGTAAGACAGTCTTATGGAACATGACACCACTTATATAGGAGGCCAGTCTATGATGTCAGTTGTCTGTTTGCCGTCATCATCATATTTGGTCAAAGTTTCAGCCCATATATGGAGCCTAAACATTATGCCTCCCAGTGTGAAATGTAGGTTCCAAAAAAATCTAAATATGAAAAACATCTGGATGTGCCAGTGTTTTTAATGTGTGTCAGATGTACAGAGGGTCCGACCTAGGACACACAGCGAGACACAGACATTTGATGACACAGCGGATTAATTACAATGCCAGTAGTTCTCAAACCTTTTTGACCGGTGCAAACAGCCCCTACGTTTGACTTAGTGTGTAGGTCCCTATGTCACTATGTTCCTATGTA